>NW_011494829.1:904686-994540 GCF_000754665.1 Bison bison bison
TCTGCCATAAGGGTGGTGTCATCTGCATGTCTGAGGTTATTGATATTTCTCCCAGCAATCTTGATTCCAGCTTATGCTTCATCCAGCCCAGCATTTCTCATGATGTACTCTGCATAGAAGTTAAATAAGCAGGGTGACAATATACAGCCTTGACATACTTCTTTTCCTATTTGGAACCAGTCTGTTGTTCCTTGTCCAATTCTAACTATTGCTTCCTGACCGGTATACAGGTTTCTCAAGAGGCAGGTCAGATGGTCTGGTATTCCCATCTCTTGAAGAATTTTCCACAGTTTATTGTGATCCACACAGTCAAAAGCTTTGGCATAGTCAATAAAGCAGAAATATATGTTTTTCTGGAACTCTATTGCTTTTTCAAGATCCAAAGGATGTTAGCAATTTGATCTCTGGTTCCTCTGCCTTTTCTAAAACCAGCTTGAACATCTGGAAGTTCACGGTTCATGTACTGCTGATGCTTGGCTTGGAGAATTTTGAGCATTACTTTATTAGCTTGTGAGATGAGTGCAATTGTGTGGTAGTTTGAGCATTCTTTGGCATTGCCTTTCTTTGGGATTGGAATGAAAACTTACCTTTTCCAGTCCTGTGACCATGGCTGAGTTTTCCAAATCTGCTGGCATATTGAGTGCAGCACTTTCACAGCATCATCTTTCAGGATTTGAAATAGCTCCACTGGAATTCCATCACCTCCTCTAGCTTTGTTCATATTGATGCTTCCTAAGGTCCACTTTACTTCACATTCCAGGATGTCTGGCTCTAGGTGAGTGATCACACCATCGTGATTGTCTGGATCATGAACCTCTTTTTTGTACAGTTCTTCTGTGTATTCTTGCCACTTCTTCTGAATGTCTTCTGCTTCTGATTGGTCCATACCATTTCTGTCCTTTATTGAGCCCATCTTTGCATGAAATGTTCCCTTGGTATCTCTAATTTTCTTGAAGAGATCTCTAGTTTTTCTCATTCTGTTGTTTTCCTCTATTTCTTTGCATTGATTGCTGAGGAAGTCTTTCTTACCTCTCCTTGCTATTCTTTGGAACTCTGCATTCAGATGCTTATATCTTTCCTTTTCTCCTTTGCTTTTCGCTTCTCTTCTTTTCACAGCTATTCATAAGGCCTCTTCAGACAGCCATTTTGCTTTTTTGCATTTCTTTTCCATGGGGATGATCTTGATTCCTGTCTCCTGTACAGTGTCATAAACCTCCATTCATAGTTCATCAGACACTCTATCTATCAGATCTAGTCCCTTAAATCTATTTCTCACTTCCACTGTATAATCATAAGGGATTTGATTTAGGTCATACCTGAATGGTCTAGTGGTTTTTCCCCACTTTCTTCAATTTATATCTGAATTTGGCAATAAGGAGTTCATGATCTGAGCCACAGTCAGCTCCCAGTCTTGTTTTTGCTAACTGTATAGAGCTTTTCCATCTTTGGCTATAAAGAATATAATCAATCTGATTTCAGTGTTGACCATCTGGTTATGTCCATGTGTAGAGTCTTCTCTTTTGTTGTTGGAAGAGTGTGTTTGCTATGACCAGTGAGTTCTCTTGGGAAAACTCTTTTAGCCTTTGCCCTGCTTCATTCCGTACTCCAAGGCCTCAGAACTTGCTCAAACTCAAGTCCAGTGAGTCAGTGATGCAATCCAACCATCTCATCCTCTGTTGCCCCCTTCTCCTCCTGCCTTCAGTCTTTCCAAGCATTAGGATCTTTTCTAATGAGTTGGCTTTTCGTGTCAAGTGGCCAAAGTATTGGTGCTTCAGCGTCAGTCCTTCTAATAAATATTCAGGACTTATTTCATTTAGGATTGACTAGTTTGATCCCCTTGCAGTCCAAGGGACTCTCAAGAGTCTTATCCAACACCACAGTTCAAAAACATCAATTCTTCAGTGTTCAGCCTTTATGGCCTAACTCTCATATCCTTACATGACTACTGGAAAAACCATCAGTTCAGTTCAGTCACTCAGTTGTGTGTGATTCTTTGCCACCCCATGGACTGAAGCACTCCAGGCTTCCCTGTCCATCACCAACTCCTGAAGCTTGCTCAAACTCATGTCCATTGAGTCGGTGATACTGTTTAACCATTTCATCCTCTGCCACTTGCTTCTCTTTTGCTTTAAATCATTCCCTTCCCTCAAGGTTTTTTTCCCAAGTGTTGGCTCTCCACATCAGGTTGCCAAAGTATTGGGGCTTCAGCATCAATCCTTTCAGTGAATACTCAAGATTGATTTCCTTTAGGATTAAATGACTTGATCTCCTTGCAGCCCAAGGGATTCTCAAAAGTCTTCTCCAGCACCACAACTTAAAAGCATCAATTTTGGGGCACTCAGCCTTCTTAATGGTCAAAATCATATTCGTAGAGTACCTGACTTCTGATAAAACTATAGTTGTGATTATACGGACATGTGTCAGCAAAATGATGTCTCTGCTGTCTAAATTTGTCATAGTTTTCCTTCCAAAGAGCAAGCATCTTTTAATTTCATGTCTGCAGTCACTGTCCACAGTGACTTTGGAGCCTAAGAAATCAAAATCTGTCACTGCTTCCACTTTTCCCCTTCAATTTGCCATGTAGTGATGGGACCAGAGGGGTTAGTGGTAAAGATCCTACCTTACAATGCAGGAAACATAAAAGATGCTGATTCAATACCTGAGTCAGGAATATCCCCTGGAGGAAGGAATATCAACTCACTCCACTGTTCTTGTCTGGAAAAATCCCAGGACAGAGGAACCTGGTAGGCTATAGTATATAGTTTCACAAAGAGTCAGACAGAACTAAAGTGACTTAGCATGCAGTCATGATGGGAACAAATGCCATAATCTTAATTTTTGAATATTGAAATTTTAGCTAATTTTTTCGCTCTTTAACTTTCATTAAGAGGCTCTTTAGTTCCTCTTCCCTTTTTACCATTAGAGTGATACCATCCGCGTATCTGAGGTTGTTGATATTTCTCCCAGAAATCTTGATTACATCTTGTAATTCATCTAATCCAGCATTTTGCACGATGAACTCTATATAGAAGCTAAATAAGCAGTGTTACAATATACAGCCTTCACATACTCCTTTCCCAATTTTGAGCCTGTCAATTGTTCCATGTCCTGTTTGAAGTGCTGCTTTTTAACATACATACAGGTTTCTTAGGGAACAGGTGTGGAGGTCTGGTACTCCCATCTCATCAAGAATTTCCTACAGTTTTTTTTTTTTTTTTTTTTGTGATCCACACTGTCAAAGGAATTAGTGTAGTCAATGAAGAAGAAGGAGATGCTAATTAGGAAATCCTTTTCCTTTTCCATGATACAAAGAATGTTGGCAGTTTGATCTCTGGTTCCTCTGCCTCTTCAAAATCCAGCTTGTACATCTGGAAATTCTCAATTCACATAATGCTGGAGCCTATCTTGAAGGATTTTGAGCATAACCTTGCTGGCCTGTGAACTGAGAAGAATGGTATGGTCGTTTGTACATGCTTTGGCATTGCCCTTTTTGGAGATTGGAATGAAAACTCATTTTACAGTCCTGTGTCCGCTTTTAAGTTTTCCAAATTTGCTAACATATTGAGTGCAGCACTTTAACAGCACCTTCTTTTAAGATTTTTAAATAGCTAAACTGGAATTCCATCACCTCCACTAGCTTTGTTCATTGCAATACTTCCTAAGGCCCACTTGACTTCACACTCCAGTATGTCTGGTTCTAAGTGAGAGAGCACACCATCGTGGTTATTAGGACAATTAAGATCTTTTCTGTATAGTTTTTGCCACCTCTTCTTAATATATTCTGCTTCTGTTAGGTCCTTGCTGTTTCTGCCCTTTGTTGTACCCCACCTTTCATGAAATATTCCCTCGATCACTCTTTCTTGAAGAGATCTCTAGTCTTTTCCATTTCATCCCTTTCATTGTTTCTTTGAATTGCTTGCTTAAGAATGCTTTTTTATTTCTACTTCTATTCTCTGGAACACTGCATTCAGTTGGGAATATCTGTCCCCATCTCCTTTGCTTTTTACTTCTATTCTTTCCTCAGCTATTTGCAAAGTCTCCTCAGATAACTGCTTTTTTCTTTGTGATGGTTTTGATCTCTTCCTCCTATACACTGTCACAGACCTCCATCCATAGTTTTTCAGGTACATTGTCCACCAGATCTAATTCCTTGAATCTATTCATCCTGTCACCTCCATTGTATAAGTGATTTGATTTAGGTCATACATCATGGCCTATTGGTTTTCCCTACTTTATTCAATTTAAGCCTGAATTTTACAATAGTAGTTCCCAATCTGAGCCATAGTCAGTTCTAGGTTATGTTTTCTCTAACTATATAGAGCTTCTCCATCTTTGGCTACAAAGAACATAATCAATCTGATTTTGGTATTAACCTTCTGGTGATGCCCATGTGTAGAGTCATATCTTAGGTTATTGGATAATGGTTTTGCTATGACCAGTCTGTTCTCTTGACAAAAGTTGGTTAGCATTTGTTCTCCTTCATTTTGTACTGCAAATCTAAATTGGCTTATTTGTTATTTTGGGTATTTCTTGACTTCCTACTTTTATATTCCAACCCCCTAAGAGGAAAAGGACATCCTTGTTGGTGTTAATTCTAGAAGGTTTTGTACATATTATAGAACATGTCAACTTCATTTTCTTTGGTATCTCTTTTTGGGACATAGACTTGGATTACTGTGCTGTTGAATGGTTTTCCTTGGAAACAAACTGAGATTATTCTGTCACTCATGAGATTGCACTCAAATACTGCATTTTGGGCTTTTATTGACTGTGAAGGCTAATCCATTTCTTCTAAGGGATTGTTACCCACAGTAATAGATATAATGATCATCTGAATTAAATTTGCCCATTCTCATCCATTTTACTTCACTGATTCCTTAAGATAAGAGTATTCAATCTTGCCATCTCCTGCCTGACCAGGTCCAGTTGCCTTGATGCATAGGCCTAAGATTCCATCCTTACAGCACTGAACTTTACTTTCACTACCAGACACATCCACAACTGAGCATCATTTCTGCTTTGGTCCAGCCTCTTCATTCTTTCTGGAACTATTAGTAATTGTCCTCTGCTCTTCCCCAGTAGCATACTGTAAACTTTCCTTCTGACTTTGGAGCTCATCTTCCAGTGTCATATCTTTTTGCCTTTTCATACTGTCCATGTGGTTCTCTAGGCAAGTATACTGGAGCGGTTTCCATGTCCTTCTCCATGTTACCACATTTTGTCAGAGCTCTTCACTATGATCCATCCATCTTGGTTTGCCTTGTCAGGCATGGCTTATAACTTCATTGAGATGAGTCCCTTTTCCATGACAAGGCTGTGATCTATGAAGCGAAGCAGGGATGTGGGGGTGGGGTGGGTATTGCTCTTCATCCTGTTCACAGTGCCATTTGTCTTGCTGATCACACTCCCCGCACTGTTCCCTGAACCCAGGGTAGGCAAAGTGCAAACTAAGAGGATGGAAGAAGACACAAGGACCCATAGGAACTTCAGACTTCTCTTCTGGCTCTCATAGCAGCCATAGCAGTAGACATAACATGACATAACTTCATACAACCTCTCTTCTATCTGACACAGCAGCCATAACTGTATTCTCTCCTGGCTGACACAGAAGCCATAGCAATATTTGTGCTATATTCTCTCATTTTGTGGCTGACCCAAAGGACACAGACATGACACAGCCATGATTCCCTCCATTTTATAGATGGAGCTCACACATATGTGTACCACACACAACCCATGACCAGGTGAGTACCTAGTGACACATATGCTTAGTGCTATAAATGATCTCAGCTGTTACATAGTCATTATTTACAAAATGTGGAGGGAGAGAGACCACACCATCTTGGCCAATTTTTTATCTCCCCACAAGTGGAAAGGTTATAAGAGAAATTTTTAATAAAAATACAGCAATGAATCTCCAGAAAATGCATTCTTTAGATGCATGTCTTATAACTAAATGGAACAACAGACTGGTTCCAAATAGGAAAAGGAGTACGTCAAGGCTGTATATTGTCACCCTGTTTATTTAACTTATACGCCAAGTACATCATGAGAAATGCTGGGCTGGATTAAGCACAAGCTGGAATTAAGATTGCCAGGAGAAATATCAATAACCTCAGATACACAGATAACACCATCCTTATAGCAGAAAGCAAAGACCTAAAGAGTCTCTTGATGAAAATGAAAGAAGAGAGTGAAAAAGTTGGCTTAAAACTCAACATTAAAAAGCTAAGATCATGGCATCCATTCCCATCACTTTATGGCAAATAGATGGGGAAATAGTGGAAACAGTGAGAGATATTATTTTTGGGGTCTCCAAAATCACTGCAGATGGTGATTACAGCATTGAAATTAAAAGACACTTGCTCCTCGGAAGGAAAGTTATGGCCAACCTAGATAGCATATTAAAAAGCAGAGACATTACTTTGTCAACAAAGGTCCATCTAGTCAAAGCTATGGTTTTTCCATTAGTCATGTATGGGTGTGAGTTGGACTATAAAAAAAAAAGCTGAATGTCGAAGAATTGATGCTTTTGAACTGTGGTGTAGGAGAAGACTCTTGAGAGTCCCTTGGACTGCCCAGAGACCCAACCAGTCCATTCTAAAGGAGATCAGTTCTGGGTGTTCATTGGAAGGACTGATGTTGAAGCTTAAACTCCAATACTTTGGCTACCTGATGCGAAGAGCTGACTCATTTGAAAAGACCCTCATGCTGGGAAAGATTGAAGGCAGGAGGAGAAGGGGACAACAGAGGATGAGATGGTTGGATGGCATCACTGACTCAATGGACATAGGTTTAGGTAGATTCCGGGAGTTGGTGATGGACAGGGAGGCCTGGAGTGCTGAGGTTCATGGGGTCACAAAGAGTCAGACAAGACTGAGTAACTGAACTGAACTGAACTGAATTTATAACTAAATAGGCAAACCAGAATTTCACAAAATTTGCAAGCTAGTCCAATGTGAGTCTTCAAACTCAGTATTTTCAGAAATTCTTTAGAAGTAACATATTCAAAAGCATACAGATGAACCAAGATCATTGAACAAACAGTTTGGCTATATCATGAACAGTTAGCTTCTGCCTAAGATGTCAGACCAAGATATCTGTGTAGCTCATGGTTTGTTTTGTATTTCCTTGCATTTCTTATAGACCCCACTTTGTATTCTATTTATAGTTATCCTTTATTCCCCTTTACACTTTATTAAAAATATTAATTCAGCATACACTAATTTTAAAGCCATTCATGGATTGTTTGAAACAATAGCTGCTGCTCTTAATCTTCCAAACTGTTAGACATAATATCTATCATTTGATGTTCATGATAAAAATAAATAAATAAATAAAACAGAAAATTCTGCTCTCATTAATTGATAACCATAGGGAATCATAGACTTGCAATTAACTTTTGTACCTACCTAGACAGATGAACTTGGACAATTCAACCAGTGAAGTTGTTGCTGCCCAACTCTTTCAGAAAAAGAACTAAATTACTATTACCTATCGATCAGACCCTAGATAATCCTAAATTTAGTTCAGCAAATTTTGCAGTGGGATGCATCAATTACTGTGCTGTGCTGTGCTTAGTTGCTCAGTCATATCTGGCTCTTTGTGACCACATGGACTGTAGCCCCCTAGGCTTCTCTGTCCATGGGGAATCTCCAGGCAAGAATACTGGAGTGGGTTGTCATACCCTCCTCCAGGGGATCTTCCCAACCTAGGGACTGAACCTAGGTCTCCCACACCGCAGGTGGATTCTTTATTATTTGAGCCAGCAGGGAAGCCCGAGAATACTGGAGAGAGTAATCTGTCACTTCTTGAGGGAAATTCCTGACCCAGAAATCAAACCAGGGTCTCCTGCACTTCAGGTGGTTTCTTTACCAGTTGAGCTACCAGGGAAGCCTGCATCAGTTACTACTTTTTTTTCTTTTAATAGTACATAGTCAATATTTTTTATTTTTTTAATTTTTAATATAAATTTATTTATTTTAACTGGAGGCTAATTACTTTACAATATTATATTGGTTTTGCCATACATCTTTTTTATTTAATATGGATTCAGTATATAACCTAGCTAATATAGGACTTTGGTTTAGACCTCAAGTCATGAGTTTTGCCTTTTCCCTGGATCTCCATGTATCTCTCCATGTGAAAACTACTTTCTTTGTGATCAGGCTTGATCTTGTATATGTCAGATTAAAACTTCATGCCATTTAGGAACAATAATCTATATGGTTGGAGTTTCTTTTAAAACTAGAGTTTCTGTATATATTATACAGAAGCTCTAATTCTATAAATCAAGCAGGCTGGAAATCAATCTGAGATACAAATGTCAAAAGAGTGTCCTGTTAAATTTTTACGTACACTATTTGGGTAATTGTTCATTTTTATGAACAATCAGAATTGTGATTCATACACACATAGAAACAGTGCAAGAAGCTCATCACTAACCTTCACAGAAACTGTTAATAATACAATCTCTGCCATAGATGGAATATAGATCAACATGAGAGACAATTACATCATTCTTTGGAACCAAAATATCTTTCCAGGAATATTCCTATGTTTTTGTCACAGAAATCATGATGCTAGAGCACTGAAGTCTATGCTTCTATGCTTCTGCTCTCTGGCTTGATGATTTCAATGACAAAAATGTTCAAGAAGGTGACAGCATACAGTTGGATGCATAACCAACTGGACAACCCCCAAGTAGTGAACAACTGAATTTCTAGCCTTCTTTGAATTGGTCAAATACAATCAAGAGATTGACCAAAAGGCAGACTGAGAGACTGAGAACACCAAGGGGAAATAGCCAGATCTTACATAAAAGAACTCGGACTCACAACTTCTGCAGCAAACAATCCAGGAGCCAAACCAAAACCTTTATAGATGGTACCTCAGAATGGTCAAGACTTGTCCATTGACTGATGGCTTTCGTATATTTTTACCCATTTAAAGTGAAAATGAAATATGCTCCTAAACTATGTAACTCAATCAAGGCTCAGAGTCTTGTTTCTAGATAGCTGGCCTCCAGCTTTCCTACACCAAATTTTTTCAATCAGAAAACACCTAAACTGACCCTTTTATGCACTGTAACACTTTCTCAGCTCAGCTTGTATTTGGATTTCTTCAAAATACAAATGGCTCACCCTCTTGAAATTCATAAACGGCCTCCATTTTCTTGGGTTATTTTATTTCTCTCTATATATGTACATACATAAAGAGATGGAAATACCAGACCACTTTACCTGTCTCCTGTGAAACCTGTATGCAGGTCAAGAAGCGGCAGTTAGAAACAGACATGGACAAAGGACTGGTTCTAAATTGGATTAGGGTAAGTCAAGGCTGTATATTGTCACCCTGATTATTTAACTTATATGCAGAGCACATCATGAGAAATGTCAGGCTGGATGATGAAGAAGCTGAAATCAAGATTTCCAGGAGAATATCAATAACCTCAGATATGCAGATGACCCTACCCTAATGGCAGAAAATAAAGAGGAACTAAAGAGCCTCTTGATGAAGTTGAGAGAAGAGAGTGAAAAAGCTGACTTAAAACTCAACATTCAAAAACAAAAACTAAGATCATGACATCTGGTCCCATCACTTCATGGCAATTAGATGGGGAAACAATGGAAACAGTGACAAATTTTATCTTCTTGGGCTCCAAAATCACTGCAGATGGTGACTGCAGCCATGAAATTAAAAGATGCTTCCTCCTTGGAAGAAAAACTAGGACACACCTAGACAGCACATAAAAAAAGCAGAGACATCACTTTGCCAACAAAGTTCCATATAGCCAAAGGTATGTTTTTTCCAGTAGTCATGTATGGATATGAGAGTTGAACTATAAAGATGGCTGAGCATCAAATAATTGATGCTTTTGAACTATGGTTCTGGAGAGGACTCTTGAGAATCCCTTGAATGGCAAGGATATCGAACCAAACAATCTTAAAGGAAATCAACCCTGAATTTTCATTGGAAGGACTGAGCTGAAGCTGAAGCTCCAATCTTTGGAGTGGATTTGGCCACCCGATGTAAAGTCGGCCACCTTTTCCAGCCGACTCGTTGGAAAAAAACTTATGATGTCAAAGGTTGAAAGCAGGAGGGGAAAGGAACAATAGAGGATGAGATGTTTGGATGGCATCACTGAATCAATGGGTATGAGTTTGAGCAAGCTTTGGGAGGTACTGAAGGACAGGAAAGCCTTGCATGCTGCGGTTCATGTGATCACAAGTTAGACATGACTGGTATATATAGAAACATCAAAATGTTCTGCAAATCTAGAGTAATCAGGAGCATTGTGTTATCGGTGTATAGGGGCATAAAAGTTAACAGAGAAGAACAAATTCAGAAATTTCAAAAGTGATCCTTCAAAAATACAGTCAACTAATGTTTGACCATGAAGCCAAAGCATTTAATGGATAAGGAAATTTGTGCTCTTGTTCATTTCTCAGTCGTGTACGACTTTTTGCAACCCCATTGACTGCAGCACGCCAGACTTCCCTGTCCTTCACTATCTCACACAACACTATGAATCAACTATATTTCAATTTAAAAAATTCGAGGTATCTATATACCTATGTCTATATAGATAGGTTATTTATATATAAATCAAACTCTGAAACTCTGGGGAGTAGATAGATGATAACTAGCTTAATAGATATATACCTTTATATAGAGATATATATTTGTAATAAATATATAGATACAACTATATGTGTACACAAATATACATGTGTAGAGTACATTAGATATATTGTATAATACAGTATGTATATAAAGGTATAAATGTATATATACAAATAATATATTAAATAATACTTCTAATGTACTCTACACATGTATATTGGTGTATATATATAGATGTATCTATGTGTTTATTATAAATATATATCTATATACAAAGATATCTATCTATCTATTAAGCTAGCTATCATCTCTCTACTCACCAAAATTTCAGAGTTTAATTTATATGTGTATATAAAACCTATATATATAAATTAGCTGATTCATAGTGTTGTGTTGGATAGTTAAGGACAGGAAAGTTTGGCGTGCTGCAGTCTATGGGGTCTCAAAGAATCAGAGATGACAGAGAGACTGAACAATGACAGCCAAATTACTGAAAACAACTTTCTTTCTTTATCCATTAAATACTTTGGCCTCATGGTCAAAAGTCAGTTGACTATATCTGTGAAGGACCACTTTTGAAATTTCTGAATTTGTTCTTCCCTGTTAACTTGTATACCTGCTGCTGCTGCTGCTGCTGCTGCTGCTAAGTCGTTTCAGTCGTGTCTGACCCTGTGCGACCCCATAGACGGCAGCCCACCAGGCTCCCCCGTCCCTGGGATTCTCCAGGCAAGAACACTGGAGTGGGTTGCCATTTCCTTCTCCAATGCATAAAAGTGAAAGGTGAAAATGAAGTCGCTCAGTCGTGTCCGACTCTTAGTGACCCCATGGACTGCAGCCCACCAGGCTCCTCCTTCCATGGGATTCTCCAGGCAAGAGTACTGGAGTGGGGTGCCATTGCCTTCTCCGTGTATATTTGCTCATATGCTAATAACACAATGCCCTGATTACTCTAGATTTTCAGAATGTTTTGAAATAAGTTAATAGGTTTTTCAACTTTGTATATCATTTAAAACATTATTGCTACTCTAAGATCTTTGCATATTTTAAGTTGAGCATATCATTGTAATTTAAGGAGTTTTAATGATTTGCATTAAATACAAATTAAGGAATAATTTGCATTTTAATCTGTAGGTTTTTAATCATATAACATTGTATATCTATTTTATTTTTTTGTGTTTCTTTTATTTTTCATTGTTATTTTTCTTCAAGTTTTGTAGTAGATTTGCCTATCTTTATTAAATCAATCATTTCTTTTGTTATGATTTTAATAACAGATAATATTGTATTATTTTATTTTTAATTTAAATTTATTTATTTTAATTGGAGGCTAATTACTTTACAATATTGCATTGATTTTGCCATACATCAACATGAATCCGGCACAGGTGTGCACGTGTTCCCAATCTTGAACCCCCCTCCCACCTCCCTCTCCATTGGCAATGAAACATGTATAATATCATATAAGAAATGAATCACCAGTCTAGGTTCGATGCAGGATACAGGATGCTTGGGGCTTGTGCACTGGGATGACCCAGAGGCATAGATAATACTTTAACATTAAAGTTCCAGTTGTCTAATGATAGTACATATGAAAATTTTTAATTTCATATAATGATTTGGTACCCTGTAATTGCTATATTGATATATTTATTCTAGCAAAAAATCTTTATAGAGCATTTAGAAGTTTCTACTTACTATCTAATGTGGCAGAGGATGATATGGATAGATAGCATCACTGACTCAGTAGAAAATAATTGGAGCAAACTCCGGGAGATACTGGAGTACAGAGGAACCTGGAGTGTTTTGCTCCATGGGATCACAAAGAGTCAGAACAACAACACATACCATCATACTGAGAACAAATAGCATTTGTAGTCTCTTCTTTATAAACATTGTACTATGCATTACTTTAGCTTTTCTTACTGTACTGAACATGATCTTCAAATTGCTCATGAAGTAGTAGTGCTAAGTATGGACATCATTGCATTCCTTTCCTTTATATAAGTTCAGTTCAGTGCAGTCACTCAGTTGTGTCTGCCTCTTTGCAGTGGCATGGATTGCAGCACACCGGGCCTCCATATCCAACACCAGCTCCCAGAAATTACTCAACTCATGTCCATTGAGTTGGTGGTGCCATCCAACTATCTCATCCTTTGTCATCCCCTTTTCTTCCCACCTTCAATCTTTCCCAGCATCACGGTCTCTTCAAATGAATCAGTTCTTCACATCAGGTGGTCAAAGTATTAGAATTTCAGTTTCAGCATCACTCCGTCCAATGAATATTCAGGACCGATTTCCTTTAGAATGGACTGGTTGGCTCTTCTTGCAGTCCAAGGGACTCACAAGAGTGTTCATCAACACCACAATTCAAAAGCATCAATTCTTTTGCACTCAGCTTTCTTTATAGTCCAACACCGACATCCATACATGACTACTGGAAAAAATATAGTTTTGACTAGACGGACCTTTGCTGGCAAAGTAATGTCTCTGCTTTTGAATATGCTATCTAGGTTGGTCATAACTTTCCTTCCAAGGAGGAAGCATCTTTTCATTTCATGGCTGCAATCTCCATCTGCAGTGATTTTTGAGCCCCCCAAAATAGTCTATCACTGTTTTCACTGTTTCCCATCTTTTTGCCATGAAGTGATGGGACCAGATACCATGATCTTAGTTTTCTGAATGTTGAGTTTTAAGCCAGTTTTTTCACTCTCCTCTTTCACTTTCATCAAGAGGCTCTTCAGTTCTTCTTCACTTTCTGCCATAAGGGTGGTATGATTTGCATATCTGAGGTTACTGATATTTCTCCCAGCAATCTTATTTTCAGCTTGTGCTTCATCCAGCCCAGCATTTCTCATGATGTACTCTGAATGTAAGTAAATAGTCACGGTGACAATATGCAGTCTTGATGTACTCCTTTTCCTCTATGGAACCAGTCTGTTGTTTCATGTCCAGTTCTAACTGTTGCTTCCTGACCTGCATACAGATTTCTCAACAGGCACGTCAGGTCATCTGGTATTCCCATCTCTTGAAGAATTTTCCAGTTTGTGGTGATCCACACAGTCAAAGGATTTGGCATAGTCAATAAAGTAGAAATAGATGTTTTTCTGGCACTCTCTTACTTTTTCAATAATCTAATGGACACTGGAAATTTGATCTCTGGTTCCTCTGCCTTTTCTAAAACCAGCTTGAACATCTGGAAGTTCATGGTTCATGTACTATTGAAGCCAAGATTGGAGAATTTTGAGCATCACTTTACTAGCGTATGAGATGAGTGCAATTGTGCAGTGGTTTCAGCATTTTTTGGCATTGCCTTTCTTTGGGATTGGAATGAAAACTGACCTTTTCCTGTCCTGTGGCCACTGCTGAGTTTTACAAATTTGTTGGAATATTGAGGCCAGCACTTCCACAGCATCATCTTTTAGGATTTGAAATCGCTTACTTGAATTCCTTCACTTCTACTAGCTTTGTTCATAGTGATGCTTCTTAAGGCCCTTTTGACTATGCATTCCATGATGCCTGGTTCTAGGTGAGTGATCATAGGATTGTGATTGGGTTCACATCTGGGTTGTGAACATTTTTTTTTTTTTTTTGTATAGTTCTTCTGTGTATTTGTATAGTTCTTCTTGCCACCTCTTCTTAATATCTTCTGCTTCTGTTAGGTCCATACCATTTCTGTCCTTTATTGAGCCCATCTTTGCATGAAATATTCCCTTGGTATCTCTAATGTTCTTGAAGAGATCTCTCATCTTTCCCATTCTATTGTTTTCCTCTATTTCTTTGCACTGATCACTGAGGAAGTCTTTCTTATCTCTCCTTGCTGTTTTTTGGAACTCTACATTCAAATGGGTGTGTCTTTCCTTTTCTCCTTTGCTTTTCATTTCTTTTCTTTTCACAGCCATTTTAAAGGACTCCTCGGACAACTATTTTTCTTTTTGGCATTTAGTCTTTTTGGGGATGGTCTTGATCACTGCCTCCTGTGCAATGTCATGAACCTCCATCCATAGTTCTTCAGACAGTCTGTCTATCAGAGCTAATCCCTTGAATCTGTTTGTCACTTCCACTGTATAATCCTAAGGGATTTGATTTAGGTTATACCTGTATGGTCTCATGGTTTTCCCTACTTTCTTCAATATAAGTCTGAATTTGGCAAAAAGGAATTCATGATCTGAGCCTCAGTCAGCTCCCAGGATTGTTTTTGCTGACTGTATAGAACTTCTCCATGTTTGGTTGCAAAGAATATAATCAATCTGATTTTGGTATTGACCATCTGGTGATGTCCATGTGTAGAGTCTTCTCTTGTGTCGTTGGAAGAGGGTGTTTACTATGACTAGTGTGTTTTCTTGGCAAAACTCTATTAGCCTTCATTCTGTACTCCAAGGCCAAATTTGCCTGTTACTCCAGGTGTTTCTTGACTTCCTACTTTTGCATTCCTGTCTCTTGTAATGAAAAGGACATCTTTTGGGTGTGTTAGTTCTAGAAGGTCTTGTAGGTATTCATAGAACTGTTCAACTTCAGCTTCTTCAGCATTACTGGTTGGGGCATAGACTCGGATTAACATGATATTTAATGGTTTGCCTTGGAAATGAACAGAGATCATGCTATAGTTTTTGAGATTGCATTCAAGTACTGTATTTCTGACTCTTTTGTTGACTATGATGGCTACTCCATTTTTTCTAAGGGAATCTTGCCCACAGTAGTAGATACAATGGTCATCTGAGTTAAATTCACCCATTCTAAGGGACTAAAATGAACTGGAGTGGCAGCTTCGCAGTGCTAGAGCAGCTGTGAGGAAATACCCCACATCCACCACAGTCAGGAGCAGTGGCTGTGCTTTGATGGAGCAGCCATGAGGAGATACCCCACACCAAGGTCAGGAGCAGCAGCTGCACTACTCTGAAGCGCCTGTGAGGAGATACCCCACATCCAAGGTCAGAGAAACCCTAGCAAGATGATAAGTACTGGAGCAGTGGCTGTGAGGAGATACCCCATGCCCAAGTGCAAAGAAGAAGCCCCATCAAGATGGTAGGAGGGGCAAATACCTATTTAGAATCAAACCCCATTCCCGCCAGAGATGCTTAGAGGGCTCAAACAAACCTTGTGCACATCAAGACCCAGGGGCTCCACAGAGGCTGAAACAGAATTGTGTTTGAGCATCTCCTGTGGAGGTATGGGTCAGCAGTGGACTGCCACAGGGACAGGGGTTCTGGGTGCAGAAAACTTGGGTATTGCATGGGCCCTCTTGGAGGAGGTTGCCATTAACCCCACCATAGAGCTGCCAGAACTTACATAGGACTGGTAAATAGACTCTTGGAGGGCAAAAACAGAAACTTGTATGCACCAGGACCCAGGAGGAAGGAGCAGTGACCCCACAGAGACTGACTTAGACTTGCCCAGTAGTTTCCAGGAGTCTCCAGTGGAGGCGTGGGTTGATGGGGGCCTGCTGCAGGGTTCCCGGCAGTGAGTGTAGCAGTACATGCATGGGATCTTTTGAAGGAGGTCACCATTATCTTCATTACCTCCATCTTAGTTTGGCCCCAGGTAAATAGCAGGGAGGGAACATAGCTCCACCCATCAACAGAAAATTGGATTAAAGATTTACTGAACATGGCCAGTTTTCTCCTCAGTTAGTCTCTCCCTTCAGGAAGCTTCCTTAAGCCTCTTATCCTTCTCCATCAGAGGACAGACAGAATGAAAACCACAATCACAGAAAAATAACCAGTCTGATCACATGGACCACTGCCTTGTCTAACTCAATGAAACTATGACCCATGCTGTGTAGGGCCACCCAAAACGGATGGGTCATGGTGGAGAGTTCTGACAAAAAGTGGTCCACTGGAGAAGGGAATGACAAACCACTTCAGTATTCTTGCCTTGAGAACCCCATAAACAGTATGAAAAGGTAAAAAGATAGGACACTGAAAGACAAACTCCCCAGGTTGGTAGGTGCCCAATATGCTACTGGAGATCAGTAGAGAAATAACTCCAGAAAGAATGAAGAGATGGAGCCAAAGCAAAAACATCACCCAGTTGTGGATGTGACTGGTGATAGACGCAAAATTCGATGCTGTAAACAGCAGTATTGCATAGGAACCTGGAATCACTGTTAAATATGATGCTGCTCTTTCAGTAAATGCCTTTGTCAATTTGAGATCTCTGAGAGCAGAAGTTAATCAGGATTAGTTGTGGAAGAGATTTATTTGGAGAAACATTTGTGACTGACCTATCCTTGAATCTTCATGCGTGCATGCTAAGTCGCTTCAGTCATGAATGACTGTTTGTGACACCATGGACTGTAGCCCATCAGACTCCTCTGTATGGGATTCTCCAGGCAAGAATATTGGAGTGAGTTGCCATTTCCTTCTCCAGAATCTTCACAGATAGGGTTTAACTTTTCATCCTGTAAAGTGTTTGCGTTGTACCAAAATTATTCATGCGCTAGCCATCATTTGTCTTTCCTGCTTGATCAGCATTATAATATCATTACAATTAATTAAGCTAATGTTTTGTGAAATATGCAGACAATGTTTCCATTAGACTGTCTTATGAAAAATGGCTGGAAAATAAACACCCTAGGACAAGACTCTAAGCAAATATCATTGTAGGTTTCATGTAATATGAATTTTTTTTTTAAATGAAGAGGAGTTGATACAGAAGCCTTACAAATAGCTGTGAAAAGAAGAAAAGTGAAAAGCAAAGGAGAAAAGGAAAGATATAAACATCTGAATGCAGAGTTCCAAAGAATAGCAAGAAGAGATAAGAAGGCCTTCCTCAGAAATCAATGCAAAGAAATAGAGGAAAACAACAGAATGGGAAAGACTAGAGATCTCGTCAAGAAAACTAGAGATACCAAGGGAACATTTCATTCGAAGATGAGCTCGATAAAGGACAGAAATGGTATGGACTTAACAGAAGCAGAAGATATTAAGAAGAGATGGCAAGAATACACAAAAGAACTGTACAAAAAAGATATTCACGCCCAACATAATCACGATGGTGTGATCACTCACTTAGAGCCAGACATCCTGGAATATGAAGTCACGTGGGCCTTAGAAAGCATCACACGAACAAAGCTAGTGGAAGTGATGGAATTCCAGTTAAGCTATTTCAAATCCTGAAATATGATGCTGGGAAAGTGCTGCACTCAATATGCCAGCAGATTTGGAAAACTCAGCAGTGACCACAGGACTGGAAAAGGTCAGTTTTCATTCCAATCCCAAAGAAAGGCAATGCCAAAGAATGCTCAAACTGCCATACAATTGCACTCATCTCACACGCTAGTAAAGTAATGCTCAAAATTCTCCAAGCCAGGCTTCAGCAATACGTGAATTGTGAACTTCCTGATGCTCAAGCTGGTTTTAGAAAAGGCAGAGGAACCAGAGATCAAATTGCCAACATCCACTGGATCATGGAAAAAGCAAGAGAGTCCCAGAAAAACATCTACTTCTGCTTGATTGATTATGCCAAAGCCTTTGACTGTGTGGATCACAATAAACTGTGGAAAATTCTGAAAGAGATGGGAATACCAGGCCACCTGACCTGCCTCTTGAGAAACCTATATGCCGGTCAGGAAGCAACAGTTAGAACTGGACATGGAACAACAGACTGGTTCCAAATAGGGAAAGCAGTACATCAAGGCTGTATATTGTCACCCTGCTTATTTAACTTCTATGCAGAGACATCATGAGAAACGCCTGGCTGGAAGAAGCACAAGTTGGAATCAAGATTGCCGGGAAAAATATAAATAACCTCAGATATGCAGATGACACCACCCTTATGGCAGAAAGTGAAGAGGAACTAAAAGCCTCTTGATGGAAGTGAAAGAGGAAAGTGAAAAAGTTGGCTTAAAGCTCAACATTCAGAAAACTAAGATCATGGCATCCGGTCCCATCACTTCATGGGAAATAGATGGGGAAACAGTGGAAACAATGTCAGATTTTATTCTCTGAGGCTCCAAAATCACTGCAGGTGGTGATTGCAGCCATGAAATGAAAAGATGCTTACTCCTTGGAAGGAAAGTTATGACCAACCTAGATAGCATGTTCAAAAGCAGAGACATTACTTTGCCAACAAAGGTTTGTCTAGTCAAGGCTATTGTTTTTCCAGTGGTCATGTATGGATGTGAGAGTTGGACTGTGAAGAAAGCTGAGCTCCAAAGAATTGATGCTTTTGAACTGTGGTATTGAAGAAGGCTCTTGAGAGTCCATTGGACTGCAAGGAGATCCAACCAGTCCATTCTAAAGGAGATCAGTCCTGGGTGTTCTTTGGAAGGAATGGTGCTAAAGCTGAAACTACAACACTTTGGCCACCTCATGTGAAGAGTTGACTCATTGGAAAAGACTCTGATGCTTGGAGGGATGGGGGCAGGAGGAGAAGGGGATAACTGAGGATGAGATGGCTGGATGGCATCACTGACTCAGTGAGTTTAAACATGAGTTTAGTGAACTCCAGGAGTTGTTGACGGACAGAGAGGCCTGGTGTGCTGCAATTCATAGGGTCGCAAAGAGTTGTACACGACTGAATGACTGAACTGAACTGAACTGCAGGTATACAATATAGTGATTCACAATTTTTTAAAAATCATACTTTATTTATAGTTATTATAAAATATTGGCTATATTCCCTGTACTGTACAATATAGTCTACTAGCTTATTTTATATATAATAATTTGTATCTCTTAATACTCTATCTCTACCTTGCCCCTCCTGTCATCCTTTCCCCTGCTGGTAATCACTAGTTTGTCTTCTGATTCTGAAATAAATTAAGGGAACAACCCTATTTAATATCATTGAAAAGATGATAAAATATCTAGGAATAAACTTACCAAAGATGGTAAAAGATCTGTGCTTGGAAAACTCTAACATACTGATTAAATAAATTGAAGATAATAAAAACAGATAAGATACACTGTGTTCTTTGATTGGAAAAAATAACATTGTTGAAATGACCATACTACCCAAGACAGTCTACAGATTAAATGCAATTCTTATCAAAATGCTAAGAGTATTTTTCACAGAACTAGAATAAAGCATTTTAAAATAGTAATGCTATACCAAAGACCCAGAATAACCAAAATAATCTTGAGAAAGACGAGCAAAGCTGGAGAAATCATGCTCCCTGTCTTCAGACTATAGAATGAACTGCTTTTTATACTCTTTTCTAATCATTATATAAAATAATGCTTTTGGAAACCAGTGCCTGTGTGTCATGCATGTAAAGTCTTTTTAATCAACTCTAGCAGTGATATCACATTCAGTACAGCAGCTCTAATTGCAGCTACTACTGCATGAGCTGACAGTAGCCTAAAGAAATTCCATAAATTCATCCTCTACTTAAAAGACCAAATTGCAGAATTAAATAAAATGATAGGAGCCACCATGCCTGCATCATTTAGCCTTATAAAGATGGCACTAATCACATTCCTGTCCCAGAAGGCAATATAATTTTTTATTTACTATCCTTGACCAAGTAGAAGGCAGTTTCAGAGATTTCCCCTTGTCCTTTTGTACTATGTACTTTATAGTTTTGCATCAAGGACCCAACTTAGAGGTTACTCCAACCAGGGCATGTGCCTTGGCTTAGTATTTACATGTCTTTGGAATTCCAAGATCCTATCAAATCCCAAATTTGCTCTTTAGCTGTGACCTCTTTCCCAATAAAGGAGATAAAGATGTTTTGTTTTGTTTGTTTGTTTTAATACAAAATAATCTCTTTAACTTCTGAACTTAGGTTTTAATTTTTTCCCCCAGTTTCACTCTATTCCCTGTAAGACATTGATGCAAATTAGTAACAATCAGTCCATTCTACTGCCATTGTAGGCACTGCTCTTCCCATATGATTGAAATATTTAAACTCTCATATTAGTAAAGTTATTTTTCCAGAACACTTTCCCAGGTTATTGCAGGTGACCTCTTTAGCAAGAACTTTGCCATTTTGTCCCAACATCTATGTCCTGCTAACCCCTCAGATCTTATAACCATTGACGAATAAGCCAGTCCCTAAACCTACCTAACAACTGTTTTCTAGGGCTCTTCTGGTACCCTCTGTGTAGTATGTTTTGGCTGTCACAGTAGATGGTGAATGGGATTAGACATGCAAGTGATTAATAGGGGAAGTGCTTGTGAATGAAAAAGAAGGAAAGTATTTGAGTAGGCAGGGAGAAACTCCAGACTATGATGTAGATCTGATACCTATACAAGGATAGAGAAATGAAAAAAAGAAAAGGAAAAAATTCATACTGAGAGCAGTTCTGAAAAATTTTGGACCACTTCAGTAGAGAGTCCCTTAGTGGAAATTAGCTTTACTCAGGAGTGAGCCACTTTTAATTCCCTTTTCATTACCTAGACAATCCATCATAAATGAAGCAGAATTTTACTTAAAAAAAACTTTGCACCATTTAACAGGTGCTTCAACATATGGAGCAAAAATACATCTAATTGCGAGGAAAGTCAATTAATAAACACACACATAAAACCCAAATGAATGACTCTAAAGAACAAAAGAGGTTGCTATGGATTGAATTTGTGTATGTCCTCTCCAAACTCTTATGTTGAAGCCTCACCCAATGTGATGATATTTGGAAGTGGAGCCCTTGGCTTTTGAGGATGGAGCCCTCATGAACTAGGTTAATGGTACTTATAAAAGAGAACCCCAGAGGGCTCCCTTGCGACTTCTGTTACACAAGACATAGTGAGATGATGACTGTCTATGAATCAGGAAGAGGGCATTTATTAGGTCTGCCAGATTTTTGATCTTGGACTTCACATCCTCCAGAACTGTGAGAAATAAAAGTTTGCTGTTGAAGCCACTCAGTCTATATTTCTGTTACAGCAGCCTTGATGGTGTGACAGGGAATTTTCACATATGATTTATGTAATCATTCAACTGGAAATGCTAGAAAGAGAAATCTTCTCTAATTTACTGTTAGTTTAGTTATATAGATTAAATTTTTTAAAAGAAAATACTTTTTGGTTTCACTGGCTTCGTTGCTGCTCGGGCTTTCTCTGGTTGTGGCAAGTGGAGGCTATTCTTTGTTGCTTCATTGTGGTGTTCTGAGCTTCTCATTGCGGTGCCTTCTCTTGTGGTAGAGCACAGGCTGTAGGCAGGTGGGCTTCAGTAGTGGCAGCAGGTGAACTCAGTAGTTGCAGATCACAGGCTCTAAAGTGAGGGGTCTGTAGTTGTAGTGCTTGGGCTTAGTTGCTTCACACATATGAGATCTTCCCAGACAAGGGACCAAGCCTGTGTCCCCTGCATTGGTAGGCAGACTTTTATCCACTATAATACCAGAGAGTCCCAGTTATGCTTTTAAGTATTTTTCACATCTTTATCTGCTTGTCTGTTTTATATAACTCAAGTCCTCATGACCTCTTTTCAGTACCAGTGCAATGAATAATGACGTGTTCTGATTCTTCCTACACTTTAATCTGTCTCCACAATGCAAGCAATAATTTAGTTAAAAACTTATGATGCCGATCCCTTTCCAATTATCCACAATTCCTTATGTCTTTCAGAATCAAATTCCAAACTATTACATTCAAGTTGGTTTATGACCTAGCTCCTGTCCAATTATATCTCAATAAGAAACTTACTAAACTATTTGCAAATGCTCATATATTACAGGGCATGTAATATATGCCTTGCTTTCATATATAGCTTGCTTTCATGCCTCTCTACAAACTTTGCATTCTGCCAGGAGTGCTCATCCTCCACTCCTCCACCTCCAACCCCAATTCTTCACCTGACTGACTCCTACCGACTCTTAACTATAGGAGGCTCAGGCATCTCTGAACTTCCTTCAAGGATGAACTGTTCCCACACATTTCTGCTTTTCTTATTATATTAAATGCTATTGTACTCAGTGAATTGCAAGCAATTATTAACTAGTCTTTCTCTTCCTTTAGTTTTGGAAGTTCAGAAAAGATTGATCACCTTGTTTATCTCTATATTTCAGAAGTAATTAGTATCTTTGATATATTTGCTTGTTATTAATGATGAAATAAGTGAATACAAATTGTTAAAATAAACACATATACAAAGGAGTCAAGCTGGTGAGACTGTCACATCTCTTGAAATCCAGTAACCCTGAATTTTAAAAATAAAGTTCACATTTTATACATATGCAATCACAAGCCCTTAAGCAAGCTGTGATGATTCATAATTATACAATATTATAGCAGAGAGGTAGTGAGTTTACCTCATTCTTACTCCACCAGATTTGATTTTTATATAAAATTAGACAATATTGAAATACCAAGCAAAAATCTTGGCATGTCATTTCAGTAAATAAAATAGGAACATATATTTTGATTTTATATACTAGCATGTTTTGTGTTTGTCTATAATCAATTTCTTTACTCTTTCATGTAGAAAAGATATATTTTTTAAGATTTTCACCATGTGTAAGTCTTTTTGGCATTTTCATTTATTTGAAAAATCAAGAAAATGGAAAGGAGTTTATAGTTTATACTGAAACTTTTAGATTGGCTGCCTGTGCCCCTAGGTTGTATTCATTCTTTAAATAATATATGCAATCTTATTTAGAATGATGTGGTGTTTTCATTATTTGGAAAATGTTTTGCTTTACTTTAGTCTTACTATCATTCTGTGCCCCTTATCTTGGATGAACTTGACTTCCCATACAAACATATATGCAAATACAGTTACTAATTAAGATAATCTGATCATCAGAAATTTAACCAAACAATCCCTTTTGAAAAAATTTAGAGTTGATTCAGTTACTTCCTTGGTGATCCAATGGTTAAGACTCCATGCTCTTAATGGAGATGGTCAGGTTCAATTCTTGGTGGAAAGAAATGAATCCCACATGTAAAACTAAGACTGCGTATAGCCAAATAAATAACTTTAAAAATATATAAATAGAATTGATCTCAAAAGACTAATTCAGACTTAAATTGAAGAAAGTAGGGAAAACCATTAGACCATTCAGGTATGACCTATCAAATCCCTTATGATTATACAGTGGAAGTGAGAAATATATTTAAGGGACTAGATCTGATAGAGTGACTGATGAACTATGGACGAAGGTTCATGACATTGTACAGGAGACAGGGATCAAACCATTGCCATGGAAAAGAAATGCAAAAAAGCAAAATGGCTGTCTAAGGAGGCCTTAAAAATAGCTGTGAAAAGAAGAGAAGTGAAAAGCAAACAAGAAAAGGAAAAATATAAGCATCTGAATGTAGAGTTCCAAAGAATAGCAAGGAGAGATAAGAAAGCCTTCCTCAGCAATCAATGCAAAGAAATAGAGGAAAACAACAGAGTGGGAAAGGCTAGAGATCTCGTCAAGAAAATTAAAGATACCAAGGGAACATTTCATTCAAAGATGGGCTCGATAAAGGACAGAAATGGTATGGACCTAACAGAAGCAGAAGATATTAAGAAGAGGTGGCAAGAATACACAGAAGAACTGTACAAAAAAGATATTCATGACCCATATGATCATTATGGTGTGATCACTCACCTAGAGCCAGACATCCTGGAATGTGAAGTGAAGTGGGCCTTAGGATGTACTAAAAACAAAGCTAGTGGAGGTGATGGAATTCCATTTATGCTATTTCAAATCCTAAAAGATGATACTGTGAAAGTGTTGCACTCAATATGCCAACAACCCGGAAAACTCAGCAGTGGCCACAGGACAGGAAAAGGTCAGTTTTCATTCCAATCCCAAAGAAAGGCAATGCCAAAGAATGCTCAAACTACCACACAATTGCACGCATCTCACACACTAGTAAAGTAATGCTCAAAATTCTCCTAGCCAGGTTTCAGCAATACATGAACTGTGAACTTCCAGATGTTCAAGCTGGTTTTAGAAAAGGCAGGGGAACCAGAGATCAAATTGCCAACATCCACTGAATCATTGAAAAAGCCAGAGAGTTACAGAACAAAACATCTATTTCTGCTTTACTGACTATGCCAAAGCCTTTAACTATGTGGATCACAAAAAAAAAAAAAAAAAAAAAAACTGGAAAATTCTTCAAGAGATGGGAATGCCAGACCATCTGACCTGCCTCTTGAGAAACCTCTATGCAGGTCAGGAAGCAACAGTTAGAACTGGACATAGAACAACAGACTGGTTCCAAATAGGAAAAGGAGTACATCAAGGCTGTGGACTGTCACCCTGCTTATTTAACTTATATGCAGAGTACGCTGGAAGAGGCACAAGCTGGAATCAAGATTGCCAGGAGAAACATTAATAACCTCAGATATGCAGATAACACCACCCTTATGGCAAGAAAGTGAAGAAGGAATAAAAAGCCTCTCGATGAAAGTGAAAGAGGAGAGTGAGAATGTTGGCTTAAAGTTCAACATTCAGAAAACGAAGATCATGGCATCTGGTCTCATCACTTCATGGGAAATAGATGGGGAAACAGTGTAAACAGTGTCAGACTTTATTTTGGGGCTCCAAAATCACTGTAGATGGTGATTGCAGCCATGAAATTAAAAGACGCTTACTCCTTGAAAGGAAAGTTATGACCAACCTAGATAGCATATTCAAAAGCAGAGGCATTACTTTGCCAACAAAGTTCCGTCTAGTGAAGGCTATGGTTTTTCCAGTGGTCATATATGGATATGAGGGTTGGACTGTGAAGAAAGCTGAGCGCCAAAGAATTGATGCTTTTGAACTGTGGTGTTGGGAGAAGACTCTTGAGAGTCCCTTGGACTGCCAGGAGATCCAACCAGTCCATTCTAAAGGAGATCAGTCCTGGGTGTTGTTTAGAAGGACTGATGCTCAAGCTGAAACTCTGGTACTTTGGCCACCTGATGCGAAGAGTTAACTCATTGGAAAAGACTGATGCTGAGAGGGATTGGGGGTAGGAGGAGAAGGAGATGACAAAGGATGAGATGGCTGGATGGCATCAGCAATTCGATGGACATGAGTTTGAGTCAGTTCCCGGAGTTGGTGATGGACAGGGAGGCCTGGTGTGCTGCAATTCATGGAGTCACAGAGAGTCGGACATGACTGAGTGACTGAACTGAATGAGGTGATGACTGAAGTTTGAAAACAAGTTTTTATGGTAAAGATAAACACATATGACACAATATTAATAGAAAACCATCATATAAGGCATTAACTTTAAACTGCATAGAAAAACAGAAACATGTAAGTGAAATAGAGATGCTAAGTACATAAATGTGTTATTACTTTAATAGTTATTAGCTCTGTTTGGTGGGATTATACCTCTTACAGCTTTCAAGATATGTTAAATATTCTCTAATAACAATGTGTTATTTTTAAAATCAAGAAAATTACACTGAAAAAATAAAATCTCTTGGCACTCCATATACAATCTTAACAAATAGCAATTCAGGTAAATATTTCTGGATCTGAAAATTCCAGAAGCATTAATGATATTACTGAAAATTACATTGGATTTGATGTATATTCGTGGGTTATCTATTAGAAAGAGTTTCTTAATATGAGAACCAGAGACCTCTCATGTTTTCATTAGTAAGTTATGAGAGTGATTGACAAACTTTCTGATGGAATTATTTTCCATTCCTATGACTATGCCTATGCAGTATGTTGCCTGGCTTTGGGTAATCATTAGTGTAATCTTGTTCAGAAAGTGATGATAAAAATGAAGGTTAAAATAATTATATATACATGTGTAGATAAAACAGGCTTGAACAATATGTACGTTAAATAAATTGTATTGGAGAAGAATACTGGTGAAAAATCAACTTTTGACTCCTAATTACCTAAATTTATCATAGATTAAACCAAACCTTGGAGTCACTATCAGGGGTCCACAACCTCCAAGATCTGATGCCTAATGAGTTGAGGTGGAATTGATGTAATAATAATAAATAAAGGGCACAGTAAGTGTAACGATCTTATAGCATCCCCAAATCACTTCCTTTCTCCTGTTCTGAGGAAAAATTGTCTCCCATCAAACTGGTCCCTGGCACCAATTTTCATGGTAATCATATCATCCTTCCTACATCTTTTTTGTTATGGACTACTTAATGTATTTTTGGCCACGTGGCATATGTGATCTTAGTTTCCTGATCAGGAACCAAACCCACACCCCCTGCAGTGAAAGCTTGGAGTCTTAACCACTGGGCCATTGGGGAAGTCCCATGAATTACCTTAGTGTTTCAGCTTTCCCTCCATCCTCAACATTCATCTGTTCTTCCTAAAGCACTCTGATTTCTTTTCTAAGAGAACAAATGCAACAATAAAAGCAAATGCCAAAACCTATCCCATTGTGTGTACTTTTTTGTGAGATATTATGACCCAATGCTCACCATTTCTCTACAAAGCTTAAGGATTTCCTGGAAGCTCTTTGGTACTAGCCTTCATTTTCCAAAATGACAGGGCATAGGAACATATTTTAATCTCTCCCAATCAGATGAACTATCCCCAGACATAGAATCTTAAAGAGATGGTTCAAGACTAGACTTATTCTGGTCTTGAGAGGAATCATTTACCCATGAATACAGTCATTCACCCAGAAGATTAATTCATCCCAGCAGAAATGCTGCTCTGAAGACTGTTGTTGATCAGCACCCCAGAATGCCTTCTATTTGCCTCTATTTCATGTAAGTTCCTAATATTCATAATACATTTCTTATCTGCCGAGCAATATTCAGGTTTGTTTTGGAAGTTTTTAATCCAAAATATTAACTGATAAAAAATATTATTTAGAATAGCTTGAAGGCTATGGATGCTCAGGGAAAAGCGGAATTTGGAATTACTTAGTTAAGAAGGAGAGGGAAGTATTTCTTTTTCAGGAAGAGTTGTACAAAATGTTGTGGGAAAATATCATCATTCAAAGACACATGGAAACAGGACAAATCTTTTGGCAAAACAGGTGAAAACTGGAATTTTTTTTTTTCCTTTTTTGTGATATCTTTGGTTTGGTATCACGGTGATGGTGGCCTGATAGAATAAGCCTGGGAGTGTTCCTCTATCTGCAATTTTTGGAAGAATTTGAGAAAGACAAGTATTAGCTCTTCTCTAAACATTTGATAGAGTTAACCTGTGAAGTCATCTGGCCCTGGAGTTTTCTTTGTTGGAAGATTTTTTAATATAAATTTATTTATTTTAATTGGAGGCTAATTACAATATTGTACTGGTTTAGTTTCATTACTTGTGACTGGTCTTTGCATATTTTCTGTACCTTCCTGGTTCAGTCCTGGAAGTTAGTACCATTCTGAGAACTTGTCCATTTCCCCCAGATTGATCATTTTATTGGCATATAGTTGCTTGTAGTAATTTCTTATGATCCTTTGTATTTCTGCAGTGTCAGTTGTCACTGTTCCTTTTTCATTTCTAATTTTATTGATTTGAGTCCTCTCCTTCTTTCTTGATGAGACTGGCTATAGATATTTCAACTTTGTTAATCCTCTCAAAGAACCATCTTTTAGTTTCATTGATTTTTGCTACTATTTTCTTTGTTTCTATTTCATTTATTTCTGCTCTGATGTTTATGATTTGTTTCCTTCTACTAATTTGGGATTTTGTTTTTTCATTTTTCCCTAGTTGCTTTAGGAGTAAGCTTAGATTGTTTATTAAAAAAAAAAACTAGAATAAAATATCTAATATAGACATACAAGTGGCTGCATCTGATAACTAAATTTAACACAAGAGAGGGCCAAGTTAAAATATTTAATTTCTCATCTCAAACACTTTTGATCTATATCATTTCAAGCAGGGATTATAAATAATTGGACTAAATTAGTTGATCTACCTGGCCCATGATTGGAAAATTGGTATTAATCAGATTGCCTTGAAATTTGCAATGAATGACAAAGGATGCAGTGAGATCTTGCAGCTGCTGGAGATATTTCATGTAGACTGTGCCCTGTTAACTGTGTGTCAGCTGTGATGGAGCTGAGGAGTCAGTTACAGAGAGAGGATGAAAAAAGAAGAGCTAAAAGATATGTAAGTCTTGGGACAATAAAGGTTCCACCCAGGGCCAGTATACATGAAATCTAACTTTTATAGTCTATGTCTAATTTAGACCAATGGCACCTCTATAACAAAATGTTTTACCTGTGTATAACATTTACATAATGCTTCTGAGTGCACAAATTGAAACTAAAATTCTATGATGGTGTTAATTACAGCTTATTCATGTAGACACGTTTGAGAACTGAAAGTAAACTTACAAATTTGATTCTCTAGAATTTGAATACCTGTTGAATTCATAATTTATCTGCTAATGTGTGTGAACATTAAGGGATTGTTTGGGGAACACTAATTCCTTGATCTTTGGGGTAGTTTTATTCTTATGAATTTGAATGTTTCTCAAACCTTAATGCCCAAAGAATGGTTTTCAATGACTTTCTGTCTTTAGAAGCTGTTTCTCCACAGATTGAAAACATTTGACTCTCCTTCCTACAAAAACACTTAATAATTAATTTCATTCATATTCACAAGGTAGATAACTAAAATCAGACCCTAGCACATTCAAATAAGCAACCTAAAATAAAATCAGGAAGTTTCTACTAGTATGTTCTTTGGAGATAATCCTGGTAATGAAGTTTCAGGGTACTTGAGTGAGAAAGCATGATTTAATTTTGCATGGTGTCTCAAGTGGATATATTTCATGAGACTCTGCATTTAATATAATAGATCCTACAGATGAGTATTGTTTACTTTTTGTATTGATCACACAACCCAGAACACAGCACTTGATCCTACCAATGGCTGCTCTCTCTTCCTTCCATAGATCTACAGATCTCAAAGTTGGCTGCAAATTAACATCATCTAGTAAAAGTGAAAGTCATTCAGTCATGTCCGACTCTTTGCGATTCCATGGACTATACAGTCCATGGAATTCTCTAGACCAGAATACTGGAGTGTGTAACTTTTCCCTTGTCCAGGGGATCTTCCCAAACCAGGGATCAAACCCAGGTCTCCTGTATTGCAGGCAGATTCTTTACCAGCTGAACCACGAGACTTTAAAAATGCAATTTTCTGCATACCATTTCAAGAGATTCTGATTTATTTATTCTGACATGGATTTGTCAGGAAGTACATAATTTCCTCAGTTTCATCTCGCCACAGCAAAAATTTGAAGCAACGGATGGACCAGTATTACAGCCCCTTGTAATTTTCTCGGACAGACCAGTGTTACAGCTCTGTTACAACTCAGTTTTATTTAGAAAGCAAAGGAAAATATATCCTTGAGGTGTGAGGGTGGGCCAATCCAAAAGGCAGGAAGAGAACTGAAGCCCCTGGCTCAGTTTGGGCTCCTCTCTTTATACATGGTTTTTTTGTCCTCCCCTTGAGCCTGGCCTATGTAGATTGGGCTAACCAGGAGGGCTGTTTGTTTTACCAGAGGTCCTCACTCTGGTCCTCGGAGCTTCTTTTGTTCTATTTTTGAGGGCTTTTCCCTTCTTTGTCTTTTAGCCACTGCCATTCTGGACTCCTTTTGCCTACTTTAACTACCTAACAATACCACCTCAAGAGATGGGAGGCCCAATTCTTTGGGAATAGGGATATTGAGGTCTCTCTGGCTACTTCCTGCTGAACTGGGGTGGCAAGGGGCATTGGGCCTCCCCCTCTTGCTAGTCTCAAGCCTCAGAGTCCTTATAGTGGTGTCCAGGTAAGGGTGAGTGATATTTTCTGTGGTTGGGTGTAGTTTTGTATATCCTTGTTGAACTGGCACTGCATGTTGTAGCTTGTTGACCTGGGCAGAGACAAAACAGGTTAGACAATTGATAGTACATGGAGCAATCATAAGCAGCATCAATATGGTGATAACAGAGATTAGTAGGGGTATTCAGTTCAGTTCATTTCAGTTCAGTCACTCAGTTGTGTCCGACTCTTTGCGACCCCATGAATCGCAGCACGGCAGGCCTCCCTGTCCATCACCATCTTCTGGAGTTGACTCAAACTCACGTCCATCAAGTCAGTGATGCCATCCATCCATTTCATCCTCTGTCGTCCCCTTCTCCTCCTGCCCCAATCCCTTCCAGCATCAGAGTCTTTTCCAGTGAGTCAACTCTTCGCATGAGGTGGCCAAAGTACTGGAGTTTCAGCTTTAGCATCATTCCTTCCAAAGAACACCCAGAGCTGATCTCATTTAGAATGGACTGGTTGGATCTCCTTGCAGTCCAAGGGACTCTCAAGAGTCTTCTCCAACACCACACTTCAAAAGCATCAATTCTTTGGCACTCAGCTTTCTTCACAGTCCAACTCTCGCATCCATACATGACCACTGGAAAAATCATAGCCTTGACTAGACGGACCTTTGTTGGCAAAGTAATGTCTCTGCTTTTCAATATGCTATTTAGGTTGGTCATAACTTTTCTTCCAATGAGTAAACATCTTTTCATTTCATGGGTGCAATCACCATCTGCAGTGATTTTGGAGCCCCCCTCCCCCCCAAAAAAAAGTCTGACACTGTTTCCACTGTTTCCCCATCTATTTGCCATGAAGTGATGGAACCAGATGCCACGATCTTCATTTTCTGAATGTTGAGCTTTAAGCCAACTTTTTCACTCTCCTCTTTCACTTTCATCAAGAGCCTTTTTAGTTCCTCTTCACTTTCTGCCATAAGGGTGGTGTCATCTGCATATCTGAGATTATTGATATTTCTCCCGGCAATCTTGATTCCAGCTTATGCTTCTTCCAGCCCAGAATTTCTCATGATGTACTCTGCATAGAAGTTAAATAAGCAGGGTGACATTAAGTAGAAGCATTAGCCAAATCTAAATTCCCCCTCGCTAGGAGAAGGATCCCCCAAAGAGAGATTGTAGCCACCCCAAGAGCTCTCCAGCTCATTCTTTGAGGTCCTGTAGCATCTGAATGCTTTTCTTGAGGATTGTGAGACTTCATTTAACTTAGCTGGAACTATTTGCCCAGAAACAACATGCCTCATTTAAGACAGCTCCAGTATCTCATTATTCTGGGATCAGGAGATCTATCTCCTGTCTATTTTGGAGTATAACCCTTGCCTAGCTGTGTTGACTCTTTAGAGCTGTCCTGGGAAATCTCATCCCCAGAAGCTTAATTTTGGGTGTGTTCATTAGAATGGCACTCATTTGTAGTCCTGAATAGGTATCTGAGATCTCCCAAGGGCTCGAAGGTGTATTGAGGGTACTCTTCTCTTTTCTTCCATGGCTTGACTCATGAATACTGAATCCAGGATTCGTGTTCTAGTTCCTTGACTGCTGTGGGGGTAGAAAGTATTACAGGTTAGGGACCCTTCCATGTGGGCTGGAGTGAGACTTTGGCGACACATCTTTTCAGACATTAATTAGGACTTGAGTAACTGGAGCATATATGGTGACTTTTTAGAATCTTTTGGATCCTGGTTGACACCCCACAAGTGTACATCTTGTTGGAATTGCCCAATGGCCATGGTGTAAGACTGGAGGAGCTGAGCCTCTGGATCAACGAAGAGACCATTGACATAAACAAAAGGTCTCCCATATAGCATTTCATAACGACTGAGACCAACCTGTTCCTTAGGGGAAATACGGGTGTGGAGGAGAGCTATTGGTAAAGCCTCCTTCCATCCCAGGGAGGTCTTCTGGGCTATCATTTTTATTGCTGATTTTAAGAATTGGTTTGCTCTTCCTACTTTTCCTGAAGGCTAAGGCCTCCAGGCACAATGGAGATAATAAGAAATGCTCAATGCTTCAGAGATCCTTTGGGTGACCTTAGAAGTAAATGATGTTCCACTGTCACTTTGTAATGACTTGGGCAGACCAAATCTCGGAATGATTTCATGGGGCAGTTTTTTTTTTTTTTTTTTACCACTTCCTCAGCTTTCTCAGTCAGGGTGGGAAAGCCTTCAATCCATCCTGTGAATGTATCCATCATGACTAATAGTTATTTATACCCTTGAGAAATTGGCATCTGGGTGAAGTCCATCTGCCAGTCCTCTCATTGTTGGACAGGCTGGGCCAGCTGGGGTCTTTGAGCTCCTTAGGGTTGTTTAATTGGCAAGTGAAACAAGAGGAGACCACTGGCCTTGTAGTTGTTTGGAACCCTGTTCCTCTGAAGGACCTTTCTACTAATCTTTGGAGGGCCTTCTCCCCTAAATGAATGGTGGCATGTAAGGAGTAAACCAACTTCCATTGGCAGTTCCCAGGCAGAAAAAGGAGTCCCTCCTTGTGGAACTATCCCACATGATCTTCTTGAAAACCCTTACTCTTAGTTTTAAGAGTCTCACCTTTGGTACATGAAGGAGTTTTTGGTAGATTAGTCTGTGGAACTAAGGTGGCAATATAAGGAGGTTATTGTTCTGTAATGCTGCTTTCTTAGCTGCCTGATTGGCTGCTTGGTTCCCTAGTGTCACTTTTGCGCTCCCTTTTTGGTGTCCCTTACAGTAGGGGACTAAAACCTTAGTGGGCAGATGAACTGCCTCTAAGAGCCTAAGGATCTGATCACCATATTTCATTGGGAACCCTTGGGTGGTCAAGTGGACTCTTTCTTTCCAAATAGCAGCATGTGCATGTAGCACAAGAAAGGCATACTTGGTGTCAGTGTAAATGGCTACTCTTTTTCCTTTTCTCAGCTCTAAAGCTTGAGTCAGGGCTATGAGCTCAGCTAATTGGGCCGAAGTACCTGAAGGCAAAGGTTTAGGATTTACAGTCTCAAAATTGGAGACTACTGAATATCCAGCTCTTCTTTTTCCATCCAAGACAAAGCTGCTTCCATCAGTGTATCAGATTTCCTCAGGATTGGTCAAAGGATCTTCTGACAATCCTTCTTGTGATTTTGTCCAGTGATCCAAGATTTCTAGGCAAGAGTGAAAGGGGAGAGAGTCCTCCGGGGTAGGCAGATGGGTGGCCAAGTTAAGAATCTCACAAGGGGATATAGTCAGGATTTTCCATCAGCACTCCTCAATATCTGAGGATCCTTTGATCAGACATCCATAAATGGCCTCTCCCATTTAGGAGTTGTTTCACTTGGTGGCTGGTAAAAATAGTTAATTTGCCCCCAAAAGAGAGTTTTAAAGTATCTTCTATCAACATTGGAATAGTTGCAAGATTTCAAAAGCAGGGAGGCCAGGCTTAGGGGATTGGGTCGAGCCTCTTGGATAGGTAAGCTACAGGCTGGGGCTCAGGTCCCAACCTGGAATGCTTTTTCTGGGTCTAAGGCAATGGCACCCCGCTCCAGTACTCTTGCCTGGAGAATCCCATGGATGGAGGAGCCTGGTGGGCTGTAGTCCATGGGATCGCTAAGAGTCGGACACGACTGAGCGAGTTCACTTTCACTTTCATGCATTGGAGAAGGAAATGGCAACCCACTCCAGTGTTCTTGCCTGGAGAATCCCAGGGACGGGGGAGCCTCGTGGGTTGCCATCTATGGGGTCGCACAGAGTCAGACATGACTGAAGCGACTTAGCAGCAGCAGCAGCAGCAGCAGCAACCTCAAGGCAAGTGCTTACGTTAAGGTTTGTTTTAGTATAGCCTCTGCCTTGTTTTGAGGAGTTCCCCACATCAATGGGATTGAATCACCCCATCCCTTCAAGCTTTCATATAAGGGCTGGGCAATTAGACCATAGTTGGGTATCCAGATTCTTCCATACTCAGTTAGCCCTAGGAAAGCTCACAATTGTTTTTGAGTCATGAGGGAGAGCAACTGGAAGACTCCTTGTACTTGATCAGAGGACAGCCTCCTGGGTCCTTATGTAATCTGAACTCCCAGATAAGTTGATAAGTTGAGACCTTTGTCTCAACTCTCTGTGCCTTAGCATGGGAGACTTTATATCCCCTTTCTGCCAAAAAGTTTAGAACCTGAATTGCATGTTTTGGGGCTTTTCCCCATTGGGTTCCAGGTCCAGATCTAGGAGATCCTGGCTAAGGGCCTGTCCAAACAAGTGGGGGCTATCTCTGAACCCCTGAGGTAATACTGTCCAAGTCATCTGTTGGTGTTTTTCTCCTGGAGCCTCCCACTCAAAGGCAAAAAAATATTGGGATTCTTTAGTCAATGGTATGCAAAAGAATCCATCTTTGAGATCCAAGACTGTAAACCACCTAGCCCTGGGAGGGATTTCTCACAAGATTACATAGGGATTGGGTACTGTGGGATGGACGGGGACTACATCTTCATTTATGATCCAAAGATTTTGAAGCATTCACCAAGTCCCATCCTTTTTATTTACATGGAGGTTCAGGGTGTTACACGGTGAACTGGTGGGACCCAGTAGCCCACAGGCAAGGAATTTATTAGAGGCTGTAATCCTTCCTAAGTTTCTCTTCTGAGGGGATATTATTTCTGGTTTGGAAACCGAGTGGGATCTTGGAGGACAATGATGACCAGTTCAGCTTGGTGGGCTCGTCCAGTTCCCTAGTCCCATGCCTGGGAGTTAATTTTGTCCTCCCGTAGTTTTTGGTCCCTCTCTGTTGGAGACATAATGGGTTCTTCAGTAGTAACCAGAAGCTGTAGGGCTCTAGGGGCTGAAAAGCCTCCCATCACAAGAGTGGTCCCCAGCTTAGTGAGTATATTTCTTCCCAATAAGGGAGTAGACACTCAGGGACCACCAGAAACTGGGTGGGAAAAATATTTGTCCATCCCAGCAACAAAGAAGTTTTTGGGTGAATCTTTTAATAGTTGCTTTTCCTGTAGCACCCAAAATGGTACAGGTTTGGGAGGAGAAGGCTACGGAGTAAGAGATCAAGACAGAGTAGTAGTCCCTGTGTCAATCAAGAAATTTGGGGGCCTACCTGCCACATCCAGTTGCACCCTTGACTCCAGCCCTGGGATCATTATCATGACAGGCGGGTTGGCTGGAATGGGGCACTTCAGTCCTAGTGAACCATCGTGAGGGAAGCTTGGCACTTGATCTTGAGGCTCTTGAGTCCTGAGGGTAGAGTGACGCTCAATGTCCTAGTTGATGGCATTTGTAGCAAGCCATTTTAGGAAATTTGTCACAGTTTGGACACTCTTTGGCCCAATGTCCCACCTGTCTACAGATTAGGCATTTTCCTCATGCCTTTTTCTTCAAGGACTCGGGGTTTGCCATACAGCTTCCCTGGAGGATGTTCAGCATCTGGGTATGCCTTGTATCTTTGCTTTTCTCCCTCCCCTGGTCCTTGGCCTCTCTCTCCTGTTCTCTGGTATAAAAGGTATTGGTGGCTGTCTGGACCATCTTATCAAAAGAGGCAGCAGTGTCCTGCTGCTGTAGCTTTTTCAACTTTATTCTGATGTGTGGTGCACATTGGTACAGTAATTTGTCCTTTAAAATCACCTGTCTCTCATAAGAGTCTAAGTCCAGATTGGTAAACTTTTCAAGGGCTTCTTTTAGCTTTTCCAGAAAGGCAATGGGGTTCTCATCGGGTTCCTGAGTTATTGCTGAGACCCAGGCATAGCTGATTACTTTTTGCTGGCTGCTTTCGGTCCTGCCTTCACACAGATGAGAAAATGATCCCTTTCCCAGATGTGTTCAGGGTCGTTATAATTCCAATTATAATCTGAGGAGGGAACTGCAGCTTCCCCTACTGGGTATTATTTATTGTTTGACATGTGAAGCCTTGTAGCATACCTCCAGGCTTCCTTTAAGACCCTAGCATGCTCAGGGTAGAATAAAGTTTGACTAAATATGACCATGATGTTCTTCCATGTCAAGTCAAAGACCAAAGAAATATTTTGGAATGTATGTATATATTTGCCTGGGTCATCTGTATAGCTTTCCAGATCTTGTTTGATCTGTCTTAGCTCTAAGAGGGAGAAGGGCTTATTGACCCAGGTTGGTCCAAATTCTCCTCCAGTTTCAACTAAGGGACACACTCAAGTTGGCTTTTGTGGAGGGGGTACTCCAAATATGGGGCACATTTGGATCCAAGGAAGGAGCACCAAGCAACTTAGAAGCTATGAGAGGTGAGCCTTCACAGGGGGGTTCCTTCTCTTGGTTGTCTGTGCTTAACATCATTTGTCTAGTAGGTTCACTTTTAGGGCATGCAACAATACCATACTTAAGACAGAGTTCCTTCATATCTCTTAGTTGGAAGAAAATTTGAACATAGGGGATCTCTGTCCACTTCCCTTGTCTTTTGCAGAATAATTCTAGCTGTAGGATGGTATTGTAATTTAAACTTCCATCCTCAGGCCAGTGTTTCTTGTCCCCTAGAGGATACCATGGCCACAAAGTGGCACAAAAGAATTTTAAGTGATTTCTCAAGGATTAGAGGATCGAACCGCTTCCAGTTATCAAGGAGGCATCTCAAGGGTGTCTGTTGAGAAGTGAACTGATTATTTCCCATCTGAAAGACAGTGATGACAGAGAGGAAAAAAAAAAAAAAAGAGAGAGAGAGAGAGAGAGAAAGAGAGAAACAAATGGGCTTCCTTCAATTTCCATGCATGGACTTCGTTAAGGTGAGTCTTTTTGAAGCTTATCCTACCCAGTACTGTTGCAACCTGAGAGCCAGGCATCCCTGGGAAAGGGTGCAGATCCCCAGGCAGGCTGAGGCATGACAGCCTCCTGGACATAGAATCCCTGAGCAGGTCGAGGCAGGTTGGCCTCCCGAGAATTGGGTCCCTGGGTAGGTCGAAGCATGTTGACCTTCTGGGACCCCTGGACTGATGGATCCCCGAACAGGTTGAGGCATGACAAACTTTCAAGGACCAGATCCCTAGGCATATTGAGGCAGGTCGACCTCCAGGGACCCCTGGACTGGAGTTGGGTGTCCCCAAGGTCTCCAGCATGACCAGTGCTGGGTAGGATTAAGGAGTTGTAATCTTAACTCACTGCCAGTTTGTTCACTACAGATGGGCATAGATATCATGATGTAAAGCAATTATTCACTTTAAAGCAATCCAACCCTGTGTCCTGAGACTGGGAACCCAGTGAAGCAGCCAAAAGCCTTGTCCTCTTACTGCTCTGAGGGACCATAAGTCACTGATTTCCTTCTCTAGTCCTCCATAAGAGCAGGTTAGGGTGTCTCCAATGGTAAATATTTCATTGTCATATACCTACTTTAGGTAATAACAGAAGTAATGACAAATGAGTGGGTTATCTGGTCCTGTTAAGGGCATTAAGAGTATTTTAACAATAAGCAGGGTGAAGCAATGTTGCCTACAAGGGGGCAGGGTCCTGGTGGTAGGAGTTGGTAACTGGTTAAAGAACAAATTGATAAGAGGCAACAGACCAGATGTTCCATAAAAGTGGAGTGGAGATTTGATCCAGGGGTATGCTTGTAACTTTAGGAGAAAGGTGGTAAGGATTTGGGTCCAAATAGCCTTCAGGGCTAACTCCCAAAGTGGCAAAACTTATCCCTGGAGGCCCAATTGCCCTTGAAGAGATGCCAACAGATGGACTTCTAGCAGGCATTTGTGCCTGTCACTGCCTTAATCGGTTCACTGAGAGATGTTGTTGTCGCACATGTTGTAAGAAACATGGAAGATGAAGTCCTGAATACCTAGAGGGATTGGATATTATACAATGTTTCTCTCCCAAGGGCCAGATATTTTCTGGTTGTCCCTCCAGAAGATTATAGAGGCAACATTGTGGGCCCAGACAGCTCAGGAAATGAGCATGAAACAGGAGGGAAAGGGGCAGGGCACAATTTTTGAAAAAAATGACATAGCCCAAGGGCATAACATAAACCAATTAAAATCAAATGGGTCCAAGGTGACAAGTCAAATTCAACTAAACCTTGATTCTCAATCTGCAAGCTAAATGACACACATAGAGGTGCCAGGACAGTTCCAAGACACTGTCAAAAGACGAAGTGGGTGGTTCCCACTCATTAGCACATGAAATCACCCAGCTAAAAAAAACTAACCATACCACATTCCATGGCCACTACACTCTGCTCTGTGATGGCCCACACCCTGTGGAGTGTGCTTCTCTCCGAATTCAAACAAATCCACCTCTTAACTATCACTGTCTCTCATTGAATTTTGGAAATAAGACATCAGAGCATGAGGTTCATGAGATTCTGAAGCCAGCTCCATGGGTTTTGGCCAGACTCAAGTCCCGGAGAGAGGAGCTGAAGGACAGGAGGAAAAAGCAGTGGGAAAAATGTGCTGAGAATCCCCTTCATAATCTGCCAGAAAATCTGATAAATACCTGGCCTGTGCTCAGTTTTCATTGGCCTGATCCTTGGCATGAAGAAGATTAAGGACAGAAAAACCTACTACTCACTTGGGCAACAGCTATTAGGGCACAGCAGATAGTGGAGCCTTTGGGACACACTGAGGAGTAGCTCCTGGCAGAGTCCCTCAATTACACCCACTGCTGTTAGCCTGTTCGTGGCGGGGTTTGAGGAAACAACAAATGAGAGATTGTAAAGGAATTAAGATTTTGTTAGCCATATGTCCTTCCAGCCATAGGAGCGAGGACCTCCTACCTTAACTGGAGGTCTTCTGGAATCTGAGACTGAGCCGCATGAGCTTTCTGATGAGTTTATTTTTGCTGTCTGGGTTTCCAGCATGCTGGGCTTCTTATCACTTCCTCTGCACTGGGTTTTCTTTGCATTCTGCTTCCACTGTGGGAGCTTTTGCTGAGTTGGGCTTCTGCTGTGTTTGGCCTCCACCTCACAGGGGCTGAGCCAAGGTTGTTTTAGCCAGGTTAAATCCAAATCACAGCACCATAAATGTTGGGGGAGTGTGTAAAAATTTGAAGCGATGGATTGATCAGTATTACAGCCCTGTATAATTTCCTCAGATGAACCAGTGTTATAGCCCCATGTAATTTGCTTGGGTGGACCAGTGTTATAGCTCTGTTACATCTCAGTTTTATTTAGAAAGCAAAAGAAAATACATCCTGAGGCATGATGGAGGGCTGACCCAAAAGATGCAGAGAGTAGAAGCCACCAGCTCAACTTGGGATCTGTTTTTATGTTTTTTTTTTCCTCCTCTCCCTGAGCCTGCCCTATGTAAATTAGGCTAACCTGGAGGGCTGTTTGTTTTACTTGAGGTCCTCACTCTGGTCCTGAGACCTTCATTTGTTATATATTTGCAGGCTTTTCCTTTCTCTGTCTTTTAGGCACCGTCATTCTGGTCTCCTTTTTCCTATTCTAACTACCTAACAGGTTCATGGACTGTGTTTTATTTTTACTTATTTATTTCAATATGATTCCAACCTTACACAAAATTTTCAAGCACATTTGTAGAATGTTTATCAGTTTGGAGTTGTCTGATGCTTCTTTATGAATAAATTCAAATTATCCATTTTGGGGGCAGAAGCAACTTTAGCATATTTATTCTTTTCAAATTGCATTTTATCAGGTGCCATACAACTTTTATGTGTCCAATTACTGATATGTAAATTTTTCAAGTGGGCTTCCCAGGTTGTTCAGTGGTAAAGAATCCTCCTGCTAATGCAGGAGTTGTGGGTTCGATCGCTGGGTTGGGAAGATCCCCTGGAGAAGGAAATGGCAATCCACTCCAATATTATTGCCTGGGAAATTCCTTGGGCAGAGGATCCTGGCAGGCTATATCAATGTATTTTCAAAGAGTTAGGTATGACATATTGACTAAACAATAACAAGAAACTTTACTAGCTGGATAAAAGGTTGTGGCTGCCAATTTTCTCTACTGTAAAATTACCCTTTTCCCTTTGTAATTAACAACTATTTTATTGGAGATTCATTAAGATCACATGAATACCCACTTTTTTAAAGCTGTGATTCACCAATTTAAGCATTGATTATTTATTCTTTTCATTTATTATTTATTCTTGCTTAAATTAATTGCATTCAAGGAGTATAATCTACTATGCTACAATGTTCCATAGTTGGCCAGCATGAGGCTCTTTTACCTGACTTCTAGATATGTTAAAGAACTGTTCATGCCTGCAAAGCCAAAAATATTTTTTCTCTGGCCCTGTACAGAAAAGCCTTGGCTAACTCTACTATTAATCTAAATACAGTTCCCCAGGTACTTGAGATACTACAATGGAAAACATGTTAAGTCCAATAACACTCCAAATCTTTTCACAAAAAGTCCCTGACTTACAATGGCTTGACTTTACAATGGTGCAAAAGCCATATACATTTAGTAGGAACTATACTCTGAATTTTGAATTTTGATAGTTTGCTAGAGTAGGGATATGCAGTAAAGTCATGTCTTGTGACGCTGGGCAGTGGCAGCTGCCAGCCAGCCATGCCATCATGAGGGTAAACAGTAGATGTGCTTACAACCATTCTAAACTCAAACAACCATTCTTTTTTCACTTTCAGTATAGTATTCATTAACTACATAAGCTATTCTGCATTTTATTATAGCTTTGTCATAGATGACTTCTCCAATTGAAAGTTAAAGTAAGTGTTCTGAGTGTGTTTAAAGTAAGCTATTCTATACTATGATGCTCAGTAGGTTAGGTATATTATCTATATTTTCCACTTATGGTTTATTCAATGTATGCTTAGTTTATAGGGACAGAGCCCCATTGTGGAGAAGGAAATGACAACCCACTCCAGAGTTCTTGCCTAGGAAATCCTATGAACAGAGAAGCCTGGGGGCTACAGTCCATGGGGTCACAAAGAGTCAGACAAGACTTAGTGAAGTGAAAGTTGCTCAAACGTGTCCGACTCTCATAACCCCATGAACTATACAGTCGACTTAACAAAAACAATAATCCATTGTAAATTGAAGAAGATTGGCAGTGTTAATGCCCACTTCCTCTTTGTATATAGTTGGAGTCAGTAGCTTAGCAACTTGGTAGATTGCCAATATTTGTATATCTCACACATAAATAAAAGGCATAAATGTAGAAGAAATAATTCAAAATGTTAAAGAGGGCTTAATTGAATAATAAATAGCTATTCATGTAAGTACATGTTAACTTAAATAAATAGATAACATAGGCATATAATAAATGTTAGTCATTATTTTTAGTTCTGGATTTCCAAAGCTTTCTTTGTTCCCAATTGCTTACAAACTGTTTTCTCCTTGTTCCTTACTGACCTCTGAGACTGTAATAAATCAGTTAGTCTATTTTGCATTCAGAGTTCTAATTAATAAAAAAAAAAATTCCTTAGACATTTGTGTTTGAACTGGGACTTTAAAATTACAACATTCTAAGAGGCCATGGTGCTCAGTGAGCTGATATTGCAATGGTACAGCTTGCAGTTGAAAGTTTTTGTGTTTATTCATCTTAGTGACCAGTGGAATGCATGTAATAACTCTTGTGGACATTTCCTTCAATATAATTGTCTGTCATGGATGTTTTTATGCATCTATAGAAATAGAATGAATAGCATGACACACAGTAGAGTGAAAAGCCTAAAGTACTAATATTTGTGGTGACCGTTAACAAACGAAAATAAAGGTGCTTGTGTGAAGGGAAAGGAAATCACTTTTTCACTTTTCTCTGTATATCATAGAGGACAGAAGTCCTAAAACTGAATGATCTGAGCTGGGGCTACACGGTGGTCTAAATTGAGGAGTTTCCATCTCACCACTTGTAGTACATACCATAAATTCTCTATAAGGACATACTTTTCCCACATCACTGAGATCACACACTTTTATCTTTGGACTGTCATTTTTAAAACCTGAAGTGAAAGACCATTTCTTACATTTTAGTCTTCATAAACTCAGAACTTAGGCATAAGACGTTTCAGCCTTGAAGTTCCAAGTGAACTTAGAGTCACCACATAGTAAACTATATGACAGAAAGTGCTGTTTTATGAGTTTAAAGGCCTTTACTTGCTTTTGATATTATGAAATCATACTTCCTTGGCACATACACTGGAAAGCAAAATATATAGATGTTTTTTGAGCAGATACATAAGTCAAATTATAAAAGCTTGGATTTTCAATCCAAGAAATTGTGAAACTGTTTAATCCACACCATTAATTTTACTATATATATTGAATAATTGCATTATCTAGATTAAAATTTTAGTGTTGGACTATTGTCCAAAAATTCATAACATAATTACAATTTGCAAAACTTTTAATAGCTGTAATTTGAAATACGACATTTTCAAGAAAATAGATAACTTTAAAACTTGGTACTTTACTATGCCACTGCATCTTTTAAAATTTTACCATTAGTTTCAATTAAAAGTAACTATTATAAAAATAATTTCATTAATGTAGTTGTATTATACAGAAGCTTCCAAGTGGTGCAGTGCTTAAAAATTCATCTCTCAAAGGAGGAAATGCAGGAGATGTACATTCTATTTCTGGGTGAGGAAGATCCTCTGGAGTAGGAAATGGCAACCCACTTCATTATTGTCGCCTGGAAAATTCCATGGACACAGGCACCTGGTGGGCTACAGTCCATGGGGTTGCAAAGAGTCAGACACAATGGAGTGACTGAACATGCACACATTATACAGAGTGTTTTCCAAATAAAGCAAATCATAACTACTCAAGGTATAAGGAACATTTTTGTAATTTACTACATTGCAATGAAAGAAAAGAATAACTGGAAACACAGAAAACCAGATGTTCTCTGTATTTTGGGCTTAATTAAAATACACAATTTGAAACATGTTCATAGATACAAGAGATTTTCACAGGTCTTTTGTTACTTTGATTTCTAAAAGTAAGACCCTGATTTTCCGGTCTTAGCTTGGCCATGTCCGAGATAAGATATTGTGATTAACTTAAATCATATCACCGAATTTTAGTCTTCCTGTTAGTACAACTGTCCTATGTCTGGGGCTCAACTTTGGGTTATTTTGATAGGAGTTAGAAACGTTGTGGAGTATCTCTGGACATATGGGGCCATTTCTGATACATGTTGAGAAGGGTAGAGAAATCTGTAAAATACTGTTGAGAGGAGAACCTTGGACTTGATATTGTTATGTGAGCCATACTTTCTCCCTATCATTTAAGCTATAGGAGCAGAGAAATATAAAATCTCTAATAATAGTTGTAATGACATATCATGGAACTTCACAGATTGTATAACTCATTTCTTCTTAAGTGAACAAAGCATCTCAAAGCCTTTATATTATTTAATACAATTGAAATTCAGAGAGAGAGAGTATAAAGAATATGAAATGTTTAAAAATCCACCATGAATGAATTAGTAGCAAAGAGCTCTTAGAACATCATGCTTATCTTGAATTTCAGTTCAGTGTGCATTTTAATAAAATATCCTGATTCCTGGCATTATAAACATTTTGAGAAAAACTTTTTTTAAGAAAGCTGCATATATCTCTTCCATTATTTTAAGAGATATCATTACCACTTCAACTAGAGGAAGAAATATCACTCTGATTGTTTAAAACTTATGTATAACATAAATAATTAAAAGCACATGTTGCTGCTAAGTTGCTGCAGTCGTATTCGACTCTGTGCAACCCCATAGACAGCAGCCCACCAGGCTCCTCTGTCCACAGGATTCTCCAGGTAAGAATACTGGAGTGGGTTGCCATTTCCTTCTCCGCTAAAAGCACATAGTACAGCTTAATTAGTTAGTATATAATTTATTTTTATTTTCATCTGAAAACCACAGTGGAAAATCAGGAATGCAGAAGTATCACTGAATTTATACTAGTATGTAGCACCAATAAAATCTAAGAAATATTTTTTCTTACTGCATATCTTTGGTTTTGGTAAAACATCATACAGGAAACATAGATTCAATCCCTGGATTGCGAAGATCCCCTGGAGGACAGAATGGAAACCCACTCCAGAATTCTTACCTGGAGAATCCCATGGACAGAGGAGCCTGGCCAGCTACAGTGCAAAGGGTCACAAAGAATCTGACATGATTGAGCACACACACAACTCATGTAGCACTTATTTTACATAAAAGTCATATAATTTTTACACAAATGTTGTCATAGACCATAAAAAGATCATTTAGGCAACAATGACAACACCATTATTTTTCACCTAAGAGGGCTGCACGGTTAGTACTTTAGCACTTTCAGTTATGATGATCATGTTGATATGGAAATATCAAAAGATTCTTTGGTTTATTCAGAAATGAACGTATTTCCTTGCAAGGTATATATATTGCTTCGCATCCTTCTTAAATATAGAATGTTTTGATTCACCAATATAGCTAGACTTCCTCCTGCAAAATAAGCTCTAATAGTCTTCCTAAAATATATTCCTGTAAAGACATCTACACACAGTGATGTTTTTTTAAGATTTTACATGTCAAGACATCTTAATATATCACTATTTAGATGATACGTACTTATATTTCTTTTTAAAATCTTTTCTGAATATAAAATTACTTTTCAATTTTTTGAGATCTTATCTACTATAAATTCTCTCTACTACAACATTTATTTGAACTTTAAATATTTCTGTTCATAAGCAAAAATTTTTTAAAAATCAAAACAGCAGCGCCCACAGCTTATCTCCCAGAGTTGGGGGTTTATTTACCATGCAGTTTTTGGTGACGTGAGGTGAGGGTCTTGTGACCTCAGCACCAAGGGAATCAGTCATGGGTTGCCATGATCATATCCAGTGTCCTGCTCCCTCCACTCGTCTTCCCCCATCTATGTGTTAATGTGTTACATCTGTGTCCTATTTCATTTCTGTTCATCAGCAGGTTATTAAAATTTATGTACTTACGCAAAAAAATAAAAATAAAAAATAAAAATCAAAGAAAAGTTTTAAAGTAATTGCATAAAACATGAATGATTTCTTCTTTCAGCTTACTGAGCTCATCCTTCCTTGATGGAAAAATTCTAAACTTAACTAGGTAGTATAAAGAAGCAAAAGGAATAAATTTTTTAACTTAAATATTACTTTCCAAGTGTCACTTTTTTCCTTGGGAAAAAAATGTTTTTATAGTAAAAATTAAACAGAAATATGCTTTAGGATTTTTTCTAAAACATCTTGTTATTTATTTGTAGAATAGAGTATGTATTGAAGAATAATATATGCTTCCTTGTAGATTCATTTCAAATAGGTTAATCATTTAGAGTCATTCACAGGTAAATAAACAAGCAACATGATTTATAAGAGGCCTCTTTTCCTAGGATGCCTAGTTATCTCTAACTTGCAATAAGTATAGCAAATGAAACAATACATTAAAATCTACTGATAAGTGACTTGGAAGCTTTGATCATTTTAAAAGCTTGAACAAAGTAGTAGAACTAGTTTGGAGCTTGCCATGGTATTATTTATTTGCTGAAGTTGGTTCTGGATGATTGTTTTGAAATACATGATGCATTTGAATACTTACGCTAAGCATACATTGCTATTTAACAAATGAAAAAGCCTACTAAAAGTTTATGTGTTTCTCCTCTTCTCCATTTCACCCATCCTTTATTCTTCAACAGTCATATGAATTTCAGATCTCACAGGTCTCTCTCTCTCTAAATTCACCAGAGCTCACTTTGTCCCTGGGACTACATAAGTGGTGGTTCATTAACTTCCTGAAACATGCCAGAATCACCACTCCTTGTTGCCTTTGTCTTCACTGCCAGCTCTGCTTCTGTGCCCTTACCTGTCATCTCTGTCCACCTTTGCATGGATGGCTCCTTCTTGGCACTTCAGTTTCATCTTATATATTATAAATTGAAAGAATATTTTCATGAGCCTCTCCTGGCAGTTTCATAGTTAAGAGTCCATGATTCCAATGTAGGGGAGGGGATAAACTTTCCTGTCCATCTAAGCAAATAGCTATCCAATCACTCCAATCAATAGCCTGATTGGAGTTAGTTCAGACAGACATTGTGTTGTTTACTTTTTCCTAACCTCTTCCACTAGGAAGACCCATGAGAATAAAGGCATCATTTGACAGGTTGAATGGTACTCTCCAGTATGTACAAAACCAACTGGCACTTGAGAGGTTGTTCATTCAAAGTTGAAAGAATGTTTGTTGAAAGAATGAAAGTTGCGGGGGGGGGGGGGGGGAGGGCGGGAAATGAATGAATGGAAATGATTTGCCTGTCACATCACAGATATAAAAATGTAATAATAACTGTTAATGAGAATATTGAGAAAAACACATCTTTTAGGTAAAATATAAATTGGAAGAAGCTGCTTGAAGAGCATTCTTTAACACTTACCAAAACAAAGTATGTCTCTTTCCTAATGGCTCAGCAGGTAAAGAATCCACTTGCAATGCAGGAGACTCAAGAGATGCAGGTTTGATCCCTGGGTCAGGAAGCTCCTCTGAAGGAGGAAAATGACATATTCTTGCCTTTAAAACCCCATGAACAGAGGAGCCTGGCAGGCTACAGTCTGTGGGGTCACAAAGATTCAGACATGACTGAACAAATCATACATACACAAAACAAAATATGCAATTATATTTGTGCCTTGTAGTGCATCTATGCAAAACACTTTAAAGAAGACATTCATTTTTACTAATTTTTATATTACTAATAGAAAATAATATAGCCATTAATGAGAAGCCATGATTCAACATAGTTTAGCACTTCTTTGGTTAAGACACAATTCTGGCTTGTGGGCTATATATATATATCAGGGAATAGAAGTTCCTACCTTTATGATGTGAAATGAAAATATCTCCTGCCATATTAATGAAGAAAAAATATTACAACCATCAGTGATTTCTGGGCTCCAAATGTAAATGAGGGTTCCCAAATCTGTGATCCAGCAGACGCTGCCACCTTCTATGGTGATTGCTAAGGAGGTGGAGGAATGGGAAAAGTAAAGTGAACAAAGAAACAGGGTTGGTCCCAGAGAGCTGAGGTGCATATGAGAGGAATGAATTTAGTGAGTCCAGAGGTTTGCATCTTCCCAACATATACTGTTAACTTCCTTAACTTGATACATGATTTTTGATGTTCAGACTGCCTGTTCCCTTTGTTGTAAACTTGTATGTAGCCTGACTTCCCCTCCTGCCTCCTTCAAGCAGTTTTCTCAGAGCTACTGAGATGCTGTCTCCTGGGCTCAGAGTCCTAAACATTCCAATCAAATAAAATAATTCTCTACTTTCTGGTTGTGATATATGTTTTAGTCGAAAGTTTGGCGACCACAAGGGACCCAGAACAGATTTTTCTTCTCTACCTAAACTCTACCAAAAACCATAGCCATGGTACCAGCAGAGGCCCCTTGTGCCCACCCACTTCCTCGGGAGTTCAGGATGGATTTGAGTAAATCTCTTCTGGTCCGCAGATCTCCCATACTTGTTGCTGCTGCTGCTGTTGCTAAGTCGCTTCAGTCGTGTCCAGCTCTGTGTGATCCCATGGACAGCAGCCCACTGGGCTCCTCTGTCCACCGAATTTTCTAGGCAAGAATACTGGAGTGGGTTGCCATTTCCTTCTCTATACTGGTCGAGATCCTGAATTTTTATTTGGTGGGATATAGCAGGTACCTAACCCCTCAGTAAGCTCCTGGGGGTGAAGGGTGGGGGGAGTGCAGCAGAAAGACACCAGGAAACACCCACCAGTGTGGGGCTTAGTCGGAAGATACCAAGGGAATTTCCACCTGATTGAAAGACTTTGAGAGATAGGGAATCCATTAAAGACATCCAGGAATCGGTTGAAACATATCAAGAAAATACACAAACATAGAAAGGCACTGGTAGGGGCAGGCTCGGTTTTAGTAATACCTGGGGCTCAGTTGAAAGACATCCAGGTGGCTCTGGTGTAGAAAGACACAAGGAACAGAGCTCATATTTGCAATTACCTAGTTAACTGGAGAAATTAAGTCTTGCCTTAATTATTGAGGGGGCTCTTTAAAACACACATAGTTAAATATTAAAAGCTGGCTTAGTAAAGCTGCTAAGTCGCGTTTGTCGTGTCCGACTCTGTGCAACCCCATAAACAGCAGGCCAATAGGCTCCTCTGTCTCTGGGATTCTCCAAGCAAGAGTACTGGAGTGGGTTGCCATTGCCTTCTCAGTAGTAAAGTCTTAAGCAAGGCCTTCTACGAGGAAACTCAGATTTCTCTGTGTCTTTGAGACGTAAACATCCTATCTGATCTTCCTAGGTTGTTCTATTGTATGTTTGTGTTAGGCCTGTAAGAGGTCCTTTTGTGTTCTTAATCACTTGCATCTCTGTGGAGATATAATTTATTGGTGGGAAAATAATGGATCTTTTGAAAATTAGAGAAACTAACAAATTATTAAATCTAGAGTGCTCTCATTGTAAACAACTGTTTTGTTGCTATCTATAAAACAAAAGTCAAATTAACCTAAGAATTTATTTATTTATTTATTTTTGAATGAGGAAAACTGGTTTAGGAAGCTACATTGAGACTTTCTTCTCCATGAGCCTTGTTGTTGTCCAGTCACCAAGTCCTGTCCCACTCTTGGTCACCCTATGGACTGCAGCATGCCAGGCTTCCCTGTCCCTCACCACCTCCTGGAGTTTCCCCAAATTCATATCCATTGAATTAGTGATGCCATCCAACCATCTCTTCTTTGTTGTCCTCTTCTTCTTCTGCCTTCAATCTTTCCCAGCAGGAAACTTAACCCTCTACTGTTCCCCAACATTAAAAGCTAAACAAATCTATTCTATTTACCCCAGTTTTAAGTTATGTATTTTAGGGGCTAAAAAACTTTACACAGAGGTATCTGACTAGTTATTTTGGGACAGTTATGCTAAAGGGCCTGACTTCTTCAGCTCTACCTGGCTCTGGGGATCCCAGAGCCTTTCATATAAAAGTAAGTAAAATAGGGAACAAAAAGAAAAAAAAAAGTCTAAACTCTCCCCTAAGACCAAAGCTTGTTGACTGGATCCTTATTAGAGCTAAAGTTAAAGGTATTAAAGTTGGTGGAATCTAGATAAAGGTATATAAATTGTATATTTAAATAAGCTTTATATAAGGTGGTTACAGCTTTTATTTAACTATATTGTGGGTTAAACAAGGCATTCAGACTGCCACAAAGGAAGTATTAACTAAACATACTGAAGAAACCAATAGTTATCTGAGTCATACAAAATAAGTAAACTGGGAACGAATAATGCTGCTGCTAAGTTGCTTCAGTCATGTCCGACTCTGTGCGACCCTATAGGCGGCAGCCCACCAGGCTCCGCCATCCCTGGGATTCTCCAGGCAAGAACACTGGAGTGGGTTGCCATTTCCTTCTCCAATGCATGAAGGTGAAAAGTGAAAGTGAAGTCGCTCAGTCGTGTCCGACCCTCAGCGACCCCATGAACTGCAGCCTTCCAGGCTCCTCCATCCATGGGATTTTCCAGGCAAGAGTACTGGAGTGGGGTGCCATTGCCTTCTCCAGGGAAGTAATAATATGCAAGCATTAATAAAATAAAAAGTGATTTTACTTTGGCTTAATTTATAAACTCAGAAAGTTCTTTGCTAAATGCCTTACACAAAGCTTTGAAGATGTGATAAATTCAAACTCTAAAGTTATAAAACATAGGACTTTGTAAATCACATTTCAGTTTGATAAAAATCTTGCCACTGATTTTAGTAACTTTAGGCCAAAAAAAAAAATCTTAAAAAACTAAACAGCTGCAACTGTCTGAACCAGAATATGAATACAGACTGCAAGGACCTAGACTAAACCCAATGAAGCAGGCAAGACCAAGGGGGAAAAAAAAAGTGGCAGTTTTAAATCTAAACTGCTGAGAATGTTCCTACAGCCAAACCTTATAGAGAGTAAGCCTTAATCATCTGAGCAAGCAACATTAAGGTATTCTAACTGCTAATTTTGTTTATGTCTGTGTATACATTATACATATGAGAACTCTACTTCTAAAGGTATTATTAGAATTGGATTTATATAGAACTTGAGTCCAAGTTTGCTCTGCTCACTGAACAATGGGCCAATGAATCTGAGAAATAATGTGTGGAGGCAAGGAAAAGGCTTTGATCAGGGAGCCTGCAGACCAGGAAGATGGCAGGCTAGCACCTCAGAATAACCATCTTATTGGGGGTTTGGAGGCCAGGTTCTTTTATAGATTAGAGATGAGGGGAGATGAGGAAGCAAATGAAAAAGGCCATTAATCTTGCAAACATCTCCTACAAGGGCAAGCCTCAGGCAGGGGATATGTGAGTTTCTTCCTTCCTGTCATCCACAGGTAGACAGGGTTCTGAACAAAGACAGTTTAGTTTAACAGTCAGACAAAGGGGCAGGATTCTCTGAGGCAAACCATTCTGTATAATAATAATAAAACAACAACAAAAAGGAAATCAAAGAAAGAGTTCCAACATGGAGTTAGAATTGGCTTCCTCCCTGCAACAATTTTAATAAAAAGTATTCACATTTAAAGAAAACTGACCAAGATGACTTTCAGTTTCTCATAAACTGGGAAATAGTCAATATTATGTTGACACCTGATATTATTGTTTAATTTTGTAGATCTAAATTGGTATAGATGTCATTGCTGCTGCTGCTGCTAAGTCGCTTCAGTCATGTCTGACTCTGTGCAACCCCATAGACGGCAGCCCACGAGGCTCCCCCGTCCCTGGGGTTCTCCAGGCAAGAACACTGGAGTAGGTCGCCATTTCCTTATCCATAGATGTCATTAAGTGTCATCAAAATAAGGTATATTTTATTATACCTAGGTTAATAAATAAGAGCTTACTAATCTCTTGCAAGAAAATGACTCAATGATAAAACTTTAAGGTAAATGTAAATGAGATAAGGACATTGGTAAAAGGTTTAAGGTAATCATATTTTAGAAATGTCTACTTAAAATGATATTTCCAAATGTTTGGTAATTTAAGATTCTAAAGCTGTGCCAATTTAAGCTAAGTGATGAGAGCTTATTTATTTAGAAGATACTGAGCCATCAATTAGTAAATTAAATAATTAAAAGTATTTGAGAATATTAATGAAAGTGTTTGATATCAACTAAGATGTTCTCTATAAGAAAACAAAAGTTTTAAAAAATTATCACTGATGTTTAAGCCCACTAATTTATAAAATGTCAATGTAAAGACAGTGTATAATTTCTTCTTCTTAGTTTTACTAAATTGAAGGTTTTAAGAGTTGAGGATTCTAATTCAAACATGTAATTAAAGCTATTAAAAACAATATAGTAACTTTTCAGAATACAGTAGGAAATTAAATGTATGTTTGCAAGAAAGAAGATATGATAAATGAAATTACATTTTAGTGACAAAAATAAGCTAGTTAATTTTATTTAGATGAAAAATGAAAGGCAGGCTGGATACAAAAAGTGGTGAGAGACTATGAAGAGGAACCCTGCATAGTCAGTATTAACTAAGTTTAGATTTAAGTTAACTTAGTAAATTAACTTTGTTAAGTGAACTAATGCAAGATTGGAAATTTTATTTCTGTCAGTTATAAGTATTCCTTTTGATAACAGATTGTGTGGGTTTCTGTTCCCTTAAATGATCTATATTTACTTTCTTTGTGACTTTGGTTAAGTGACTAGGTATTGTTTCAATGATCTATGAGGCTGTGTTTTAAAATCTTTTTGATATTTTCAACAAACTTCCCAAATATCAAAATATAACTAAGCTTTTTAGTCTCCAGCTGACTCTGAGATGGATGCTTTGAAGAAACATCTCTGTGGAACCTCAGAGATAAATGTTAAGCTAAACTTATTTGGCATTTTTGATCCAAAAACATTGTCCAGTAATTGAAAGTAAACTTTAGGTTGTAATATATAGATAAATATCATTAATACAGATATTCCAAAATTTATATGGAATCCCTAACACCTGACATGTGCTGATATAATATTAGCAGTCATAATTCTAGTAATTACATTAAAATATATTGCAGAAATATCCAAGTTTCCTAACTGCATTATATTCATTAAATCTTTAACCTTGCAGAAGGACCATAGCACAATTGGTAAGGAAGCTGCTTTTACAAAGGGTGATTCCCATATGGGGACTTCCCTCTGAACTACATGGTGACAGAGGGACCCATTTTACTGGACAAATTGTTAAGAAAACTTGTAAAAGTTGTCTGATTATGCAGCGTTTCCATGACACCTGTCATCCTCAGCCTTCTGGGTTAGTGGAAAGGACAAATGGAACAGTTAAAACTCAGTTGGCTAAAATTATGCCTGCTTATTCCTTCTCTTGGCCTAAGGCCCTCCCATTGGTTTTCCTCAACCTCATAGCCACTCCTTTGGCAAATATCATTTGTCTCCCTTTGAGATTATTTCAGGGGGATCAATGAGGTTGGATGAAAGACTGTATGATACTATATTATTTAAGGGAGATATATCATATTATTTCAAGGGTTTAATCAAATTATTGATGTTATTTTAAACTTTTTTCTTAAGCTTATTACACAAATGTATCATCAAATTAAGATCAGATGTCCCATAACTTACAACCACGAGATTATGTATATTGAAAAAAACATCATTTTGAAAGGTTGTTGTTGAATCACGCGAATACACCGGGATTCTTGGCCCCCGGAGGAGAAGAATTCAATCCGGGGCCAGAGACGAGGCTTGATCGCTCAGAGCTTTTGTGTAGTAAAGTTTTATTAAAGTATAAAGGAGATAGAGAAAGCTTCTGACATAGGCATCAGAAGGGGGCAGAAAGAGTACCCCCCTGCTAGTCTTTAGCTGGATGTTATATAGTCACTAGCAGTCTGTTAATGAAAGAAAGGAATATCTTAAAATTCAGAATGGCACCAGGCCCCTCACCCATAAGATGCATTTTGGGATAAATGGTTTATCCTGGGCCATAAAATGATTAACTTAAATCTTGAAGAAGGGCAGACCACCATACAAATAGTTTCATTTACATAGATTAGGGGGTGTCAAGTAGGTTCTGGGCCAAGAGGCGGAACAGACTTGGAGACAGAGTTTGGGGTAAAGGCATAGTACATTAGCATAGCTTAAGACAAACATTTCCATAAGAAAAAGGCATTGGTTATTTCTAGACTCGAGAATAGCTAACTTCAGGCGAAGCCGGGTGTCATTATGGCAACACAATATCTTAAGAGAAACCTCCCTTTAAATTTGTATAGAGAAGGAAAAAATATTGTTAGTTTGTTTCCTCCTGCCGCTTAAGAGAGATAAAAATGTCTGACACTTGCAGGCTATTTCCTCTATTTGGGGACCCCTGGCCTTCCTGCCTGTTACCCTCTCAATTTAAAGGACTTCCTCCAAGCTAAATGGAAGGACTCTTATCAGGTTCTTTTAACTAGTTCATGTGCAGGAAAACTGAAGGAAATTGACTCATGGATTCATATTTCCCACCTAAAAAGGGCTTCTGCATCAGACTGGTCTGTAGAGAGTACTGCTGACATCAAACTCACCTTTAAGCAACTCTTAGATAATAAGGAAACACCAATGTAGGGATGGGAAAAAGATGACATCAGGAGTAGATAGCTGTCCCAAGATGTTGGACCAGACCTGTAAAATTGGTCATGTTTTCCTCTTAGTTTCTTGGACACATGAATCAATGTTTTTGTATCATGGGCACTATCTTATGCAGATTTTAGAAATCAATCAAGTTATTTGGCTTGTGGCTAGTTACCTCCATCCAGTACTTCTGGTTTACCTTGATGGGTTTCTTCCCTCCAAGGCTCTGACTGGATGGCTCTTAGAACATGTATTTTGGGGAAAAAAAGAAATTACAGCTCTGTCTGGGCTACTACTGATATCACTAGATGGGACCCTCTTACTTGGTCAATCAAACATACTTATTCTGACCCTGGCCATAAATATGAAGTGCCCCTTAAGTTACTCAAGCTCAATAAGAGCAACAGGCTAAATTCCAGTCCAAATAAATAAATAAATAAACTCTAGAATATTAAGAGGGATGTGTCCTCAGTTATGGGATAGATTTATCTGACTAACATCAGGCTATAGTCTTCTAAGCCTAAAGACCCTCCCCCCTACCCCCACCCTCCAACCCCCCAAGCTGGGAACAATTAAACCATACCAAAGAAAATAAAACTAATAGCACTAGAAAATTAGTCTGGGTGTCCTATGAAAACTGCCAAAATATGATTTCTCTTAAAGACAGTGATTGACATGGAACAGATTGGGTCAGAAGACCAGAAATAAGCCTACTGGCACCTAACAGGACTCAATGGCTTTGTGGGTCCAATCTTTGACCCTGACTTCCACCAGGCCAGCTAGAAGGTATACTTTAGTATTCCCTTGGGTTCTAGACCACTGACATATAAATTTAGATGTGACTCCAGCAAATTTACCATCAATACGAGTCCAATGAGCAAGAGCTCTGTATTTCACTGGTATGGTCATTTAGCAATTATTTTTGTGCCTTCAATAGGATTGGAAAATGTTATTTCTCAAATTGAAGCCTTAGCAAAACTCACTCAAAGAGCATTAAATGATAGCAACCATGCTATTTGCCTACGAAATTCTGAGGTCTGTATGATGAGAAAAGGTGTCTTACAAAATCATATGGCCCTTGATATTCTTATAGCATCTCAAGGGGGCACCTGTGCTAGCATTCAAACTGAACATTGTTTGAACACATAAGATAAATCGTCTAATGGCTGATGTTTTATAACAATGGTTTGGCTCTGAAAGCTCATGGCTTAAATCCCTGCTTGTAACTTTAATCACATTATTAACTGCTGCTGCTGCTAAGTCACTTCAGTCGTGGCTGACTCTGTGTGACCCCATAGACGGCAGCCCACCTAGCTCTCCCGTCCCTGGGATCCTCCAGGCAAGAACACTGGAGTGGGTTGCAATTTCCTGCTCCAATGCATGAAAGTGAAAAGTGAAAGTGAAGGCACTCAGTCATGTCCGACTCCTAGCGACCCCATGGACTGCAGCCTACCAGGCTCCTCTGTCCATGGGATTTTCCAGGCAAGAGTACTGGAGTGGGGTGCCATCGCCTTCTCCACATTATTAGCTATGTGACTTGTAATCTATTTATTTTATAAGATTGTTGTCTTTTGTATTATACAATGTATAACCAAGAATATATCATATTAATAACAGAATAATTATAATAGTGATTCTAGGTATGGGAAGAGGCCACAAGAGAAATATCTCCTCAATCCTATTAGGTTAGAAGATAGAGGATCCAGAAAATCTTTTGTTATTTATCAGTGGGTCTAATCTGGAAGTTAACACATGGAGTGACATATCAGTGAGGACCTTCACCTGATCTGGGATAAGCCTCTCAGTTCCATGGGACCAAAATAATAATAATAATAATAGTCATGTTAGGTAGTTAGAATAGGAAAAATGAGTCCAGAATGGTTGTGGCAAAAAGACAAGGAAGGGAAAAACCCACGAAAATAGAACAAAGGAGGGTCTGAGGACCAGAGTGAGGACCTTAGGTAAAAGAAACAGCTCTACTGGCTAGCCCAATTTACATAGGGCAGGCCCAGGAGGAGGATAAAAACATAAAAAGAAGAGCCAAAACTGGGCTGGGGGCTTCTCTTCCCTTCACATCATTTGGGTCAGCATGCCCTCAAACCTAGAGGATGTATTTTCTTTTACTTTCTAAATAAAAATGAGCTGTAACACAGAGCAGTAACACTGGTTCGTTCAAGGTCTGTAACATTGGTCCATTGCTTCAAATTTTTGTTTTGATGAGACAGAACAAATGAAATTACACACTCCCCCAAAAGTTTTATAATGTTTTATGAGTAAATTTCATGGGCTGAAGATAAAAATTTCAAAAAAAAAAATTACAAAAATTGTGGAAAAAATGATTTATCCCTCTTAAATTTGAGATTTTTTAATATTTTGTAGGAATACTTTATGAATACAGAACTACTATTAGGTAGTGAAGAGGAACTAAAGAGCCTTTTGATGAAAGTGAAAGGGGAGAGTAAAAAATCTGGCTCAAAACTCAACATTCAAAATCTAAATTCATGGCCTTCAGTCCCATCACTTCATGGTAAATAGATTGGGAAACAATAGAAACAGTGACAGATTTCATTTCCTTGGGCTCCAAAATTGCTGCACATGATGACTGCAGCCATGAAATCAAAAGATGCCTGCTCCTTGGAAGAAAAGCTATGACCAACCTAGACAGCGTATTAAGAAGCAGAGATATAACTTAGCCAACAAAGGTACATATGGTCAAAGCTACGGTTTTTCCAATAGTCATGTAGGGATGTGAGTTTTGGACCATAAAGAAAGTTGAGCACCAAGGAATTGATGCTTTTGAACTGTGGTGTTGTAGAAGACTCTTGAGAGACCCTTGAACTGCAAGGAGATCCAACCAGCCCACATCCTAAAAGAAATCAACCCTGAATATTCATTGGAAGGACTGACGGTGAGGCTCCAAAACTTTGGCCACCTGATGCAAAAGAATGGACTCACTGGAAATGACCCTGATGCTGGGAAAGATTGAAGGCAGGAGGAGAAGGGGAGGGCAGAGGATGAGATGGTTGGATGGCATCACAGACTCGATGGACAGGAGTTTGAAGCAGACTCCGGGAGTTGGTTATGGACAGGGACACCTGCAGTCCATGGGTTGCAAAGCATCAGACACAACTGAATGACTGAACTGAACTGATTAGGCAGTTCTAGGTAAAAATATTCAAACTGAAATGGTAAAGGAAGTGAAGTGATGTCGCTCAGTCATGTCCGACTCTTTGTGACCCCATGAACTGTAGCCTACCAGGCTCCACCGTCCATGGGATTTTTTTCAGGCAAGAATACTGGAGTGGGTTGCCAGTTCCTTCTCCAGTGGATCTTCCCAACCAAGGGATCCAACCCAGGGATCGAACCCGGGTCTCCTGCATTGCAGGCAGACGCTTTACCATCTGAGCCACCAGGGAAGTATCTGCTATTATTGCATAGCCAGGACACTGGAAAAGAGATTGTTACAAATTTAAGTGCTTCAGGCACCTTCAGCCCTCTAACCAGCCTTTCAACATATCCTCCCAATTCCCACTGATGGGGCTCTCAGGAACTACAGGGACTCTTCCTGATCCTCTCTCTTAACTTGTATGGAGAACATTTCTCTAGATTAGGGACAGATTTCTTCCAGTTCTAACTGACCTCAGAGCCACAGTCTCAGTGCTTAAGGATTAAAACAAAAAAAAAGACTCCTCACAGAAGTATGAAGACTAAGATACTAGACTGGGATCACTTTCAATTCAGTACAGAGTGCCAAGAGACAGGGGACTCTGAAGAAACAGAAATTAAAGAATTCTGAACATGCTGGATATAAAATAAAGTCACCTTGAACTATTTCTGCTAACTGGGCTTTGCCAACATGACACATTTCTAAACTTTGTAAAAGATGGCAGCTATGATTCATCCACATAAGTTGAATCACCCCACAAATATTGTTCATGCCTAGTACAAAATTAGCATGTTGCTGAGACATTTATCGATATAAGTTTAAACTCAGGTTTTGTATTCCTGACAACTTCTAGCCAGTGACTATCCTGCTGATGAGCCCGAAAAGTTTCTCTTTCTCTGATAATGTTGCATTTCTGCTCTGATCTTTTGCAATATTTATAGATATTTTAGTAACATTATTTCATCTGGGATGGCTGCTTAGGGAGCAGATGATTAAGTGGTAGGGCACTTTCCTAAAACATAAACATATTGCTGCTAAACCACTTCAGTCATGTCCGACTCTGTGTGACTCCATAGACGACAGCCCACCAGGCTCCCCCGTCCCTGGGATTCTCCAGGCAAGAACACTGGAGTGGACTGCCATTTCCTTCTCAAATAAACATATTAGAAAGGCATAATACTGATCTTTCCCTTCCTTATTTCTGATCTCTATAAATTGAGATATATCAGAGCTACAACATTTGACCAATTCAATTGTCCTAAGATCAAATAGTTACAGTGCCTTTGTTAGTCACTTAAGCCTTGACCAGAAAATTGGGGAGGGTGATTCTTTAGACACTGTTATAACTCAAGAACTCTAGAATTTGAACTTTTCTCAAAACAGCATTATCAACTTATCTGTTTATTTGGATTTTAATTTCTTCAAGAGGGTAGAATAATATAATTCATTTTGGTGATGCAATGTAGCTTGTTGTGACAGAAACAAATTCTTGATCTATGGCCTGCATTCAAACTTAGGACCCATTATTTGCTAGTTGTGTAACCTTTAGATGAGGCACGAAAGCGTTAGTTGCTCAGTGGTGTCTGACTCTTTGAAACCCCATGAACTGTAGCCCACCAGGCTTCTTTATCCATAGAATTATCTAGGAAACAATACTGGAGTGGGTAGCCATTCCCTTCTCCAGGGGACCTTCCTGACCCAAGAATTTAACTCAAGTCTCCTGCATTGTAGTCAAATTCTTTACCATCTGAGCCACCAGGATACATAATCATTATGCAAAACTGAGATACGTATGTGGACAAACTAAAGGCATTTTTATGAGAATTAAATGAGATAATCTTTATAAAATAACTGTGAAAAGAAGAGAAGCAAAAAGCAAAGGAGATAAGAAAAGATATTCCCATTTGAATGCAGGGTTCCAAAGAATAGCAAGGAGAGCTAAGAAAGCCTTCCTCAGTAATCAATGCAAAGAAATAGAGGAAAACAATAGAATGGGAAAGATTAGAGATCTCTGCAAGAAAATTAGAGACACCAATGAAACATTTAATGCAAAGATGGGCACAATAAAGGACAGAAATGGTATGGACCTAACAGAAGCAGAAGATATTAAGAAGAGGTGGCAAGAATACATAGAAGAACTGTACAAATAAGATCTTCATGAAACCCAGATAATTGCAATGGTATAATCACTTACCTAGAGCCAGACATTCTGGAATGTGAAGTCAAGTGGGCCTTAGGAAGCATTACTATGAACAAAGCTAGTGGAGGTGATGGGATTCCAGGTGAGCTATTTCAAATACCAAAAGATGATGCTGTGAAAGAATTGCACTCAATATGCCAGTAAATTTGGAAAAAATTCAAAAGTAGCCATAGGACTGCAAAAGTCTGTCTTGATTCGAATCCCAAAGAAAGGCAATGCCAAAGAATGCTCAAACTACTCCACAGTTGGACTCATCTACATGCAAGTAAAGTAATGCTCAAAATTTTCCAAGCCAGGCTTCAACAGTATGAGAATCATGAATTTCCAGATGTTCAAGCTGGATTTAGAAAAGACAGAAGAACCAGAGATCAAATTGCTAACATCCGCTGGATCATCGAAAAAGCAAGAGAGTTCCAGAAAAACATCTATTTCTGCTTTATTGACTATGCCAAAGCCTTTGAGTGTGTGGATGACAACAAACTGTGGAAAATTCTTCAAGAGATGGGAATACCAGACCACCTGACCTGCCTCTTGAGAAATCTGTATGCAGGTCAGGAAACAAAAGTTAAAACTGGACATGGAACAACAGACTGGTTCCAAATAGGAAAAGGAGAACATCAAGGCTGTATATTGTGACCCTGCTTATTTAACTTCTATACAGACTACATCATGATAAACGCTGGGCTGGATGAAGCACAAGCTGGAATCAAGATTGCTGGGAGAAATATCAATAACCTCAGATATGCAGATAACATCACCCTTATGGCAGAAAGTGAAGAAGAACTAAAGATCCTCTTAATGAAAATGAATGAGGAGAGTGAAAAAGTTAGCTTAAAACTCAACACTCAGAAAACTAAGATCATGGCATCTGGTCCCATCATTTCCTGGCAAATAAATGGTGAAACAGTGGAAACAGTAACAGACTTCATTTTGGGGGAGTGGGTCAGTGGGGGGGCTGCAAAATCACTGCAGATGGTGACTACAACCATGAATTTAAAAGACACTTGTTCCTTGGAAGAAAAGTTATGACCAACCTAGACAGCATATTAAAAAGCAGAGACATGACTTTGCCAGTAAAAGTCTGTCTAGTCAAAGCTATGTTTTTTCCAGTAGTCATGTATGGATGTGATAGTGGGACTATATAGAAAGCTGAACACCAAAAAATTGATGCTTTTGAACTGTGGTGTTGGAGAAGACTCTTGAGAGTCGCTTGGGCTGCAAGGACATCAAACCAGTCAATCTGAAAGGAAATCAATCCTGAATATTCATTGGAAGGACTGATGATGAGGCTGAAATTCCAATACTTTGGCCACTTTATGTGAAGAACTGACTCATTTGAAAAGACCCTGATGCTGGAAAAGACTGAAGGCAGGAGGAGAAGAGGATGACACTGGATGAGATGGTTGGATGGCATCACCAACTCAATGGACATGAGTTTGAGTAAACCCCGGGAACTGGTGATGGACAGGGAGGCCTGGCATGCTGCAGTACATGGGGTTCAAAGAGTAAGACATGACTAAGTGACTGAACTGAATAGAACTGAACTTGAAGAGTGCCTTCATGTGTTAAAAATTTTAAAGTTGACATGTGCTTATTTTTAGGACTTTGGGGTATTAAATTCTTAGTGATTTATTTTTCTGGAATTGACTGAAAAGGGATTTATTAATTCAAACAGAATCACTTTAATTTCTCCATTCATTATATATTTGAATATATTTAGGCATGAGTTTGAAAGTATGCAAGATGCATTAACAAATATAGATTAACAGCGACTTAATGAACTTCCCACTCTCCTGTTATAAAGACTAACACAAGTCTATAAAAAGCCTTTGATGAAAGTGAAAGAGTGAAAAAGTTGGCTTAAAGCTCAACATTCAGAAAACTAAGATCATGGCATCTGGTCCCATCACTTCATGGGAAATAGATGGGGAAACAGTGGAAACAGTGTTAGACTTTATTTTGGGGGGCTCCAAAATCACTGCAAATGGTGATTGCAGCCATGAAATTAAAAGATGCTTACTCCTTGGAAGGAAAGTTATGACCAACCTGGATAGCATATTCAAAAGCAGAGACATTACTTTGCCAACAAATGTCTGTCTAGCCAAGGCTATGGTTTTTCCAGTAGTCATGTATGGATGTGAAAGTTGGACTGTGAAGAAAGCTGAGTGCTGAAGAAATGATGCTTTTGAACTGTGGTGTTGGAGAAGACTCTTGAGAGTCCCTTGGACTGCAAGGAGATCCAACCAGTCCATTCTAAAGGAGATCAGTCCTGGGTGTTCATTGGAAGGGCTGATGCTAAAGCTGAAACTCCAATAGTTTGGCCACCTCATGCGAAGAGTTGACTCATTGTAAAAGACTCTGATGCTGGGAGGGATTGGGAACAAGAGGAGAAGGGGACAACAGAGGATGAGATGGCTGGATGGCATCACTGACGTGATGGATGTGCGTTTGAGTGAACTCCAGGAGTTGGTGATGGACAGGAAGGCCTGGTGTGCTACAGTTCATGGGGTCACAAAGAATCAGACACGACTGAGCGACTGAACTGAACTGATAGAATTTAAAGGTCTTACCTGGTGGTTCAAAAGGTAAAGAATCTGCCTGCAATGAGGGAGACCTGGATTTGACCCCTGGGTTGGGAAGATGTCCTGGAGGAGGGCATGGCATTCCACTCCAGTATTCTTGCCTGGATAATCCCCATGGATAGAGGAGCCTGGCAAGCTACAGTCCATGGGGTCACAAAAAGTTGGACATGTCTGAGTGACTAAGCACTTACAATTAAAACATATTTAGTTGTTGAAGGTGCTCACATCTCTAAAGTTTCTATCTCTATTTCTCTGAAATTAAAAGAAACAATCTATACTTAGAATTTTTTTATTGTTCAGCATTTTTCTCTAACAGCAATTTGCCCTCTAACCTCTAATCTAATGCATGTATTTTTCTTCAAACAGTCCACAGTTTTTTGAAACAGCCCACACTCTGTTCCTAAAGAGTGTTTTCATTTCTCACACAGAACAGAGAAGCTAATTTTATAACCTTATTTAATCTCTTTACCATCTTGATAATCTACCTGTGGTATTTTCTCTTTATTGTACCCATAAAAATCCCTTTGCCAGAATTTTAAGTGGAGTATATTCTTTTATAATTAAAGGACTATAATATTTAAACCATGGAGCACTAAAAACAAATCTCTGAAGACTGAGTTTTTGTGTATTTATAATAAACTGAATCTGAACAATTAACACTTTCTTATACAAATCTTAAATTATGTGTTTTCCATATTGTGTCATTTAGGATAATTCTTACTAACAAAAGCTAATTGCTAATTCTGTTTGGAAAGTTTCTTGAATAGGGACTTAAGAGAACATATTTACAGCTTGTTTTTGATTTTTGAAAGTATTTAGTATTTATTTACTTATTTATCATTAGTTGGTAGGCACAAATATTTGAGTTTCATTGCCTAGAAAAATGGGAAACACATAGAATTATGTGAGAGTCATCTAAATAAAAACTTAAAGTAAATGATTTATATCATTTTTGTTAAAATTTATAATCTTTTCTCTGTATTGATTATATGAAACATTTTTTCAGTAATATCATAAAAGTAGAGAAGGCTATTCAAAGCCTTCCTTAACCTCTAACAAAGTTAACCTTTAGAGAGTTTCAAACCAATTGTCATATTATCTCTGAGTTTCTTCTAATCTATTTATAGATTCTTACAGTAATGCTCTTAAAAGTATTTTATATATTTGAGCTTAGCAAAGTAAGATTATCTACAAGTTGAAGAATTAACAAAATGTTGAAATTAAGCAGGGAATAGCAGTCTTGTTCTATTAAGACAGTTTTATGCTATTGGTAAAATTATAAGCATGATTAAACTATTGGTTCATTGATGAAACTAGAACCAGAACATAAAAGGGAACATTTATTGCAGTGGTCCCCAACCTTTTTGGCACCTGGGACCGATTTTGTGGAAGACAACTTTTCCATGAACCAGGTGTGGGGTTTTTCACACAATTCATGTCCATTACATTTATTGTACATTTTCCTAATCTAATGCCACCACTGATCTGACAGGAATTATCAGTCTGCAGTCTGGAGGTTGGGGACTCCTGATCTATAGGAATAACAACAATGACAAGAGTGGGAAAAAGGAGGGACACTGATGAACTTGACATCTAGTTCTAGAATCGCAGGGATGTCTGCAGGCATGGGTCCAAAAGCTGCTAGCTGGTGGTTGCTGAAGTGCAGTTGTGTTAAGTGTGTCTTGTAACCCAGAAAAGGTCTGATGGATACTAGGTGAGTATATGCAATAGTAGCTTTCTCTCAGTGTGTCAGATGTGCCATCAGTTGACTATCTGAGTCAGTTAAGGATGAGGAACATTAGATTCTTGTCTTGACATCTCTCTCAAGATTAATCTGGTGTGTTATAACTATTATACTGGAAGACTCCACTACCTCCTCACATTTGCTTACATATTAACTATGCAAATCTAAGTAAAAGAGTGTGAAATCCTTATTTCTATGATTTATCTTGCAAGTATACATATACAAGGTTGCACTGGTGGTTCAGTGGTGAAGAATCCACCTGCCAAATGCAGGGGACACGAGTTCAATTTCTAGGTCAGGAAGATACCCTGGAGAATGAAGTGGCAATCTACTTCAGTATTCTTACCTGAGAAATCCCATGGGCAGAGGAGCCTGGCAGGCTACAGTTCATAGGATCACAAAGATCTGGACACGACTTAGTGACTAAACAACAACAATGCATATACAAACATTTTACAAACTTTAAGATATCTCATCTTTCTCTATGCATGGTTTAGAGAAAGACTCACACTTTGTGGAATGTCCAAATGCAGACATACTAGATTTGTGCTTTCCTTAAGTATATATTTATGTACATGAAATTTCCCTTCATGAGGTAACTTTTAAATAAGAAGGCTTCATAAATATTTTCAAAATAGATTATTTTAAAATTACTTTTTAAATTAATAGATTATTAAAAGAAAATTTAAGTGAATCTTCTTTGTTAAGTATCATGGATTAGTGTTTTGTTTTGCTTTTTATTCTCCAGATGGTTTCCTTGATACTGTGCTTTTCAAGTTTTGTTTGCTAATTTACTCTTTCCTTTTTAAAATCGTGATATTTACTAAAATAATACCTTTCAGTATTAAAAGTGATTTCCCTGAAACTTGATGATAATTGATACAATAAGTTCAAAAACCCTAAATGAAGCAAAAACAAAAGAAATTGAATTGTTGAGTAAGAAAAAAAAATCTTATAATATTAGATTTCTATTTTCTCATATTAAATGTATTGTGCAATTTCAGATTGAGAAAAATGTAGCATTAATACAAAATTAACAATATGCTTTTCATCAGAGTGAAAAAAAGGAGATCAATGATTCTGTTACTATAACCTCTATGCCTAAATGGATACATTAAATATTTACACAGTCTAACACATTTAGTGCACTGATGTGCTAAGAGATATGAACTTTTAAAATAAATTTTAAAATAAATATTGTGTGAGGATGTAAAATTGAATCTCAGTCACTAATTTTTTTCAATTGTGTTTATATTTTCAAAGAATCTGCTTTATGTTACACTGATTTTCTCTACTGCTTCCTGTTTGCAATTTAACTGAATTTTGCTAGAATTTTTTTTTTTTATCTCCTTTCTTCTGGTTGCCTTGGGTTTGCATTGCTCTTTTTCCTTTAGTCTCTTGAAGTAGGAGGTTAGATTATTTATTTTAAATATTTTCTATCATATGCATTTAATACCATAAATTTCCTTTTAAGCAATGTTTCCTTCCCTATATCCCTTAGATTTTTGTTTGTTATATTTATTTAGTTCAAACTATTGTTTTAATTTCTCTTAAGATTCCTTCTTTGGCCTATGTGTTATTTGCAAGTGTGTTTCTTTTTTTTTTTTTTTTGCAAGTGTGTTTCTTATTCTCAAAATATTTTGGAATTTGGGAGGAATCTTTTAGTTATGGACTTCTAATTTATTTTTGTTCTTCACTCAGAATATACTTTACATGTAGAATATCATGCAAGAAACGAGTTGCCAGTCCAGGTTCGATGCGCGATACTGGATGCTTGGGGCTGGAGCACTGGGACGACCCAGAGGGATGGTGTGGGGAGGGAGGAGGGAGGAGGGTTCAGGATGGGGAACACATGTATGCCTGTGGCGGATTCATTTTGATATTTGGCAAAACTAATACAATTATGTAAAGTTTAAAAATAAAATAAAATTAAAAAAAAAAAAAAGAATATACTTTACATGATTTATACGTATTTTTTAATTTGTTCAGTGTGTTTTATGACTAAGAATTTGCACTACCTTGGTGAATGTTTCATTGGTTAAACAGCAAGCATTGGTGAATTTGAGAAGAATTTGCATTTTGCTGTTGCATGGAAAGTTTTATAAGTATCAATGAGATTAAGTTGATTCATATTTTTGTTTAGGTCTTCTATAATCTTGTGCATTTTCTGTCTGTTTAGTCTACTAATTATTGACAAGCAGATGTTGAATTCTCTAATTATATGAGTGGATAATCTCCTTTGACCACTATAATTCTTGTTTCACATGTTTTGATTTTCTGTTATTAGGTGGATAGATGTTTAGGATTGTTGTGTTTTCTATGAGAATAGACTTTTTTATCGTCATGAATGCCCTGTTTATCCCTAATAACATTTGTTGGTTTAAAATCTAATTTATCTCAAAATAATAATATTGCTTTGCCAACATTAATTTTACTATTATTAGCCTAACATAAGTTATGCCATTATTTTGCTTTTAACGTGTGAATCTTTATATTTGAAATGGATTTTTGTAAAACAACATATATTCAGGTTTTGTCTTTTTTATCCACTCTGACAATTGCTGTCTTTTAATATGTGCACTTAATGTGATTGTTGATAGACTGACATCTGTCATTTAGATAACTGTTTTATATTGATGACATTTGTTATTTTTCCCTTTTATAATCCTATATTCTCTGGTTATATACTTTAATATTTATTTATTTGATATGTATATTGTCTATACCAGGTTCAATCTTCTAAAACTTTGTCACTACTGTTGAATACGAAGTTTCATACCATCACATATAAGAAAATAGAAGATTTTATTTCATCGTCATTGTTTTCTTCTTTACTGCTATTCCTTTCTTTATGTGCAACTAAGTTTTGGCAGACAATATATTCCTTCTGACTGAACAATTTTTGACACTTCTTGCAGGGCAGGACTGCTGGCAATGGATTCTGTTATTTTGTTTCCTGTAGTTTGAGAAATTCTCTATTTCTACTTCACTTTTGATGAATAATATAAATGGATATAAAATTGAAGTTTGATGATTTTGTTCTTTCAGTGTTCTCCTTACTTACAATGTTTCTGATGAGAAGTCAGTTGTGATTTTTGATTACCTAGGGTGTACAACTTATCTCTGTATTCATTCAAAACTTCCTCTCTGTCTTTGGTTTTTTGGAAACTTGAATATAATTTATCTATTAATAGGTGTTTCCTTCTCTGTTGTGTTTTGTTTTGGTCTTTATCCTGTTTAGTGTTCTCTGTGTTTTATGAATTTGTGGCTTGGTGATTTGATGTTTGTCATTATTTTGGAAAGTTTTAAGCCATCAATTTTTTAATAATAATGGTTAATTAAAAATTTTATTGAGATACAGTTGGTATCATATGAATTATACCATTAAAGTGTATAATAATTCAATGTTTTTTAGTATAGTCAGTGTGTGTGTGTGTGTGTCCATAACTGAGTCATGTACGACTCTTTGTTATCACGTGGACTGCAGATCACCAGTCTCCTCTGTCCATGGAATTTTCTAGGCAAGAATACTGGAATGGACTGCCATTTCCTACATGAGGGTGTCTTCCTGACCCAGGGATTGAACCCATGTCTCCTGAATAGGCAGGGTGATTCTTTACCACTGTATTACCTGGGAAGCCCCATGATCCGTATAATAATTAGTGTATGTTCTACCATCAAATATTCAATGTTAGAACATTTTTATTGCTCCAAAAAGAAACCTTGTGCTCTTTAACTATCATTCATCATCCCTCACGATCCTCCCCTTCTCTAGGCAACCACTAATGTACTTTTTGTCTCTGTAGATTTTCCTATTTTAGACATTTATATGAATATATTTTTTTGTAAATGGCTTCTTTTTTTGTCATAATGTTCTTAATGTTTTTGGCTATTGTTACTGAAAGTATTTCTTCTGCACCTTTTCTCTCTTTCTCCTTTTATTTCAATTATGTATATGTTATATCTTTTTGCAGTTGCTTCACTCTTTGCAGATGGTTTGTTCTTTTTATTTGTTTTTCTTTTTTTAATTCACATTTCAGGTTGGAAGTTTCTTTTGAAAAGTCTTTAAACTCAATGATTCTTTTCTTAGCTTTGTCAAACCTACTGATGAATCTACCAAAGAATTCTAAAATTCTATTATAGTGTTTTTTAAAAAATATATTATTTCTAGCAATTTTTTAATTCCTTCTTAGAGTTATTGTCTCTCTGTTTATATTACCCATATTCTTACATATTCCCTATTTTTTTCATTGGTGACTTTACCAACTTTCATTTCACTTTTTTCCCCTCATTGAAGACTTTACCACATTATTTACAATTGCATTCTCAGTCTGATAATCTAACATCTCTGCCATATCTATATCTGTTTCTGATGCTTGCTTTTTCACCTCACAATGTTTTTCTTGTCTTTTAGCATGACTTCCATTTTTCATTGAAAGTCACACAGGGTTTATTGGGTAATAGGAAATGAGGTATATATAAGTCATTAGTGCTACATTTTATGTTAACATGGATAGGAGCTGAACTTTGTTTTAAGTTTGCAAAGTTTCAAATACAAGAGGTTTCAAAGCACTTTAATTGCCCTTGTTTTTGACTCCCATTTTGTATTTAGGCTTTTCTAACTGCTCCTCTTCAGAGTCCATGGCTTGTAGCTCTTAACACTGAGAACTGCAGGGCTCTTGGCGCACAGCAATCCTGTCCAAACTTCTGCTTTGAGAGACAACCAAACTCTACCTTTGCTTATTAACATCATAAAGCTGTGTACCTAAGATGGCCTAAGTTTCCACTAGAATGTTGCCTGACAAAGTTCAAAGGTGCTGGGATAATTTACTCTTTGTTCTAGCCAACATCTGAAAGGCTGCTAGTCTCCCCTTTCTTACATTCATTAGAAATGTCTTACAACTGTAAATATGTAATTTTTGTAAGTATCTTTCTCAAGGACCTGAGAGCCATTCTTTTGAAATGTAGTCTTTGGGATGTAAAAAGCCTCCTTCTCCCAGTCTCTGCTTTTTTTTTTTTTTCCTTCCCCTTATTAGGCACTCTGACAGGTGAAAGGATTGGAGTGGAAGGATGCCCTTTCTCCCACAGTCTTTCTTTCTGACAGCCTTCCATGATGGAGAAGACTCTGAGCATATTTCACAATGATCTCTGTTTTCTCTCCATCTGCCAGAGCCATAAGGCTTCCTTCTCAAACCTTCAACATAATGAGACTCTGGTGAGGTTCCTAGAGGGAAAGACTTTGGGACCCTTTACTTCAGGAGTCTCTCACTTTCATGCTAGTCCAAACTCAGCCTTCAACCATTTGTCAAAAGTAACATTCTCATGCTCTTACCAGTGTATGATTCCCATCAGTCTCTGTTTCTGAGAAGCAGATTTTGTCTGTGACTCAGGCTTCCCTGGTGGCTCAGGTGGTAGAGAATTGCCTGCAACAAGGGAGGTTTGGGTTTGATCCCTGGGTTGGGAAGATCCCCTGGAGGAGGACACGGCAACCCACTCCAGTATTCTTGCCTGAAGAATCCCCCTGGACAGAGGAGCATGGCAGGCTACAATCCATGGGGGTCACAAAAAGTCAGATATGACTGGGCAACTAAGTACTTTCACAAAGGGCTTCACTGGTGGCTCAGTGGTAAAGAACCCACCTGCCAATGCAAGAGACACAGACTCCATGCCTGGATCAGAAAGATCCCTTGGAGAAGGAAATGGTAACACAGTCCAGTATTCTTGCCTGGGAAATCTCATGGACAGAGGAGCCTGTAGGTTATAGTCTATGGGATCGCAGAGAGTCAGACACAACTTCCTGACTCAACAATAACAAAATATTCATAAAAGTTACTGATTTTCAGTTTGTCTAATTTTCCTTTTTTAAGGGTGAGAAAGATTACTTTCAAGTTCCTTATGTCAGAGATGATGTTAGACAGTTTCCCTTTCTCCTGCACCCACTCATCCTTCCACACACCCAATTCACTTTTGTTTTCTTTTGATTGGCGCCATAGTTTTCCCTTTTCCAGAATGTCATATATTTGGGATCATACAGTATTTAGACTTCTCAGTTTGGCTTCCTTCACTTAGTTATGTACATTTAAGCTTCTTCTATGTCTTTTCATGGCTTGATAGCTCATTTCTTTTTAGCGCAAAGTAATATTCCATTATCTGGATGTAACATGGTTGTTTATTCATTCATCTACTGAAGGACAATTTGAATGATTCTAAATTATGACAATTATGAATAAAACTGCTCTAAACACCCATGTTCAGGATATGTGCAAGCATAAGACTTCAACTCCCTTGGGTAAGTACTAAGCAGTGAAGATGTTATAAAGATACTTGTAATACTATGCTTATTTTTATAAAAACTGCCACATTGTCCACCAAACTGGTTGTACCAATTTGCATCCCCATCAGCAGTTTATGAAAGCTCCTGTTACACTATAACCTCAAAGCATTTGACTCTGTCAGTGTTCTGAATTTTGATATTGTCAGTGTTTTCTACTTTCTAATAGGCATGTGCTGGTATTTCATTATTTCAGTTTGCATTTTGCTGATGACATGTGATGCAGAACATCTTTTCATGCTTATTTGTCACCTGTACATCTTCTTTGATGAGGTATTTCTTAAGAATACCAGCTGTTTGATATCCTATTGTTGAGTTTTAAGAATTTTGTGTATATTTTGGATTACAATCCTTTATCAGGTATGTCATATGCAAATATTTTCTCCCAGTCTGTGGCTTGTTTTCTTACTCTCTTGACATTATCTTTTGAAGAACAGACGTTTTTACTTTTAATAAAGTATAGCTTATTAATTAATTTTTTCATGGATTGTATCTTTGGTGCTCATTTTGAGTTAATTTTTTGCAGAAAATGTATGATCTATTTTAAGATTCATTTTTTTGAAGGTGTATGTCCATTTGTTCCAGTACCATTTGTTAAATAGACTATCTTTCCTTCATTGAATTTCCTTTGCTTCTTTGTCAAAGATCAGTTGATTATATTGTCTTGATTAGTGTAACTTTATAAGAAGTCTGAATTTGGGTAGCATCAGTCCTTCAATTGGGTTCTTCTATGTCACTATTATACACTTACTTCTTTTAAAATTACAATATGATTATATTATCTGCTTCTATTTAAATACTTAATGATTTCCCATTATTCTTTTAAATAAGCCCCAGGTCCTTCTATTGGTTTTAAGTTCTTTGATGATGTATCACTTATGAAAAGCTTTCACTGATCTTATGCCAAATACATTTGCATTTGTTGATCTTATGCCAATCCACATGGGATTGGTGGACTTCCATGATATCTCCAAAAACAGCACACTTGCTTCAACTCCAGGACCTTTGCACACATTGTTCCTTCAACTTGAGCACTTCTCCTCACCCATTGACTACTAAACCCCTAGTAATTTTTCAATTACATATTAATTGTGACATTTGTCTCACCAAACAAGCCTTTACATATTACCCCAAAGCATATATTTTATTGCATCCAGGCCACCTCTCCTTTCACTAAATACAATCATACATTTACAGCTACTTTATCTGAAATAAGAAACTTCCCTGTAGCTCATATAGTAAAGAATCTGTTTGCAATGCTGGAGACCAGGGTTTGATCCCTGGGTCAGGAATATCCTCTGGAGAAGGGAATGGCAATCCACTCTAGTATTCTTGCCTGGAGAATCCCATAGATATAGAAGTCTGGTGGGCTACAGTCCATGGGCTTGCAAAGAGTCGGACACGACTAAGCAATTAAACACACAGCACACACCTCTACCAGACCATAAAAACTTCAAGGAGAATCTGTGCCTCTTTCCCTTATTGTAACACAGTGCTTGCACTTCAGTTATCTAGGTTATTAAATCCAGAAACTTATCTGATTGTTTTTCATAGAGAAACAACCTTCCTCACATTTTATATTGGAAAGAATGAATACTATTATACTGTGACACAATGTGAAGACTTATTATTATTTCACATTTGGATATTTTCACTGATTTTTAGTCATTATTAATTATTTAGAAACACAATAATGCTATAGTATTAAAGATAGTTTTCTAATCTTCTAGTCTTTTTTCATTTAATTTATACATCTTGCTTCACTTCTGTATTCCATTTCTACATAAGCACATCAACATAATAAATGATCAAATCAGTAAGATAATCAATATTTTTATACAATGTTTTCCAGCATATCAGTAATATACATTTGTCTGAATTTTAGACATTATCCAAACATTCTTAACACTTAACAAGTTTATTTATCAATATCAGTAACTGGGGACATTTGACAAGCTCTAGACACATATTTCAGTTGTAACAGTCAGGAGTGGAAGTGCTACCATCATTTAATGGGCAGATGCTTCTATAAATGTTAAGTTCACAGACTAACTCCTCTCCACTCCAGGAGAGAGAGCTGTGAAGCTCAAAACATCAATAGTACTGAAGTTGAGACACCCTGCTATATGCAATCCAAAGTAACAGCTTTTTGACATAACTTTTAAGGTAAAGGGAAAATATTTATTGATGAATGCTCTCAATTAACCAAGTGAGAATAAGGATCAGATTGTAGTATCAATTTTTTTCTTTTGTGAAATTATGCTTAAACTTGTTTCTGATGTATTAATTTAGATACAAAACAGTTTTGATAGTAGTATTTTTATAAGACAGAGGCCAATATTTCAACTTATCAGTTAATCATACTCACTGTTTGAATGCTTATAACATTTCGGTAATGGCATCATTACCAAGTCAAACTTGGGTCTCTCACCCATTCCCAGTAAAACTAATCTACTGACACCTGGTTATGGTGAAGGGAAGTGCATCATTTATTGCAGGATCCAAACAAGGAATCCAGGGCAGCTAGTACTCAAAGCTCCAACTCTGATGGGTTTTAGCAAAGCATTTTTAAAGGCGAGGTGAGGGAGGGGTATCCTGGGGCTACTTCTTTAAAGGAATCCTCCCTCTTACACTCCAGTTGTCACTGTCTCATACAATGTGGTTCACTGATCATTTTTTTAGCTCTTTGAAACTTACCACACACATATTCTGTCATACTTAATAATGAGGAACTAATATTACTACCATTACATCACAATGTATTATAGTCATAAAGTGTAACATTAAATTTCAAATTCCAATTTAATTGATTTTTTGTCATAAGTTATTGTTGTTGTTGTTCAGTCATTCAGTTGTGTCTGACTCTTTGTTACCCCATGGACTGCAACATGCCAGGCTTCCTAGTCCTTCACTATATTCCTGAGATTGTTAAAACTCATGTCCATTAAATTTTCATGCTATCCAACCATCTCATCTTGTGTTGCCCCTTCAACTGCTGTCCTTAATGGTCCCCAGCATCAGGTTCTTTTCCAACCAGCTGGCTCTTTGCATTAGGTGGCCAAAGTATTGAAGCTTCAGCTTTAGCATCAATCTGTCCAATGAATATTCAGGGTTGATTTCCTTTAGGATTGACTGGTTGGATCTCCTTGCACTCCAAGGGACTCTCAAGAGTCTTCTCCACCAACACAGTTTAAAGCATCAATTCTTTGGTGCTCAGCCTTCTTTATGGTCTAACTGTCATATTCATACATGACTACTGACAAAACCATAGCTTTGATTATCTGGACCTTTAGGTTTGACCTTTGTCAGCAAAGCTATTCTTGTACTTGCTTATTCAGTCAGTTCAGTTCAATCACTCAGTTATGTACTACTCTTTGTGACCCCATGGACCACAGCAGGCCAGGCCTCCCTGCCCATCACCTACTCCCGTAGTTTACCCAAACTCATGTCCATTGAGTTGGTGATGTCATCCAACCATCTCATCCTCTGTTGTCCCCTTCTCCTCCCGCCTTCAATCTTTCCCAGAATCAGGGTCTTTTCAAATAAGTCAGGTCTTTGCATAAGGTGGCCAAAGTATTGGAGTTTCAGCTTCAACCACCAGTCTTTCCAATGAACACTCAGGAGAGATTTCCTTTAGGATGGACTGGTTGGATCTCCTTTCAGGCCAAGGGACTCTCAAGAGTCTTCTTCAAGACCACAGTTCAAAAGCAACAATTCTTCAGCACTCAGCTTTCTTTATAGTCCAACTCTCCCATTCACACTTGACTACTGGAAAAACTATAGCCTTGACTAGATGGACCTTTGTTAGCAAAGTAATGTCTCTGCTTTTTAATATACTGTCTAGGTTGGTCATGACTTTCCTTCCAAGGAACAAGTGTCTTTAAATTTCATGGCTACAGTCACAATCTCCAGGGATTTTGGAGCCCCCCAAAATAAAGTCATACACTGTTTCCACTGTTTCTCTATCTATTTGCCATGAAGTGATGGGACCGGATGCCATGATCTTAGTTTTCTGAAGGTTGAGCTTTAAGCCAACTTTTTCACTCTCCTCTTTCACTTTTGCCAAGAGACTCTTTAGTACTTCTTCACTTTCTGCCATAAGGCTTGTGTCATCTGAATATCTGGGGTTATTGATATTTCTCCCAGCAATCTTGATTCCAGCTTGTGCTTCTCCCAGCACGGCGTTTCTTATGATGTACTCTGCAGATAAGTTTGGAGAAGGAAATGGCAACCCACTCCAGTATTCTTGCCTGGAGAATCCCATGGATGGAGGAGCCTGGGGGGCTACAGTCCACGGGGTTGCAAAGAGACAGACAAGTTAAATAAGCAGGGTCACAATATACAGCCTTGATGTACTCCTTTTCCTATTTGGAACCAATCTGTTTTTCCATGTACAGTTCTATCTGTTGTTTCCTGACCTGCATACAGATTTCTCAAGAGGCAGGTCAAGTAGTCTGGTATTCCCATCTCTTGAAGAATTTTCCACAGTTCGTTGTCATCCACACAGTCAAAGGCTTTGGCATAGTCAATAAAGCAGAAATAGATGTTTTTCTGGAACTCTTTTGCTTTGCCGATGACCCAGAAGATGTTGACAATTTAATCTCTGGTTCCTCTGCCTTTTCTAAAATCAGCTTGAACATCTGAAAGTTCAGGGTTCATGTATTGCTGAAGCATGGCTTGGAGAATTTTGAGCATTACTTTAACTAGCGTGTGAGATGAGTGCAATTGTGTGGTAGTTTGAATATTTTTTGGCATTGCCTTTCTTTGAGATTGGAATGAAAACTGACCTTTTCCAGTCCTGTGGCCACTGTTGAGTTTTCCAAATTTGCTGACATATTGAATGCAACACTTTAACAGCATCATTTTTAAGGATTTGAAGTAGTTCAATTGGAATTCCATCACCTCCTCTAGCTTTGTTCGTAGTGATGCTTCCTAAGGCCCACTGACTTCACATTGTGGGATGTCTGGCTCTAGGTGAGTGATCACATCATCATGATTATCTGGATCGTGAAGACCTTTTTTTACAGTCCATCTGTGTATTCTTGCCACCTCTTCTTAATATCTGCTGCTTCTGTTAGGTCCATACCATTTCTGTCCTTTATTGAACCCATGTTTGCATGAAATGTTCCCTTGGTATCTCTAATTTTCTTGAAGAGATCTCTAGTCTTTCCTAGTCTATTGTTTTCCTCTAATTCTTTGCATTGACCACTGAGGAAGGCTTTCTTATCTCTTCTCGCTATTCTTTGGAATTCTGCATTCAAATGGGTATATCTTTCCTTTTCTTCTTTGCTTCTCGGTTCTCTTCTTTTCACAGCTATTTGTAAGGCCTCCTCAGACAGGCTTTTTGCATTTCTTTTCCATGGGGATGGTCTTGATCCCTGTCTCCTGTAGGATGTCAGGAACCTTTGTCCATAGTTCATCAGGCACTCTATCAGATCTAGTGCCTTAAGTCTATTTCTCACTTCTACTGTATAATCATAAGGGATTTAATTTAGGTCATACCTGAATGGTCTAGTAGTTTTCCCTACTTTCTTCAATTTAAGTCAGGATTTGGCAATAAGGAGTTCATGATCTGAGCCACAGTCAGCTCCCAGTCTTATTTTTGATTCTTTGCATCTTTGGCTACAAAGAATACAATCAATCTGATTTTGGTGTTGACCATCTGGTGATGTCCGTGTGTAGAGTCTTCTCTTGTGTTGTTTGAAGAGGGTGTTTGCTATGACTAGTGTGTTCTCTTGGCAAAATTCTATTAACCTTTGCCCTGTTTCATTCTGTACTCCAAGGCCAAATTTGCCTGTTATTCCAGGTGTTTCTTGACTTCCTACCTTTGCATTCTAGTCACCTATAATGAAAACGACATCTTTTTTGGGTGTTAGTTCTAAAAGGTCTTGTAGATCTTCATAGAACCATTCATCTTCAGCTTCTTCAGCATTACTGGTCGGGGCATAGACTTGGATTACCGTGATATTGAATGGCTTGCCTTGGAAACAAACAGATCATTCTATCGTTTTTGAGATTGCAGCCAAGTACTGCATTTTGAACTCTTTTGTTGATTATGATGCCTATTCCATTTCTTCTAAGGGTTTCTTGCTCATAGTAGTTGATACAATTGTCATCTGAGTTAAATTCACCCATTCTAGTCCATTTAGTTCACTGATTCCTAAAATGTTGACTTATTATTAGGAATCAAATGGACAGTCACATATGTTTCTTTTCTTCTAAAATGTTAATCTATATGTAAAGGGTTCAGATAAGATGAGTATGATCCACTTTTTTATATTAATTTAATGAGCCTATCTGTTTATGCCAAAGTAAGTTTATATTTACAATCCTTCTGTTTGGCATATTATGTTTTACCTTTCATCCCTTCAGCTTGCTATGAGTTTGTTTTTCTCTTATTTTTCTAGTATCTTGGGGGTAGGAACAAATATTGTTTTGAAACTTCTTCTTTTGTTTTTTTTTTTAGTTGTAAAATAATTGGCATAACATTATATTAATTTCAGGTGTGCAACATAGTGTTTTAATATATATGTACTACAAAATGATTACCACAGTGACTAATTCACATCCATTATCATAAATAGTAGCAAACTTTTCTTCTTGTGATGAGTTATTTTATTTAAAAGCTTTATTGAGAACAAAAATCACTTACCAAAGATCCCTGCTGTTAGAGTGTACAGTTCAATGATTTTGTGTATTCACCATGGTGTGCAGCCATCTTCATTATTTAAATTTATAGTATTTTTGTCCCCCTCTAACGAAATCCTGCACTCACTGGTATAATTTCCCATTTCCACATCCCCTCAACCCCTGATAACCATTAATCTACTTTCTCTCTTCATGGATTGACCTTTTCTAAATGTTTCATATGAACAAAATAATACAGTATGTGGCCTTTTGTGTCTGGCTTCTCACTTAGTATTTTTTTCAAGTTCCATGCACTATATATCAGTAGTTCACTTCTGGTCAACCCTCTTTGCCACTTAAAAATATATAATGTAGTATAATCAACTATAGTCACCATGCTATATATGATGTAAAGGTACACTTGACATATTTTTACTCCTAAAATTTCTATACACTTTAGTTTTATCAATCCCACAGAATATCCTACATCAAACCCTTTCTAAATACGCTTCACTGAGCTGCAATGATTAGCAGACTAATATATTTACTTTGTTATGAAATAATACTGTTATTTCTACCCAAGTCCTTCCTTTCTTATATAGGCAGGAACTGTGCCTTTCCATTTGTAATGTCTGTATAATAGAACTAATGCAGATTATAGTAACACCTTTAAGTCTGGTTGCTTAAGTATATTTTTATATAATGACATCATAGGCAATGATCTTCAAATTATATCTTTTGAGTTATACCTTTCTAATGACTTTCAGATGATTTAGACAGGGAAAAAACATAATGTCTGCTTTGCTTTAGATATTGTAGTTATAGCATATAGCTCTATGACTGGTCTAGGAGTCTGTTTTTATGACTTCTAGAAAAGTCTAGTAAACTGACTTGTGTTCCAGTTCCACAGTTTTAAGTCCAGGGATGTGTTAAACTGAGTAAAATGAATAGGTCTGGTGAAGCCAAGAGTTCTGAACAAAGCCTGGGGTCCAGCCTGCATGTTTTATTCTACACTATATTATAAATGTACTGTATACTGTAAAATGTGGAGATCAATGATGTGAATATTGCCCAGATAAAATAATGAAATAGTTCCTGACCCTTTTCTCCTTCTTTCCCATCCATCATTCATTAACACACACATGATCGTTAAGACTGGACAACTACCCAGTTGCTCTGTCCAAAACAGAAGGATTTATGTCCTCAGGAATCATAGCAGCTAGCAATTCACAGTTAACATCACCTCCAAGAATTGCCTTTAGCCAAAGAAGTCTGTCTCATATAAGTTTGCTCTCTCTTTATAGGGTAGTTTGCATGTTAACACTTTTCAAGATGGGGAGAAAATAGGCCAGATATGTTGTCTCAATTCATGACAGTTGTGAAGATAGTATCATTAAAAAAAAAAAAGAAACAGTTAAATTTGAATTGCAGGTAAACAATTAATACTTTATTGGCATAAGTATGTTCCCTGTAACATTGTGGCATACTTACACTGAAGTATACCAAAATATAGACATACAACAAAAATGTATGTATTATCTAACAGAAATTCAAATTTAACTGAACACCTTCTATTTTTATTTAAGTCTGGCAACCCTGTCTGAAGGATCATGCCAGTGATCTCTGCCCAGTCTTACTTTTCTCACTCATGGACAGGTGTTCTTCAGTGAATTCATCTCAGTAAACTGCTTTCATTTGAATAACTGTCTCAGGGACTGTTTCCCAGGAACCTTATCTATGTCAGTTGGTGCAAATCATGGTCCAAAAAAGCAGATGCTGAAATGAAATTTTCGGAATCAAAGCATTTGCTAGCCAGTTGGCAAAGACAACCCCATCACTGGTGTACATGGGGTACTGAGAGTCCCTTATATGTAGTAATGATGCCACCATTAAAATTTCCATGATAATAAACTGGGAAGGGATTCAGTTGGGGGGTGTGGAGCAGTGGTTGGTGAAATGTCTCATATCTCAGTCTTTTGAGACATTTAAAACTAGTAATTATAAGGACTGTGAAATAGGATAGCTGCTACTGAGGTCATTAATACATTGGGTAAAAGAGAACAACAAAATTCTTAAATTAATTGCTAACTTAAAGTAACATAGCACATAAACATATAAATGTAATCATCTTCTATATCCAGAGGGCAGAAAAGCTAAAATTCAAGCCCACTGATTAATTAGAGGGATAACTGAAATACAGAAAATGTAAATTCTCAATCCAGAATGCTATGCTAAGGGCAAGACCATGATTGGAAAAAAAAAAAAAGATGATAAAGCATAGGTGGAGATAACTGTGTCAGAAATCCAGAATCTCTTGTTTGTTTCTTGTTTGTTTGTTCTTTAATCCTCTGAGTAAACAAATATGGCCCTTAGTATTAAAGGGTAGTGCTTGTCCTTTACTTGAAGCTGATAACAAACTTCTACCTTATAAGACAACTTGTGCCTCCTTGTCATGTATCTCAATCTTCTTCAAGACTATTAGATCTTTAAATAAAGATAAGCCTCAATATATACTATCTAGGAGGATGCTACTAATAAGTGCTTCTACTGAGAGATGAAAGGGATTATATCTCACTGAAAATGTAGGATCTAAGCTATGTGTAGCGTCAGGATCCAGGAGCATGTTCATGGGACGGGGTCCTAAGGACACTAGATCAGGAATAGTTGGATATGAAGCTGAATAATAACATTTACAATAGCCCTGAGATGGAAGCAACCTTAGTGTCCAATGATGGATAAATGGATAAGGAAAATGTACATATACACAATGGAATATTACTAAGTCATGAAAAGAAACAAAACTGTGCCATTTTTAGAAACATAGATAGACCTAGAGATTGTCATCCAAAGTGGAGTGAGAAAGAGAAGAATAAATATTGTATATTAATGCATATATGTGGAATCTAGAAAAATGCTATAGATGATCTTATTTCCAAAATAGAAATAGAGGCACAGATGCTAGAAAATATATGTATGGACACCAAGGAGGATGAATTGGAAGATTGAGACTGATGTATATACATGATTGATTCTGTGTATAAAAATGATAACTAATTAGAATCTACTGTATAGCTCAGGGAACTCAGTGCTCTATGCTAACCTAAATTGGAAGGAAATCCTAAAAAGAAGTTTATGTGTATACATATCGCAAAGAGTCGGACACGACTGAGCGACTTCCCTTTCACTTTTCACTTTCATGCATTGGAGAAGGAAATGGCAACCCACTCAAGTGCCTGGAGAATCCCAGGGATGGGAGAGCCTGGTGGGCTGCCATCTGTGGGGTCACATAGAGTTGGACACGACTGAAGTGACTTAGCAGCAGCAGCAGCATAGCTGATTCACTACTGTAGAGTAGAAACTAACACAGCACTGTAAAGCAACATATTCCAATTAAAATTAATTTTAAAATAATCTATTAGTGTAAAAGCACTCTTCCTTATTACAGATTTCATACCCAGACAAAGACCTTAGAGTACAGCACTAATTCCTGGATGGCTTTGGAAGTGTGGGGAAAGCAATGGCCCACGCAACGTGAGGTAGAAATTCCAGAACTTCCATGTTGGGAAGTTGGAGACAAAAATTCAAACCCCAGTGAACTTGACAGACTATTGTGGATATACTGCGTAAGACTGGACAATCTACCAGTTGACTATTTTCCACCAAAAGCCCACATTTACCATCATAACAGGAAAAGCACTGTGAAACGTTCACCAGCTTTATTGGATCAATGACAGCTTCCTATATGGATTACAACTGATGGTAGTTCCTTTAGAGCAATGAAGATAATAAGATCACAGAAGTACTCATCTATTAAAAGAAAAATTATGGATATAATTATTGAAATGAGCAGAAAAATTAGAGTGGAAACAGAAGCCAGATATAAGTATGGAAATTGTTTTACTAAAGAACATTGCCTGTAAATCTTGCCCTTAAGGATGCTGCGTGCTCTATCTATAATATTTGAATATTTCAAAGAAGATGGATAATAAAAGAATAGTGTTCTAGTTCACTATCTATAATAGTGCACACAACATCCATAAGGGCAAGATATACAGACAATGTTTAAAAGTATTTCTCCATTTATGCAATGAAAAGAAATGAAGCATGAATGATTAGAATGTGAAGGGCAGCCAAGCCACTAAAACATTATAATTTCCAGCACAGTTTCCAAACATGTGTCACTTTTAAAATCCAGAACCCATTTACTGAAGGACGGGGAAGTTTCCCATGAGAAAGTACCTTCAACCCCACAGCAAGTTTATATGTTAATGATCATCAATGCCTTTTCCCAATGAGGCATATAGTCATTTATTCTGATAACTGTGTACTGAGGAAAAGGAGATACTAGACATTTCATTAACTCCAGAACAGAGATCCAACCCAACATTTGTACTTGGAAATGCAAGGCAATTTTATAGTCATCTTATTTGTGAGGGTCTTGTAAAAATAGTATCCTGGCAAAGAGTATGCACACCAAGAATATGCAATTTAAGTCAAAAGCCTCAGAATTTTGAAACTCAGTTTTACTATTACCAGCTGAGACAATCTGTTCAAAACAAGTTCTTTTTAGTCTCCACTTCTACATATGAAAATGAGCTTTGTTCATACTATAATACATTATAGAGTAAAAATCATATAGTTTCTGCTTAACAAATATTTCTCTAAGTCCCACTGGAAAAATAATACATTTCCTTCTTCTCAGAGCTACATGGAGGAAAAAAGTGCACACCAATCAAAACTATCTTCCGTTGCAAACTCTATTTTTTAGACTTTTCAAAGATTGGCATTGGCACTTTTTAGATGAATGAAATGCTTGTATCTCTAAGAATCCTGCATATGAAGCTGAGTCTTAACTAAGGACTCATGTGAGTCTAAAACTCAATATACAGAGAGTGCAACTGAGTTTTATATGCTGAGAAGGTTGTTTGAATATTAGTTGAGTTTTGAACATCACATGAGTTAGGGGGTGCCCATCCTCTGTACAAAACTCCAATATAATTTTTATTTGACCCTCTGTATGCTCTGTTCCCCTGTATCCTAATTTCTTCCTGTATCTGCAATTCTGAAACTGCCGATTCAACCACTTGCACATTGTGTAGTACTATAGTATATATTTACTGGAAAGAGGTTGCATATAAGTGGACTTAGGCAGTTCAACCTTCTGTTGTTCAAGGGGCAATGGTATTTCCTTGTATTCAGGAATTCAGACAAAATCTGTTAGATTTTTTTTTTTTTTTTTAGATAATTGTAGGTCCAAATAGTTCAAAGAAAATGGATAATATATATATATGTATATATATAGTGTTCTGGCCCAGATCTACCTCATAGTAGATCCACTCTCCATGAACCACACAGTAGTGATTTCCCTGATCTCAGAATTAATAATTATATAAAGGTATTTGATGGCTTTAAGACACTGTTGTGGGAATGCAAACTAGCACAGCCACTATGGAGAACAGTGTGGAGATTCCTTAAAAAACTGGAAATAGAACTGCCATACGACCCAGCAATCCCACTGCTGGGCATACATCCTGAGGAAACCAGAATTGAAAGAGACACGTGTACCCCAATGTTCATTGCAGCACTGTTTATAATAGCCAGGACATGGAAGCAACCTAGATGTCCATCAGCAGATGAATGGATACATATACATAGATACATAAAGCTGTGGTACATATACACAATGGAGTATTACTCAGCCATTAAAAAGAACACATTTGAATCAGTTCTAATGAGGTGGATGAAACTGGAGCCTATTATACAGAGTGAAGTAAGCCAGAAAGAAAAACACCAATACAGTATACTAACACATATATATGGAATTTAGAAAGATGGTAACAATAACCCTGTATGCAAGACAGCAAAAGAGACACAGATGTATAGAACAGTCTTTTGGACTCTGTGGGAGAGGGAGGTGGGGTATGATTTGGGAGAATGGCATTGAAACATGTATAATATCATATAAGAAATGAATTGCCAGTCCAGGTTCGATGCAGGATACAGGAAGCTTGTGGCTGGTACACTGGGATCACCCAGAGGGATGGTATGGGGAGGGAAGAGGGAGGGGGGTTCAGGATTGGGAACACGTGTACACCCGTGGTGGATTCATGTTGATGTATGGCAAAACCAATACAATATTGTAAATAATTAGCCTCTAATTAAAATAAGTAAATTTAAATTAAAAAAAAAGAATAGCAACATTCACCTATGACGTAAGAGCTATCATATTAGGGAAACTCAAAGATAAGCTGTTGAATCTGGCCCTTGTTCCGTGAATATAATAAAGTAAAAGCAATGCCACATCTTCAGGGAAATGTCAGAAATCAAAGCCATTCTTGAAGATCTTAAGTGTTAAATAATATTGATCCTCATCATATCCCTCTTTGATTCACAAATAAGGTTACTGGAGTAGTTCTATGGACCCTGGAAAATGAAGTTGGCTACTGAAAACTCAATCAAGTAGTAGTCAAATATATCTTTGTTACAGCATATTAACATGATCCCAGGCATGTGGTATCCAACTTTTGATTTTGATTTTTTCTATTGCTATGAAGAAACAGATGAGAAGCAGTTATTGCTGATGTAGTATAAACAACAGGATATATTTCACTTTGTCCCAGAGTTATATTAAATGTATTAAATATTAACTTTCTTGTTGACCATCATAATGTAGGTCAAAAGTACCTATAATATCTGTGCACTTTGCTTAATATTACATTATTTCTTTCTATTGATGAAATCACATTAATTAAATCACATGAACGTACAAGAATACTGAAGGTCTTGGGAAGACACAGCATTCCTAAAGACAGGTGATAAAGCCTACAAAAATTCAAGACCCACTGAAGCAATGAAATTTTGTAATTGTTCTAGTTGTTTGGGATATGTTGAGACTTAAATAAAGAATAAATTATCAGGTTAATGAATCTTATGTGCCTCATCATTTAAAAAAATGTTTAACAAAATGTTTAAAAAAGTTAAACACTTATTCAGCTCATACCTATAGTTAGATGGTGGGTGGCAGAGGCAGAGTTAATACTAGGCAGTTGCTGCTGCTGCTGCTGCTAAGTCACTCAGTCGTGTCCGACTCTGTGTGACCCCATGGATGGCAGCCCACCAGGCTCCCCCATCCCTGGGATTCTCCAAGCAAGAACACTGGAGTGGGTTGCCATTTCCTTCTCCAATGCATGAAAGTGAAAAGTGAAAGTGAAGTCGCTCAGTCATGTCTGACTCTTAGCGATCCCATGGACTGCAGCCTACCAGGCTCCTCTGTCCCTGGGATTTTCCAGGCAAGAGTACTAGAGTGGGGTGCCATTGCCTTCTCCAAATACTAGGCAGTAGAGACCAATAAAACCAGGCCTGGATCTGAGATTAGTTGGTTGGGCATTTGGGTGTAGGTTGAATATAGACAGTACTGTATTATAGTCCCACTCAGAGGTGACACTGAAAAACATTGGTGAGAGGAAACCCTCCCAATGATTAGAAGTGAAGATGATGTAACTGATCCTTTGCTTTGTGTGGAAAGGAAAGTGGTACATGATTAGAATTTATGTAGAACCATGGGGGCATCTAGCAAGGAGTAGAAGATAAAAGACAAGGGGTTCCCTAGAAAAAATGTGTGCAGAGACTTTCAGGAGTGCACATAAATTGTGAAGATCTTTGGTCTGATATTGCATGCTAAAGCCTATCAGAGGTCATAGATTAAAAACAAAACACAAGTGGATTGAATGACTTAGAAATTGACATCAGCCAGTCTCTTTCATTTAGCACGCCCAGTGTAGACACCTTGGGTGATGAATGAAGCAACCATGGTGACAAGTTATTGCAACGGACCAATTCACTTCTAACAGGGGCAGGGATTTTCTCAGTTCAGTTCTGTTCAGTTGCTCAGTCGTGTTTGATTCTTTGCAACCCCATGGACTGCAGCATACCAGGCTTCCCTGTCCATTACCAGCTCCTGGAGCTTGCTCAAACTCATGTCAGTCAAGTCGGTGATGCCATCCAATCTTCTCATCCTCTGTTGTCCCCTTCTTCTCCTGCCTTCAATCTTTTCCAGCATCAGGGGCTTTTCCAGTGAGTCAGTTCTTTGCATCAGGTGGCCAAAGTATTGCTGTTTCAGCTTCAGCATCAATCCTTCCAATGACTATTCAGGACTGATTGCCTTGGACTGGTTGGATCTCTTTGCTATCCAAGGGCCTCTCAAAAGTCTTCTCCAACACCAAAGTTCAAAAGCATCAATTGTTTGGTGCTCAGATAAGATCATGGCATCTGGTCCCATCACTTCATGGCAAACAGATGGGGAAACAGTGGAAACAGTGTCAGATTTTATATTTTGGGCTCCAAAATCACTGTAGATGGTGATTGCAGCCATGAAATTAAAAGACGCTTACTCCTTGGAAGGAAAGTTATGACCAACTTAGATAGCATATTGAAAAGCAGAGACATTACTTTGCCAACAAAGGTCCATATAGTCAAGGCTATGGTTTTTCCAGTGGTCATGTATGGATATGAGAGTTGTACTGTGAAGAAGGCTGAGCGCTGAAGAGTTGATGGTTTTGAACTGTGGTGTTGGAGAAGACTCTTGAGAGTCCCTTGGACTGCAAGGAGATCCAACCAGTCCATTCTAAAGGAGATCAGTCCTGGGTGTTCTTTGGAAGGACTGATGCTGAAGATGAAACTCCAATACTTTGGCCACCTCATGTGAAGAGTTGACTCATTGGAAAAGTTTCTGATGCTGGGAGGGATTGGGGGCAGGAGGAGATGGGGATGACAGCAGATGAGATGGCTGGATGGCATCACTGACTCAATGGACGTGAGTTTGAGTGAACTCCGGGAGTTGGTGATGGACAGGGAGGCCTGGCGTGCTACAATTCATGGGATCACAAAGAGTCAGACATGACTGAGCGACCAAACTGAACTGAACAGCTTTCTTTATAGTCCAATTCTCTCATCCATATATGACTAATGGGAAAAAAATAGCTTTGACTAGACAGACCTTTATTGGCAGAGTAATATCTCTGCTTTTTAATATGCCATCTAGGTTGGTCATAGTTTTTCTTCCAAGGAGCAAGTGTCTTTTAATTTCATGGCTGCAGTCACCATCTCCAGTGACTTTGGAGCCCAAGAAAATAAAGTCTCTCACTGTTTCCATTGTTTCCCCATCTATTTGCCATGAAGTGATGGGACCAGATGCCATGATCTTCGTTTTCTGAATGTTGAGCTTTAAGCCAACTTTTTCACTCTCCTCTTTCCCTTTCATCAAGAGGCTGTTTAGTTCCTCTTCTCTTTCTGCCATAAAGGTGGTGTCCTCTGCATATCTGAGGTTATTGATATTCTCCTGGCAATCTTGATTTCAGCTTGGGCTTCATCCAGGCTGGCATTTAGCATGATGTATTTTGCATATAAGTTAAATAAGCAGGGTGACAATATACAGCCTTGATATACTCCTTTCCCAATTTGGAACCAGTCTCTTGTTCCATGTCCAGTTCTAACTGTTGCTTCTTGACCTGTGTACAGATTTCTCAGGGGGATTTCTCAGATATTTTCTGGACAACATCTATTATGTATATGGGTATGCCTTTTTTGATCATGAAGTCTCAGAGACCACTATAATTTAAGAGTCTACAGAGCATAGGATCCTGATTTGTAATCCTGAAGAACATCACAACACCAAAGGATTCGCACTTCTAAAACTGAACTATGATGTTGTTCACAAGATCATGGAACTGACTTGTCCTATTATCTACCACACCACCCAGAAATTTCCGATAAATAGAATGATGCAGAAGCTTTTAAAGGGAGAACTGAAGCTTCAGCTTGGAAGGCATACCCTCTGTAGATAGGATGTCATTTTCAGTGATGGAGCTGACAACCTGATGAATGAATATTATATGATGTTATGTCTCTAACTGGTAAAAACACGTGATTCAAGGACTCAAAAAATATAAATAAGACTAAACTTCATTTACCTTCATTGTCAGTGATCCACTTGGATAGTTTGGGTCTTGATTTCTATAGTTAAAGTTATGGTTTTTCCAGTAGTCATGTACAGATGTGAGAGTTGGACCATAAGAAAGCTGAGTGATAAAGAATTGAGGCTTTCCAATTGTGTTGCTGGAGAAGACTCTTGAGAGTCCCTTGAACTTCAAGGAGATAAAATCAGCTAATCCTAAAGGAAATCAATCCTGAATATTCATTGGACCGACTGATGTTGAAACCCTGATACTTTGGCCCCCTGAAAGGAAGAGCTGACTCAATGGAAAAGACCCTGATGCTGGGAAAGATTGAAGGCAAAAGGAGGAGAAGGAGGCAGAGGATGAGGTGGTTAGATACCATGTCATGACTCAATGGACATGAATTTGAGCAAACTCTGGGAGATAGTGAAGGATGGGCATGCTGCACTTCATGGAGACACAAAGAGTTGGACACAACTTAATGACTGAACAGCAACAACACATTTCTGCAACTCTGGAATTTGCATATCTATGGGTCCTGTTTCCAGACAGACTATTACTATCACCAGAGACAACAAGGATCCCATTATGTTTTAGGTTTTATGTGTTGCCTAATCACTCTGGGATCCTCAATGATGCCAGAAGATGAGAATGAAATGAAAAGAAATCTATATCCAGGCAGGAATGATTTTCTCTGATCATCTATAGGAGATAGGGCATCTATTCCATAATAAGAAAAAGGAAGAATACTTTAGGGATCTAGGTGATTAACTGGGGGGTTATTGTTATTCCCCAGTGCCAACTCAACAATCAATAGACACATGCAGCAACTTTAGGAAGGAAATGACAGCTACAGGCTCAGAGTCCTCAGGGTTAAGTATCTTGCGTCACCACAAGACCAGGTAAGCTATGTGATCATTTGAATTTTTGAAGAAGCAAATGATAATAATGAATTCAATAGCCAGATGCTTTGGGCAGGTTAGGGATATTCCTATAATATAAAGGGTAAAGGGAGGAAGAATCAGGGAAAACCTTAATACTATGGTGCAAGTCTGACAAATGTGAAAGAAGAGGGAAGATTGTTTGGTAAGGGCTTCAAATAGCAGTAGACCTCCAAAAAGACACAGGTAGATTGATGGAGAGCTCCAGCAAACGAGAACCTTTGTATGGAGTCTCCACTCAGATCTAGTGCTCAAATTGTATTAAATTATGTGAAGAAGAAGTACAGAGAGAGTGGCCTCAGCAAGGCTGCTGGAATGAAACTAAAGGTGTAGCAACTACCAGCTGTCAGGCAAGTACCTGACTTATAGTGGGTGTTCTTAAAAAGAGACCTGAATAGTTGCATAATTCATGTCTGCCACAGCCACCTGTATAAGCAGACAAGGGTATTAAAAGGAGAAGAGAGTGAATGTCAACTTCATATTGAGGTTAGATACAGTGGCAGACTCTGTAGCTCATTCCACCAAAAGTTTCATCAGTTTCCCCAGGAAAACAGACCATCCAAAATCTTTGAATTGTGCACAGATGGGTGAATTTATTATATGAGTCAGTGCATCCACATAAGGCGTGGTCTTAGTGGTTGCCTCAGACACCAAGCTTCTCATTCCAGGACTAACATATTCACTCCCCAGATTCAGACAGTGACTCCTTCTTCAGGAATAGTCTTTTCCTGAAAAGACACACATATCTACATTTCACAATCTGTTTCCTGTGATTCTAACCTTTAAACATAAAGATAGCTAGAAAGATGATAGATCTATATATGGATAAACACACTAGTACCCCACCCAACACACACATATACAAAATATATGACGTGAAGATAGTCATGAATAGGTGAGCATGAGCTTCTGGAAGTTCTGATATAATCCTAACCTATACTCACATTTTTTAAAATTTTATTCCCTGTTGAGTAAAGATGTGTGTCTTTGATCACTCACCATAAGCTTTATTGATTTTTAAAATCCCTTGGATTGATGCTATATTTTTTAAGGTCTCTGACTAAATCTACCATGGCACAAAACTAGTTTTTAAAACCGAATTTGTCAGAGCAGTAGTTAGAATTGTATGTGTGAATGTGTCTTTTTTTTTTTTCACTGAGCTATTTATGGAGCTCTTTCTAAATTATCTTCACCGTATAGTTTTCTTTATTGCCCTCTCAGTAACTTAAAAAAAAAAAACACAGCTTTATTGCCGTATATTTGACACATAATACACTGCATATGTTTTTAAATTAATTTTATTGGAGTATACTTGCTTTATAGTGTTGTATTAGTTCCTACTGTACAGCAAAGTGAATAAGCTATATGTATACCTATATCCCCTCTCCTTTGGATTTCCTTCCCATTTAGGCCACTACAGAGAATTGAATAAAGTTCCCTGAGCTATACAGTAGGTTCTCATTAGTTATATATTTTATACATAATATCAGTAGTGTATATATGTCAATCCCAATCTTCCAATTCATCCCATGTCTCCTTCCACCCACTCCATGGTGCTCATGTTTGTTCTCTACATCTATGTCTCTATTTCTATTTTGCAAAATAAGATCAACTATACCATTTTCCTAGATTTCCATATATGTGCCTTAATATACAATATTTGTCCATTGCACATATTTGAAGTGTATAAGTGATAAGTCATGACATATGAATACATATGAAATAATCACCACAGTCAATATAATGAAAACATCATCAACCCTGTTTCCTCAAGCCTCTTTGTAATCTCTCTCATCTCTTTACTCCCTGTTGCCAGGAAACCCCAAAGGATCTTTCTGTCCCTATATGCCAGTTTACATTTTATTTAATTTCAATATTATAAGTAAATAATTACTTTTATTTAAGTACAATCATATAGTACACAGCCTTTTAGGTCTGTCATCTTTCACTCAGCATAAATATTTTGAGGTGTATTCAGCTTGTAGCATGTATCAAATATTCAAGATTTCTAATTGTGAAATAGCATTTTACTGTTAGGGGCACATTACTTTGTTAATCCATTCATCTGTTTGTTGGCATCACACAGGTACTAGACAATGAGATAGCAGCACAAAGTAATCCAGAAAAGTTCTTTCCTACACCAGTGAGTCTTATCATCTTGGAAAACTCCACTACCCTTTATTTTAAGTCAGGGAGAATATTAAGAGTTGTTACCATGACAATCATGCAACAAATTCCCAAGATTAAATTGACCTTAAAAATTTCCTGCCACTCTATGAGTCAAGACTAAGGAAATCAAAATAGCACAAACTTTGGGCGTCTGACCAGCAAAGCAATGGAGCTTTGAGTGCAGGCTCAAGAGAGCTGAAGACTGAAGTAGATGCTATCAGTAAAGATGACCTTGCTGTCTAGTATAAGATGGTGGGTACCATCTGTACCAAAACCATCAGCAGGTCATTGGGTGAAACTTGAACAGCTTCCACAATTTATCCCACCTGATGAAACTGCTCTCTCCTTCCATGCTTACTAACCATTGATTTCCTTTCTAACCCTAACTGCTTATTTAAGGAGCAAAATGCTTGGGCAGGTCCCTAAAAGTCCATATGCACTAAGTGAAGAAATTCAAAAAGAGGAGGCACTCAAACATTTATG
>NW_011494829.1:994640-1015324 GCF_000754665.1 Bison bison bison
CCCTTGGGGGGAAATACCAGCTGGATTTAGCTAACTGAGTCAGAGAAAGGTTTACAATAGTTCAGAGAAACTAATTCAACTATGTAGGTGAGACTATTTGGGAAATTCATTATTCTACTCTCATAGGTCATACTCTGAATGTATGATCATTTTTTATAGGGTTGTGCTGTCAGTGAAGTTCTTTGGAAGAACTGCATATAGAGAAACACTATACCTTTGAGATTTCACAAATCTAATTATGCCTTCAAGCTAAAAATATCCATGGTGGTAATTGGATAACAGCCAACAGGAAGCCTCTGTTAATAGCAGGTAGCCTCCGTCCAGAGGTGTCCACTGAGGTGGATCCATTGCTTCCCTAACGCAGCTATATTTGCACAAAAGGTAAAGATTTGAAGCTGCAGTTTCCTACTGAGATTTTCCAAGACTGAACTCCTTACATCTAGAGTGTCTGTGACTCTGACTGGTATTTATTTGGGATGGGGTGGGGAGCTGGTATAGTCTGTTCAAACTCATGAGCATTATTTCTCAAAAGGAAGCTGCATATAAAGAATGCAGCTTGTTTGACTACAGGGACATCTCAGTTTTACATTAAAAAGTGTCAACTTTCCCTTTATTTTCCCTCTTACTATGTAATTGAAGTAAAACCACTGCATCAGTGGGACTTCCCAGGTGGCTCAGGGATAAAGAATCCACCTGCCAAACAGGAGATGTGGGTTCAGTCCCTGGGTTGGGAAGATCCCCTGGAGAAGAAAATGGCAACCCATTCTAGTATTCTTGCCTGGGAAATCCCATGGACAGAGGAGGCTGGCTGGCTACAGTCCATGGGGGCACAGAGTCGGACGTGACTTAGTGCCTATACAGCAACAACAGTAGCAATGGCTCAGTGGGACCTCAGATTCACAGAAGTTCCCTCAAACATCTTGGCATGATTGATGGCTTAACTAAGCAAATCATCAGTGGTGCCCAGAGAGCTGCTATGGCTGTGCCACTTCAGTAACAGTTATGCAGCAACAGAAACGGATGCAATCATTCTGCTGAGTGGGCAACATTCTGGCCATTCTCAAAGTACTTGCCAATGCCCTTTTTAATGAAACTGAATATATCTTTTAGTATCTCTTGGGCTTTTGTCAATGATCTAGGTGTTTGTCCTGCCCCTCAGAAAATTACCAACTTACAGATAAAAGATAGTCTTCATGTGTACATCCAAGTAAAGAACATTCTCTGATGTGAAGGCTTAAAATTTTACTATTAATTGGGCCATCTCTTCCTAGAATGTCACTGATTCATTATCCAGGCATTAATACAGACTGTACCCATCATTATTTATACCATGCAAGAACCCAACTATAATGTACTGGAAGCAAAGTAAATCCCTCTATATTTATGATATGGAAGGGCTTCCTTGGTGGCTCAGACAGTAAAGAATCTTCCTGCAAAGTGGGATACTTGGGTTTGATCTCTGGGTCAGGAAGATCCCCTGGAAAAAGGCATGGCAACCCACTCCAGTTTCCTTGCCTGGGAATTTCTTGGATGGAGGAGCCTGGCATGCTACAGTCCATGGGGTTGCAAAGAGTCATGCAACTGAGTGACTAACACTTTCACTTCACTTTATGATGCAGAGATTGCCTTTCATGATAAACTGTGACTCTTGCCAAAGTTGACACATTTTTCTCATGATATAAATGTCCACTTTGCCAGAGGCATGGCCTTTGGCTATTTCTTGCAGTTACCTATATCTAGCTTTTATTCTTTCCTTGGGGCTAATTATGGAGCTTCAGTGTTGTTGACATTATTTTAGGTTAACACGGATGCTCTAGTCCAGACAGTTGATTCTAATATTGTAAAGTAATTAGCCTCTAATTAAAATAAATAAATTTAATTTAATAAATAAATAAAATTGTAACTATGTGTAGCAAACTACCATGTGCCATGTTTTCAGACTCCTATGCTATTTACAGTCTGGCAATGGTGTGCCTTTCATCACAAATGCCACTGAATAATGAGATGATAAACAAGGTGAACCATCCATAGAATTTAGTAAACATAAGACATCTTCCCCAGAAATTGACCCTAAAATATTTCTAAGTCTTCCTCCTTCAGATGCTATTAGTACACATCCCTTTTTAATGCATTTTATTCAATGAGGGTGCTGTCTCCAGAAAGTGGTTGCCTCTGTTTAGTCAATTCATGGATTATGACCAGAATAAAAGAGTTGTGGGGTTATAAAGTTATTTTGAAATTTGGGGATCTCATCATGGCAAAATACTTTCCTCTTTTCCTAACAGTACCTCTGAGTGATAACTTGTTCAAAGGAAGGTCTAGAGGGTTCAAATTTTATTCTGATAATCATAATGGTAATAATCATTTGATTTAGTACCCTGGTCACCAAAAGCAACTCAATTGCCAGTGTTGGTTAAACTGAGACATGATCAGTCTATGTTAGTGTTATCCTTTTTGCCTCTGACTCTTTCAAACCAGAGAGCTGGGTGTGAGCAGGGAAGGTCGAGCTATCAGAAACTGACACACTGATTTCTGGTAATGTTAAGAAGAGCAGTGGCCCTCTCATGTTGGGAAGGAACACCTTGAGTCTGGACGATACACAAAAAAGAGGGTCATTATTTTTCAGTGTCATTCAGACTCACTCCTGAATCCTTCTTCATGAAGGATACCTCCTGATATGGTTCTCCCAAACAGTTCCAAGCAGCTTAAAGTCAACTGACTGCTGGATTTTCCATCACTCACCAAAGAATACTGATCAAAATTTGATCTCTGTTCTCTGTAATCTTACCAAGGAGGCTGTGAGAAACAGCAAAGAATGACCAGTATTCTAACACCAACTACCTAAAACACCTGTTAAAACCTCAGATGTTCTTTCTGTGCTCATTCCCAAAGCTGTTACTCAACAATTTCATGGGATAGATGGCTACCACTCTGCTGGTATCATGGACAAACAAGATAGATTGCACTATCTGTCCTCAGATTGTCTCTCCAAAATCAAGGACTAGATTTAATTTCTTTGTTTTTATTTCTTTGTTTTTCTATTGGCTGTGCCTTGTGGCATGTAGGATCTTAGCCCTCTAACCAGGGATTGAGCTCATGCTCCTTGCATTGGGAGCATGGAATCTCAACAATGGACTGCCTGGGAAGTCCTAGACTTAATTTTTTAAAGAGAATTGGGAAATGCAAGCTTATCAGCTAAGAGGCCAAATGGAATCACAGATAACCTGGGCCCTTTCACTGATACAGGCTCCACTTGAAAGACGGTGATGGTTTTAAACAAATCTGTCTGGAGCAACATGTGTGCAATCAGGGTTGTACTATTTTGTGTCAAAGCCAAGCATTAACTTACTTCCTTGAAAATAGAGAATTTGCTACATAAGTAAAACATGGTTTACCTAGATAGTTTGATATGTATGGGCATTACTCCTAGTAGTATTTGTTTGTTGTCTTTTGTTGCTTTGCTCCTTCCGTGCAGGCTGAGACCTAATCTCCTGCAAGTACAGTAAAATAATTTACCTATTTTTGCAGACCCTATTCATAGGATAAAAAAATTAAGATTGCCTTTTACTTTTGAAACATTTATATTTGATGAAGTTGCTGTCTTGAGTTTAGTATTGATATTGTGAAAATGAATGCAATTTGGATTTCAAAAAAAAAAAAAAGAAAATAGAGAAATGTGCACCCTAGTGGTGGTCATGAGACACCATGAAGGGTTTAAGAAAGCTATCAGTAAATCACATCACACTGGAAAGTTATGTGGATAAACCTTCAAAATAAGGTTTGGTTAACTGGAGAAGCTTCTTGGAGATATAACTGACTCATTATTTAAGCAGATGTTATCTCTACAGTGGTAAGAAGCCAATTAGAAAAAGTGCTGTGAGAAGTGTCCTTGATTTTAGTCAAGGTGATTTGTAACACCACCTTGCTCTGGGAAGGAGTTATATCAGCCTCAAATTATTGGCCAGTGTTATTGTAAGGATTTGGATCTCGCTAGATGTTGTCCTTGAGGAACCAAGGCAGAATCTGTGCAATCACTATTACATATTATTATACCTGGATTAATGCCTTTGGTCAAGGAGAAAGGTCAACACAGAACCTTAAGGAGAAAGCTACCTGGTTTTGCCAGAGAGTCCCTGAGAGTTTATGAGATTTGTTCAGCTGATTGGTTTTATAGCCCTGGGAAACATGATTGAGGTCAATACAGCAGGATAGCCTCATCCTTCTATTTAAAGTCCTTTTCTTAGTAACTTTAACTAAATGCTGAAGGAGAGAGATTAAATGGATTTAGTTCCAGGCTGTTTGTCAGATTAATCAGAATGTCTCATGGAGTATACACACACAGGGAAATCTGCCAGAAGCTAAGACAGTGTAGAAGTGCATGGTGGCATTTTTGGCAGGAAATTCTCCATAGTAGTCTCCCATGTATGCATGTCTTCTGAGAAAAAGCACTACTTTTGTTCTGGATTATTTTTTTAGGATGTTTGTGGTGTTCAGAACCTTGGAAGATAAAGTTGGATATCAATCTAGTGCAAATGGCATGTAAGCTGTCATCCTTGGAAGATAAAAGCAGTGCCTTCCTCTAGAAGAAAACACAAATGTGTTCAACATAATAAGATAGTATCTTCCAATACAGATGAGTAGAATTTTTTATCTGTTATAAAATACTTGGATTCCTAAACTCAGATTTCCTTTCCTGAAACACATTTACACTGCATGACCAGATGTCACCTGATTCCTCCATGTTGCCTTTTGGGTTTTAGAACCTGAAAAAGCAGTGTAAGCTAGTGATGATATTGTGGCTACTGCTATTGCTGTGAGCAATAAACTTTCCTTTATCCTTGACCTAGAATTTTTCTGCCTCTGCCTGAATACATGACACTTTGCTATGGTAATGTGCTAATTCAGCTTCCAAAATGGATAAAATTTAGACCCTTCACTGTTTATTAACACCATCCTTTTATTAAATTGTGCTACTTTTGACAAGTATCAATAAATTGGAGAAAATATACCTAAGTCTGGAAGTCTTAATGGATAAGTTATAAATCATAAAAAGAGAGATTAATGGTAAAGGAGCTTTTTGTGTACTCAGAAGAAACAAGTAAACAAAACAGGAGCAGGGATACTGGGTAGGGTTATGACTAAATAATGTTCAGGTCATTGAATAAGAACCCAACAGTTTGCTAGGCGAAGCCTTAGTATGAGAGATGGGATATATAAACCCTAATAATTATAGTAAGAATTCTGCAAAAGAAAATTCTTATGACATAATTCATACAATTAAGTTTTGCATGCAAGATGGTATCAGAATAGTATAGCAAAAATGACTAATTAAGGTGTCTAGGTCTCTGACTATAACCTTGAACAATGTACATCTAATTGTTTTAGCAGAGAGCATCATTGAAATTTTAATACTCCTATTTCTCATACTTTTAAAGACCTAGTCTGTTTAGCCATAGAGTAGTGAAACTAGGAGGATGCAGAGGGTGTTTACTTGGAAACCAAAGACCCTAATGACATTAGCAACAGATGCATACCTGACAAGATAAATTGGAGCACAGCATGGACAGGGCAGGATCACAATCCAAGGAGTGTGATATTTCCCTTAAGAAGGGATGCCTTCGGTTGTAGGCACTTGAGCATAAATCTTTTGTGAAGATGCAGTGGTTGCTTCTTTCCTTTTGTTATTTACTAAGGCTATGTGATTTAGATGGATAAGCTTTGGGATATCTCCTCTCTCCTCTCCAACTTGCATAAAGTCCATTCAAACAATATATTCTGGTTCCATCAGATGTAACCATGTATTTGTTGATTCCCTCTTGAAAATTTATGAAGCCATGCCTATGTATCCCCCATTTTTTTACACTTAACATGAAGATTCAGCATAAAGAATTGTTCGCTATTCCATGTATAAATATTTAGTGTAGAAATGTCTTAAATTTAGAGATGCCCTGTAATTTCCATTTCATCAAGGCAGGCTTAGAAATCTATTTGTTCCAAATAAATGTTTGCCCTACCTAGGTATCTGAAAGCTGGAAATGGAAAATTTAGCAATTAAATTCACATTTTGAAATACAGATGAAATTTTTGAGACGTTTCAAAGGTTGTAGTAATGAGTTTGATTTTATAAGCACACACTGAAAAGAAGGACCAGCTTTCAATGACACTTTATCAGTAAAGGTTCTTGTTTTTAAAAAGCAACAGTGACAAAAATAGTCTGTATAACTTTATCACATGGAGAACATTTTAAATTCGTATCAGCAAATCTCCCATGGAGGCCATAGTGAGAAAACAGGCAGGAACTAGGTTGCTTAAGAGTCACTTTGCAGGATCCACAGCATTTTCAACTAAAGAGACAGGACAGTCTCATTTAACCTCATGAATAAAATGGGCATAAGTGTGAAAGTTGCTCAGTCATGTTCGACTCTTTGCAACCCCGTGGATTATACAGTCCACAGAATTCTCCAAAACAGAATACTGGAGTGGGTAGACTTTCCTTTCTCCAGGGTATCTTCCCTATCCAGGATCAAACCCAGGTCTCCCATATTGCAGGCAGATTCTTTACCAGCTGAGCCACAAGGGTAGCCCCAAATAGGCATAATGCTCTAATATACTTAGTTTACAATACTTTTGAAAATTCTTAGCATTGTGTCTGACACATAATGATCATTTTATAAATCTTAACTGTTTTTACTGATAATGTTAGTGGACATTATTATAATCAATAAAAGTGTTAATTGCTTAGTCATGCCTGACTCTTTGGGACCCCATGGACTGACTGTAGCCTGCCATATTTCTCAGTCCATGGAATTCTCCAGGCAAGAATAATGGAATGGGGTGCCATTTCCTTCTCCAGGGGATCTTCCCAACCAGTAAGTTGAACCCAGTTTCCTGTATTTCAGGCAGATTCTTTACTATCTGAGCCACCAGGGAAGCCCCAATGCCTCTGTGGAAATTGTCTTGCTTTAATTAAGTTTTGGAACCCAGGTGGTACTAGTAGTAAAGAACCTGAATGCCAGTGCAGGAGACAGAAGAGACACAGGTTCAATCCCTGAGTCAAGGAGATCCTCTGGAGAAAGACATAGAAATCCACTCCAGAATTCTTGCCTGGAGAATCCCATGGACTGAGCACCTGGTGGGCTACAGTCCATAGTGTTGCAAAGAGTCAGAAACAAGGGAAGTGACTTAGATGCACATAGCACACATGCGGGCTTGCCAGGTAGCTCAGCCGGTCAAGAATCTGCAATGCAGGAGATCCCTGTTCGATTCCTGGGTAGGGAAGCTCCCTTGGAGTAAGGATAGGCTACACTCTCCAGTCCATGGACAGAGGAGCCTGGAGGGCTACAGTCCATGAGGTCACAAAGAGTCGAATATAACTGGGCAACTGAGCACAGCACAGCACACATCCACTGAAGTGTAAAAATGAAATATATTGCAATGAAATAAAATATTCAATTAGCAAACATATATTTGCAACACTTTATAGACACAATATCAATAATAATTAAATAAAGATAATATCACTCTGACTAGGGCTATGTTTAGTTAAGATGGGCCACTTTGATACCTTGTTCAGGAGTGGAGGGATCTGACATCTGTCTCTGCTGACCTGAGTTTTAGGCAATGCAGCCCTTATCTCATTGGGTGCTCGCAAGTCTATTGCCATAAGTTGGGATTCCCAAAAGCAGAGACTGAGGCAAGGATTTAACTGCAAATTGTTTATTCAAACTTGTAAGAGAATGAAGAAAGAGAGCAGGGAGGATTTAATTAGCTAAAGGGTATTCCCCAGAAAAAGATTAATGGGTAAATTATTAGAAATTAAAGAAAAGCATAAGGGAAGAAACTTAAATTTCTGTATGATAAATTTCAGTATAATCAATGTTAAAATTTAACTGGCAATTATGGGAGCTTGTGATATTGATAAGAAGAATCAAAATGTATTATATATGAACTTATACAAATAAATAAATAAAAATAGCATGTGTCTGTGTGTGTTAGTCACACAGTCATGTCCAATGCTTTGTGACCCCATGGACTGTAGCCCACCAGGCTCCTCTGTCCATTAAATTTTCCAGGCAAGAATACTGGAGTGGGTTCCATTCCCTTCACTGGGGGATCTTCCTGACTCAAGGATCAAGCCCAGGTCTCCTGCATTGCAGGCAAATGCTTTAGTGTCTGAGCTTCTAGGGAAAAAAAGCAGAAAAACACCTAATGAAATTGGTTTGAAGACATGAAGAAATTAAGAGTTAATATATTTTAAAATCAAACATTGGTCTATTTCTATAGAATGTATATATGACCAGATTTAAGAACCACATTATTAATTAAGAAGTATTACTTTCTATTTAATTAAAACATTTAAAATAAATTTTGTAGGATCCACATTAAGATTTGGATCTAACACTTTGCTTTACTTATACAAACACATAATGGAGCAGGGATTTTTTAAGTTTTTAAATTTTTTGGCAAGTGTCTTATACTTAAACCCAAAACACTGTGGGACAGAGACCACCCTTCAGCTTCAACCCATACCTGACTCTTTCCACATCTTAGTCATAATACCTAAAAATAATGTAGTGGATATTCAAACAGAAACAAAACAAACAAAAGCAAAAAAAAAAAAACAGCTTTCTATAATAAGATGGAACATATATGTGATCACATATTATAAATGTGTTTTTTTAATGAAGCTGAAAAATAATTATAAAATTATGACTATATATATACATTCATACATACCCATGTACCTGTGTGTATAAGGCCTCTATCTCCATGTTACTTGCTAAGACAACATTGAAATGTTTCTGAAATAACACTTAGTAAATTATGTTTTACTTATGAATACGAAAATAGCTTCATTATAGATAAGCATGAAGCTATTTGTAAAATTTTGGTTCAAACCAGAAAATTTCCCAAAGTAATCATTCACTTCATGCCTTGGAATATTAAAAAGAAGATTAAAGTTGAATTATTTTATACTATAATAAAACTGCTACTGTGTTTTTAATGACATGACTTCATCAGAAACATAAGCCAATTTCAGAGATAAGAGAAAGTTCTTTCCAGGAAATGTGTTAAATATTTAATACCAAAAAATTAAACATTTAGTTGTAGTTTCTTGAAACATTTATTTATTTAAGCACAATTAGTTAAACCCATTCAATATGTTTTTACTCAAGAAATATTCTCTATATAGTGTAATTTGTAAAGGCAGGAGAGTAATGTGTTTTTATTTGGGTAAGAAATGGCACCTTAACAGCTTTATGACTTTAATGGTCTTCAATGGTTCAAAGGAATGTTATTTTATACTTTAGAACTTAGAATGTGAATCATTAAAGAGCTTGTTTGTTAACATTTTTGTGACATATATTGAATTTGTATTTTTCTGGTTAAGAACAACAATAACAAAATGTATCTTTTAAATTGATCTGTTACTCTGATAGTTATTCATTTAAATAAGTCTCAGAGTAATAGTTTTCTATTATGTTACTTTATATTGTATTCATATCATTTAATTTTAATTTAAAGTTTCTTTCAATTAACTTAAAAAGGATATTGTTTACAGTTCAGCATCAACATTAAACAGTAAGTTTTGATGGTTTGTAACATTGAGTAGAGTCCTGCAAATCTGAGAGTCCCATAGACAACTGATTCAAAAGCATTTATGCCAACAGGTAAATATCACAAAAAATTCTGGTTAAGCAATACTCTTGCCTGGAGAATTCCATGGGCAGAGGAGCCTGGAGGGCTATAGTCCTTGGGGTCACAAAGAGTGGACAGGACTGAGCAACTAACACACACATACAAGCTGTAATTAATTTGGTAGCTCAGATGGTAAAGAATCCACCTGCAATGCAGGAGACCCAGGTTCAATTTCTGGATTGGGAAGATCCACTGGAGAAGGGATAAGCTACCCACTCCAGCATTCTTGGGCTTCCCTCGTGGCTCACCTGGTAAAGAATGTGCCTGCAATGCGGGAGACCTGGGTTTGATCCCTGGATTGGGAAGACACACTTGAGAAGGGAAAGACTAACCACTCCAGTAAGCTGGCCTGGAGAATTCCATGGACTCTATAGTCCATGGGGTAGCAAAGAGTCAGAGATTGAGCTACTTTCACTTTTACCCACTTAATAAAAACCCATTTCAACTTCTTATTAAATTCAACTTGAATTGGAAAAAATATATATAAGGCAAGAAAAAATGTGCTCTTTAATTTGACAAACTTTCTGTGAAGGGCCAGAGGGTAAATATTTTAGACTTTCTGGGCCAGATAGTCACTGTCACAACTACTTAACTCTGCCATGGTGCAGCTGAAACAACCATAAACCATACTTTAAGGAATGGTTAGTTATATCCCAACACATTTTTATTTACGAAAACAGGGACCTGGTCAGATTTGGCCTGCCACTAGTTTGACACTTCCTGCTCTAGAGGAAGAGTGGGTCCCAAAACAGCATTGTCAACATCCCCTGAGAACCTCCAAGAAAAATCATCAGACCCCAGCCTAAACCTGAAAAATCAGCATTTTGGGGTGAGTTCTAGGAACCTGAGATGTACATGCCTTCTGCTGTCTGAATAGCTTGTTGAAACCTAGATTCCTAGGTTCATTCATGGAGATTCTGATTCATCAGGTCTGGGATGGGACTGAAAATTGCATTTCTAACAACGGCAGGCAACTGTGGTTCTCAAACCACAGTTTGAACAGTACATTCCAGGGAGCACTAAGCTTGTGTCATGTGTCTCCCTGTGCTAAATAACTCTAATATCATGTTTTATTTTTAACTGAACATAATCTCATTCATGCAACCATTATTTCCTACAAAGATAAATACATATAAATGCATACACATATAGGAGCATGTTTGTTGAGAAACTGACATATACTAGTGCATGTGTTAAGACTACCATGCTGAATAGCAGACATCAACTTGTATTATTACTACAGAAGTTGGAGTAAAACAATTCAGTTTAAAGGACAGATATTGGATATTATGAAGCTGAGAAGGTGCAAATTCCAAGCAATCAAGGAATTTAAACACTAGTAAAAAGGCAAAAAATTCTACTGACATTTTTTTCTACAAAATATATGTGATCACATTTAAGCTGGCACCCAAGACACATGAACAGTAGTTAACTAGCTAGACGAAGGACTTCGAACAGAGGGAGGACCACTCAAAAAGTTGAGAGTCAAAATTAAGTAGTAAACATTCAGTTCAGTCCAGTTCGTTTCAGTCGCTCAGTTGTGTCTGACTCTTTGTGACCCCAGGAATCGCAGCACGCCAGGCCTCCCTGTCCATCACCAACTCCCGGAGTTCACCCAGACTCACGTCCATCGAGTCAGTGATGCCATCCATCCATCTCATCCTGTCATCCCCTTCTCCTCCTGCCCCCAATCCCTCCCAGCATCAGAGTCTTTTATTTCAGTAGAGTCTGGGCATAGATACCAATATGGGAATGGAAAGCGTAGGATTTAAGTTGCAATATCCTCATATTTTGAGGTCTTGAGAATTTTGAATTTTGGGACAATGGTGACCCCAAAACTGAAATCCTCTGAAGGCTGTTATTAGGGAAGTCAAAGTCACTTGACAAGATCTGCATTATAGAGCAATCTTGCTGGATGTGGAAAATTAATGGGAGGATACAAGATTCCTTTGGAACATAAGATTACATGAATCAAAATTGTACAAACAATAGATGCTGAAGAAGGTGTGCAGAAAAGGGAGCATCTCTGGTAGTGGGAATGTAAATTGATGCAATCATTTTGGAGAACAGTATGGAGATTCTTTAAAAAACTAAAAATAGAGCTACCATATGATCCAGCAATCCTACTCCTGGGTATATATGCAGCATACATGCACCCCAAGGTTCATTGCAGCACTATTTGCCATAGCCAAGACATGGAAACAACCTAAATGTCCACCTACAGATGAATGGATAAAAAATAGGTGGTACATATTCTCAGTCATAAGAAGAATGAAATGATGCCATTTTCAGCAATATGTATGAACTTGGAAATTATCATATGTGAAGTAAGTCAGAGAAAGGCAAATATGATATTGCTTGTGTGCAGAATAAAAAAATGATACAAATAAGCTTATTTACAAAAACAGAAACAGATTCACAGACTAGAGGGTGAACTTATGTTACTGGGGTGTAGGGAGAGATAGATTAAGAGTGAAAAAAAATTGCAGAAGAGGAGAAAGAGAGAAGCTGATGATTTGGGTACACAAGATTAAGTACATATAATTGCCAGTAGGACAGCACACTGTATGCATCGTATGTCATGAGGCAGTATGAAGGATACCATTCAGATTTCCAGCTCCCAATGATTCCAAATCCAACTCAGAGTTACCTCCTAGGTATGTCTTTCCCTGACCATACTATTTGCTTATATCTATCAAACTCACCATCCTATATGGTAGTCCATCTTACACCTTCATAATGCTTGGTTCAAAATGAAATAATTATTTTTATGCATTTTTCACTTTTTTTTTTCTTTTCCTCTACCATCTAAATTTATGAAAGGTGGGAAATATTCCCTTTAGCTGAATACCTAGAGAATTAAATATCAGGTTAAAATGAATGTGATGAATAAGGGATGAATAAATAATGTCACTTAGACAACTGGATGAATGGTGGTATAAATGGCTGAAGCAATTATTGTGAAATAAATTTTGTTTTGTGGAATGGAGTCATGATGAATTAGAATTGCTTGGGGACTCCAGAAAGATATATCTGGTGGGCACTTAAACACACTGATATTATAGATATTACAGACATCACTGATGACTGAATTCATGAAATAAGATGAAATCTTTAATGAAAAGTGTATAAAAAGAGAAAAAAGACCAAAAATCTTACCCAGATAAGAACTGACACAAAATAGATAAAGAAAGAAGAAACATATAAAAGGACTGAAAAAGGAATTGCTAAAGAAATAAAATAAAATCTAATGAATAATGCAATTAAAACTGACTTACAAAATTTACCCCATAAAAATAAATGGCTAAGAAAAGTGAAATTATTGAGATATGAAAAATGAGAATTGATTGTGTTTGTACCCTTGGTAATTAACTTCATGATTGAAGATAGATAAAATTAATGTCATCATTTTACAGGTGAGGAAATTTGGAATCAATGTGGCTGAAAGATCTAATTTTCACATATAGTAAGATGTGGAGCCAGAGTTGAATTTGTGTCTAAAGAGTTGTTTGTTTCACAATTTAGGAACAGATTTAAACTTGTCAAACAAAGTTTTGTTATCTTTGTTGTTACCTGTTGGTCAGTCGCTAAGTCATCTCCGACTCTTTGTGACCCCACAGACTGCAGTATACCAGGCTTTCCTGTCCTCCATTTTCTGGAGTTTGCTTAAATTCATATCTGTTGAGTCGGTGATGTCATTCAACCATCTCATCCTCTGATTGAGATCATACAAAATGTCTCCTGACTTTAAGGACTAACATAATTAAATAAATGAATAGATTTAGTAATGCTGTGCCATTCCTGTATTTCTGAAATATATTTTATCAAGTGTCTGTGGTGGAAACTAACAACGTGTCCCCTATTCCTATTAAGTAGTGTTTGCAAACTATTGCCAGGCAGTCAAATCCAGTCTCACCACCTGTTTGTATGGCTCTTGTATTCTAAATGCTTAAAAAAAATTAAAAAAATGAATAATACTTCACAATATGACACTTATATGAATTAAAATTTCATTGCTTATAAATTAAATCATACTGAAGCACAGAAGCTCTCATCCATTTGCATGTATTTTTTGTGATTGCTTTTGTGCTTTGTTGTTCATTGGCTAAGTTGTGTATGACTCTTTGCAACCCCATGGACTGCAGCACGCCAGGCTTCCCAGGCCTTTATTATCTGCCTCGGTTTGCTCAAACTCATGTCCATTGAATCAGTGATGCCATCCAAACAGCTCATCCTCTATCACCCACTTCTCCTCTTGCTCTCAATCTTTCCCAGCATCAGGGTCTTTTCCAGTGAGTCAGCTGTTCACATCAGGTGGCCAAAATTTTGGAGCTTCAGCTTCAGCATCAGTCCTTCCAATGAATATTCAGGGTTGAGTTCCTTTAGGTTTGACTGGCTTGATCTCCTTGTTTTCCAAGGAGACAAACCTCTGGAGAGTTTTCTGCAGCACCTCAATTTGAAAGCATCAGTTTTACAGTGCTTAGTCTTCTTTATGGTTGAACTCTCACATCCATATATGACTACTGGAAAAAACCATAGCTTTGACTACACAAATCTTTGTCATCAAAGTGATGTCTCTGATTTTTAACACACTGTCTAGGTTTCTCATAGCTTTTCTTCCAAGGAGCAAGCATCTTTTAATATTGCGGCTTTAGTCACTGTCTTCATTGATTTTCAAGGTGAAGAATATGAAATTGATACTGTTTCCACTTTTCCCCCATCTATTTGCCCTGACATAATAGGGCCAGATTCCGTGATTGTAGTTTTTTGAATGTTGAGTTTCAAGTCAGCTTTTTCACTCTCCTCTTTCACCTTTGTCAGGAGGTTCGTTAGTTCCTCTTCACTTTCTGCCATTGAAGTGGTATCATCTGCATATCTGAGGTCATTGATATTTCTCCTGGCATTCTTGATTCCAGCTTGTGAGTCATCAGGCCCAACATTTCATGTGATGTGCTCTGCATGTAAGTTAAACAAGCAGAATGACAATATGAAGCCCTGACGTACTACTTTCCCAATTTTGAACCAGTCCATTGTTCCATGTCCTGTTCTAACTGTTGCTTCTTATCTTGCATACAGGTTTCTCAGGAGGCAAGTAATATATTTTAATGTAGTTAATGAAGGAGAAGTAGATGTTTTCTTGGAACTCTCTTGCTTTTTCTATGATCCAGCATATTTTGGAAATTTGATCTCTGGTTCCTCTACCTTTTCTAAATCCAGCTTGTACAACTGAACGTTCTCAGTTCAGGTACCAATGAAACCCAGCTTGAAGGATTTTGAGCATAGCCTTGCTAGCACGTGAAATGGACACAATTGTACAGTAATTCTAATATTCTTTGGCATTGTATTTCCTTGGGATTAAATGAAAACTGACATTTTCAATGTCTGTGTCCATTGCTGAGTTTTCCAAATTTGCTGGCATAATAAGTGCAGCATTTTAACAGCATCATAATTAAGGATTTGAAATAGCTCAGCTGGAGTTCCATCACCTCTACTAGCTTTGTTCATAGTAATGCTTCCTAAAACCTACTTGACTTCACACTCCAGGCTGTCTAGCTTTAGGTGAGTAACCATACCATTGTGGTTATCTGGATCATTAAGAGCTTTTTTGAACTGTTCTTCTGTGTGTTCTTGCTACCTCTTCTTAATGCCTTCTGCTTCTGATAGGTCCTTGTTGTTTTTGTCCTTTATTGTTCCTATCTTTGCATGAAACATTCCCTTGGTATTCCCCATTTTCTTAAAGAGATCTCTAGTCTTTCCCATTCTATCATTTTCCTCTATTTCTTTGCACTGATCACCAAGGAAGGTTTTCTTATCTCGCCTTGCTATTCTCTGAAATTCTGCATTCAGTCAGGTGTATCTTTTCTTTTCCTTTGCCTTTTGCTTCTCTTCTTTTCTTAGCTAGTTGTAAGGCCTCCTAAGACAATCACTTTGCCTTTTTGAATTTTTTTCTCTTTAAGATGGTTTTGATCACCACCTCCTGTATAATGTTATGAACATCCATCCATATTTCTTCAGACACTCTGTCTAACAGATCTACTCCCCTGAATCTATTCATCACCTCCACTGTATAATCTTAAGGGATTTGATTTAGGTCTTACCTGAATGCTTCCCTAGTGGCGTAGATGGTATAGGATCTGTTTGCAATGCAAGAGAACTGAGTTCGATCCCTGGGTCAAGAAGATCCCTTGGAGAAGGGAATGGGAACCCACTCCAGTATTCTTGCCTGGAGAATTCCATGGACAGAGGAGCTGGGCGGGCTATAGTCCATGGGGTTGCAAAGAGTCAGACATGACAGTGACTAACACTACCTGGATTGCCTAGTAGTTTTCCATATTTTCTTCAGTTTGAGCCTGAAGTTTTCATTAAGCAGCTTATGATCTGAGCCACAGTCAGTTCCAGGTCTTGCTTTTGTGCTACCACAGCACAATTGAATAGTTTTGACAGAGTTCAACTGGCCTCCAACACTTCAAATATTTATTCTTAGTGCTTTTACATGTAATGTTTGCTGATCCTCACCCTAGAGTAATAGAAAATTTAGATGCATGTTTGTTCAGCTAAGGAATACATTTCCTAGGCTCCTGTGAGTCAAGTGTGGCTCATGACAGGTCCACTGATATAGAAGCAGACATAACATATGTAACTTTCAGTCCACTTCCTAGAAGGAAAAAAAAAAAAGATGCTCTCCTACCTTTCTCCTCACTGGCTGGCACTGCAACCAAATATGGGTCTGGGTGTTCATCACTCAAAAAATATTAAAGAGGCCAGGTTGGTGCAAAAGAAAGTTTGCTTTATTTTGTAAGCTGATAACCAGAGGGTGGGTATACGCCTATCCAAAGCTGACTCCCCATCCCCTCACAAGTCACAATCAGTGAGCATGAGCTTTCATAGGCTGAGGGAGAGGCTACATGTAGAAACAGTATAGTCAAATCTGATAGTTTCCTGAAGTTGTTTGTGTTCTGATCAGTCATCTTGATTGCTTTAAATACAAATAATCTTCAAGAGTCAGTTTGTTTTCAATTTCTTGAGGCCAGTGCTTGGACCTGTAGCATATAATGTCTTGGTGGCTGTCTGGTCATCATGTGGTTAACTTCTTCCACGTGGTGGGGGTTTCAGTATCTATAAGGCAACTCACAGGATATGGCTCATAATACTATCTAAAGTCCTTAAGAAGGAACTAAAAGTGCTTGACTTTTTTTTACTGACAAAACTATTATTATTTGGTCTCCCTTGACGATTTTCCTTTGTTTCTGCATTTTCTCACTTCTTTGATTAATCTTATTCACTGGTTAAAGTTTTTCCACAGACAAAAGGCAGACTTGCAGATTTGAAGGCTTGGAGAAGAACAATAGCTGTTGATGTTATTGTTTAGTCACTAAGTGCTGGGGTCCAGCCCCGGCTGATCCAGGGAGTTCGAAGCGGGGATGGCGTCGGCAAGGATCAGGATACAATAGCTTCAATTAGATATTAATTAGAGATATAAAGAGTAATAGAATAAGGATAGCTCAGCAGGAAAATTCAGTGGAGAAAAGAGGCTGAGTAGCTTGGTTTACGCGGGAAACCAATAAAACTTCAAGACAAGAAGCTTGCACCACTTACGTAGGCCGCAGGCGTCCTTCCGTTCTCCCGAAGGAGAGGAGACACTGAGGCCTCCCTGGTCAGATCTTAGAAGCCCAGGCACAATTAATAAGCATGGCAGGCTCTGTGCTCCAGATGGAGACTCAGCCAGAGTTTGAGAGAGAGAGAGACGTGGGGAGACCAGTCTTTCGAGGAACTGATCTCAATTCTTTATTTTCCATGGTCTACTTTTATACACTGAGATGTTAGGCAAAAGTCACGCGGGGTCAGCAGTCCTGACTTTTATCAAAGTCAGGTGCTTCATACAAATGTATACAGAGGTCTTACGGGTGTGACATCATCTTCTGGCCAGGGGGCCTGCTGACAATTTATGACCCTCTCCTTGTGACAGTGGTCAGTCAACCTGGACACTTATTTCTCCAGGGGTGATTATTCTTAAAACAGACGCCACCCAAATAAAGTTACATTCCTATAGGGTGAGGGTGTAGCGGGTTTTAGTTAAGGAAAGAATTTACTTAGCCTAAGGTCTAACGTGATTAATATCAAAGGTTAATACTTATTTCTTCTATATATTCATTAACGTGTGTAAGGGCAGGGGATGTGGAGACTTAGCAACAAACATTGGCTCAACAAATGAAAAACCCTTCACCAATACAATTTCTAATCAGCCCACTATACTTATACTAATGGTTTTCTAACTTTTCTAAGGAACCTGTTTTTAGAAGGTTTAAAGCATCTCGTGCCTCTCATGGTTGGGAGGCTGTGAGCAATCACATGTGGCCGGACAAGCCTGTCAGGCAGGCTAGAGAACCTTCAGAGGAGTTTGTAGGTTAAGACACTCTTGTCACGCCCAGGAGTTTTTATTAACTGGAGCTCTAAGTTAACTCCTTCTCAGAAAGAGGTCATGGGGGACAGTGCCCCGTAAAGTCAGAAGTATAGGTGAGAGTACGAAGTAGTAAAGTAGGCAGGCTCTGGTTTTGGGGGTAGATGCTCGAGGATTTCCAGGGGGACTCCTGAGGCTCGATCCCGCCTTTGCGTATGTTGAGCCTCCTTCCTCATGACCTTTGCCACAGGTGGAGTGCCTTGCTCTGGCCCCCAACAACTAAGTCACCTCTGCCTCTTTGTGACCCCATGGATTACAGAACACCAGGCTTCCCTGTCCTTCATTATCTCCTGGAGTTTGCTCAAGTTCAAATCTGTTGAGTCTGTGATGCTTTAACTCTCTCATTTTCTTCTGCCCTCTTCTCTCTTTCTCCCTCTTCCTGGCAAAAGGATTTTTGCCAGTGAGTTAGCTCTTCACATCAGGTGGCCAAAGTATTAGAGCTATAGAGTTTTGCTCCATCTCAGTATGACTTTTACATAATAATAAAACTTTTACTTTGTTTCAGCCATTGTTATTTTGTCCTTGATTATAGTAGCCAAAACCATATCCTGATCAATACAGTGGCCATACATTCATATTTTTTATGTATCATAATACCTGTAAAATTGTGAGGATTTTGGATTAGATTTTATCAAACAACAATTTATTTATAGAACATTTGCAACAAAGGATTGGTTTATTTCTATATAAGAAGTGCATGTTCATAAAAATATGTGTTTAAGGAACATGAAAAATAATTCACAAGTAAGTAGTTTTAACAGAAAAAAAAGGTTACTTTAGTAATCCATGCATTAAAATTAAAGTAACAGTAGGATTTAAGTTTGCCCATAAACACTCTCTGATGTTTTCTTCACTCTTGAGAGTATCAATTCATGCTCTTGGTTTCTCTCTGCCCTTTTGTTCATCCTCCCACTTTAGAGGTTGATTTAGTTGTCTGGTTGTTACTGAGTCCACTTGCTACACAGCAGGCCAAGAAACTGAGAAATGAAATGTTGGAGCAGGGAATAGTGGGTGTTGTTTTTTTAAACACCAGACTGTAAAGATGACAGACGAATGTCCTAAAAGACCATCTTGCTCAATTATGAATGTTAATTTCTTTCAAGAAACTAAGAGGGGAAGGTGAGGGGATAAAGTAAAAAAAGAAAAAAGAAAGCTGTAAGTTGTGACAAATATTTCCTGGTTCCTTCCAGACAGCAGAGGGGATGTATTCATTTCTTCTTTCGTACAGCCATTTACAGGTAGGCCTGATCAAGATGTTTCCTTTGAGCATAAACAAAGTTAACACTCAGGCATGGGAAGCAGGGTTCCTGGAGATGCACATTTTGTTTGCTTGTTTTCAATTCTACTTATTTTTTAAAATGTCTCCTGAAAATATAATGAATGTGATTAATTGTGCCTTTAACAAAATTAGTGTCTAAACAAATTCAATATCTAAACACATCAACAATGAAATTAGGGAAAAGGGAAGGAATTTCAAAATGCATACAGTCACAAAATATAGGTTTAATTACTACTGTTAAACTTTTATGCTGTAGGCAATATCCCTTTAGAGAGTACTGCTGCAAAGTAACTTACAGCAAAAGCAATAGAACGCAAAGTTTAAAGTAAAAGAAACAGATCTAATATGGAGTCTGATTTATTCTTCCCTGTTACATGATTGGTAAGAAACTTGGCTTGAATCATTCAGCTCACCATCCTTATTTTTTCTTGGGCAGCAGGGAGCCACTTCACAAGGTTTTATCCAAGACATGCGTTTTAAGGGGAAGGCCCTGCCTGATGGATGAGTATGTGCACAGGAGAGGGTGGAAATGATCGAGAGACAAATTCAGTTTACAGGAGACTGGACTTTGACTTTGAGAAATTGGCAAGGAGTAAATTTTCAGGGAAAAAATTACATTTGGACTGATTGAGGTTTCTTATGTAGTCAAATCAAATGGCTATAGCTTTTGGACTTCTGGGAGTGGCATTTGAAATCGGCAGTTTTCAGAAGTTTATGTTGAGTTATGAAGCTGACTTTTACAGTTGTACTGCAACCTGAGCAGGAAGCCTTATCCTACAGGCCAAGTGGTGTTATAACCTTGGTGGGTGACTGTGGCTTGTACTCAATTTTTTTTCCAAAATGAGTAGGTCTTTCTATATCAAGAGTAACCTTACCTCAGCAGGCATCAGTGAAGCAGAATTTCAAATATGACGAAACAGGCAGTTCAAATACTGGTTTCCTAGTCCTAAGGAGTCAGAGAAGCATATGCTACTTTAAACTGAACTCAGGAAACAGCTGAGTCTCTTGTGGTTTTGAAGAAGCAAGCTGCAGGTGGAGGGGCTGATGGTGGCTTACTGGAGCTGAAGGCCGCACCATTGGGAACTGAACTTGGCCAGTGACTAGTGACTGGGCTTTCTGTCAATAAGCACTTGGTTCCAGTTCTGAAAGGTGAGGCTCACGACTCCAAGCACAGAGCCTAAGGCCCAACACATGCTGTCACCCACAAATCAGGGAGGGCAGGGGCTGTAGGGGCCTGTCTCCCCTCGG
>NW_011494829.1:1015424-1019302 GCF_000754665.1 Bison bison bison
TAAACTGAACTCAGAATGTGCTGAACAGCATGAGTGAGGTCCAGCTTTATGTTAGATTCCGGTCTACAGAAATGTGAAGTCACTCAGTCGTGTCCGACTCTTTGCAACCCCATGGACTGTAGCCTATCAGGCTCCTCAGAATTAGTTTTTCTGATTTCAGTTTTCATCCAGGGTCAAGGCAGTAACATGGGTGTGGTATTGAATGCAAGTTCATGTGTCCAATGCACAGTGAAGCCAAACAGAAATGTTGGAGTTTGGAGCAGACAAAGGTTTATTGCAGAGCCATACAAGGAAGACAGGTGACTCATGATCCCCCAAATCCTGAACTCCCCTAAGTGTTTCAGCAAAACATTTTTAAGAGCAAGGTGAGGGGAAGGGGTGGTTGGTTGTTGCAAATATCTTGGTGTCAGAATCCTTTGTTCTTTGTTCTACAGCTGTCCATGTAGGTCAGCCACCATGTTCCTGCAAACCTCCAGTAAGACAAATGTTCTGCCACTTTTTATTTCTATATGAATGGAAAAATGTTACAGGTATAATACTTAGCTCAGAGCCTTGAGAAAGGGCTATTCTGTATATTTCAGGATATACACAACATTTTTAATTCTAAGCTAAACAAAAGCAATAGAATATAAAAGTTAAAGAGTAAGAAACAGATCTAATATGGAATCAGATTTGTCTTTCACTCTTGCAAGTGGAGGAAAGAGAGAGATGTGGCACCATATAATGTATTTGTAGGCATTTAAGCCTTTGCCTAGCAGATCTCAAATTGGCCCTAGTTTGCTACTAACACATAAAGGATGAGTCATTTTTAGTCAGGCAGTTTTGTTAGATGTAAGAAATTCTATATCAAGTAGCAACAGATACAGTCACTGTGACTCAGTTCAAATGCATTTCCCCAAATAGATCAGAGTCAACGTAATTATACCCAATCCAAGTTCAGTTTACTAATTCAGAGGTGGCAGAAACACAAAATGTTGGGGTAATGAATATTAACGCATTTTGAATATGCAGCAAAGAAATATATTTTAAATAAAATATGTCCAATGGAAGCACCATGACTACAGATCTCTAGATTATCTGTGCAGGCAACACCATTTCACACTCTCTAGCAAGAGAAGACATACATGTGGTTGGATATTCCCTCTTGTATGGTGAATAAATCATGGCAAAATTAACCTTTTGAAGGAAGGTATTTCACAAATAAGCTTAATTTTATAGGTTTTAGATTGTTGTCAGCTGGTACTGATTATGATTCAGAGGATGCAGAAACAAAGATATTTCTTCCCTAATCTCCATCATACATATACTTTCATTTTTGATATAGTCCTGCCACAATATTAGTTGCTATGGTCTAGGATCATCATGGTTATCACATCTCTGGAGTCAGGAATGGAATGATTCTAAACTTGGTAAATGAAGATATAAAAATATGATAATATTTTCGTCCTATTAACTCTGTGTACTCTATAAAAATGAGGTTCACAAGAGCTATGGAACTATAGTTGTATCCTGTAAAAGGCACTGATGGAGTTTATATTAATCCAGTAAGAGTCCAGGTTATTATTCTTGGAGGAAATTCCAGCCTAATTTTGGCATCTGGTTGAAAGTAAGTACAATAAAAATATAATAATAGTAGTAAATATTCATTTATTTTATTTTTAACTTGTGAATAAATCAGTTTGATTTTAATCATTGAATTTTGACATTATACTCTAAATTGTTTTTTAACCAGAAAATGACAAAAAAATATTTATTTCATTCATTAACCTACTAGTATGTCATCTTTGTTATTAAGGGGGAGGGGGCAATTTTACATATTTGTATCTTCGGGTACCTATTTTTTTTTTAATTGGAGGATAATTATTTTACAATGTTGTGTAGTTTCTGCCATAAAACAACAGCCATAGGTATACATATATCCCCTCCCTCCTGAGCCTCCCAACACCTACCCTATCCCACCACTGTAAGTTGTCACAGAGTACTGGGTTGAGCTCCCTGAGTTATATAGCAACTTCCCACTAGCTATTTATTTAACATATGGTAATGTATAAATTTCAATTCAGTCAATTCATTTCAGTCGCTCAGTCGTGTCTGACTTTGCGACCCCATGAATTGCAGCACGCCAGGCCTCCCTGTCCATCACCAACTCCCAGAGTTCATTCAAACTCACGTCCACCGAGTCGGTGATGCCATCCAGCCATTTCATCCTCTGTCATCCCCTACTCCTCCTGCCCTCAATCCCTCCCAGCATCAGAGTCTTTTCCAATGAGTCAACTCTTCGCATGAGGTGGCCAAAGTATTGGAGTTTCAGCTTTAGCATCAGTCCTTCCAAAGAACACCCAGGACGGATTTCCTTTAAAATGGACTGGTTGGATCTCCTTGCATACCCTCTCAATTCTTCCCACTCCCTCCTTCCTCTATTTTGTCTACAAGTCTGTTTTCTATGTCTACATCTTTATCATTGCCCTGCAGATAGATACATCAGTACCATATTTCTAGATGCCATGTGTTGTGCTCAGTTGCTCAGTTGTTCCTGACTCTTTGTGACCCATGGACTGTAGCTTGCCGGGCTCCTCTGTCCATGGGATTCTCCAGGTAAGAATACTGAGTGAGTTACCATTTCCTCTTCCAAGAGATCTGACTGACCCCAGGACTGAACCATGTCTACTGCAGATCCTACATTGACAGGTTGATTCTTTACCACTGAGCCACCTGGAAGGTCCCTAGATGCCATATATGTGTGTTAATACGTGATATTTGTCTTTCTCTTTCTTACTTCACTCAGTACAACAGGCTTTAGGTTCAGCCACCTCACTAGAATTAACTTAACTTTGTTCCTTTCTATGGCTGGGTAATATTTCATTGTATATATGTAACATCGATGGACATGTAGGTTGCTAACATATCCCTCAGTTCAGTTCAGTTCAGTCACTCAGTCGTGTCCACTCTTTGTGACCCCATGAATAGCAGCTCATCAGACCTCCCTGTCCATCACCAACTCCCGGAGTTCACTCAAACTTAAGTCCATCAAGTTGGTGATGCCATCCAGCCATCTCATTCTCTGTCGTCCCCTTATCCTTCTGCTTCCTATCCCTCCCAGCATCAGGGTCTTTTCCAGTAAGTCAACTCTTTGCATGAGGTGGCCAAAGTATTGGAGTTTCAGCCTCAACATCAGTCCTTCCAATGAACACTCAGAACTGATCTCCTTTAGGATGGACTGGTTGGATCTCCTTGCAGTCCAAGGGACTCTCAAGAGTCTTCTCCAACACCATAGTTCAAAAGCATCAATTCTTTGGTGCTCAGCTTTCTTCATAGTCCAACTTTCACATCCATACATGACCACAGGAAAAACCATAGCCTTGACTAGACAGACCTTTGTTGGCAAAGTAATATCTCCTCTTTTCAATATACTATCTAGGTTAGTCATAACTTTCCTTCCAAGGAGTAGGCTTTCTTTTAATTTCATGGCTGCAGTCACCATCTGCAATGATTTTGGAGCCCCAAAAAATAAAGTTTGACACTGTTTCCACTGTTTCCCCATCTATTTCCCATGAAGTGATGGGACCAGATGCCATGATCTTCGTTCAAGAGGCTTTTGAGTTCCTCTTCAATTTCTGCCATAAGGGTGGTGTCATCTGCATATCTGAGGTTATTGATATTTCTCCCAGCAATCTTGATTCCAGCTTGTGTTTCTTCCAGCCCAGCGTTTCTCATGATGTACTCTGCATAGAAGTTAAATAAGCAGGGTGACAATATACATCCTTGATGTACTCCTTTTCCTATTTGGAACCAGTCTGTTGTTCCATGTCCAGTTCTGACTGTTGCTTCCTGACCTGAATACAAATTTCTCAAGAGGCAGATCAGGTGGTCTGGTATTC
>NW_011494829.1:1019402-1021505 GCF_000754665.1 Bison bison bison
CACAGTCAAAGGCTTTGGCATAGTCAATAAAGCAGAAATAGATATTTTTCTGGAACTCTCTTGCTTTTTCGATGATCCAGTGGATGTTGGCAATTTGATCTCTGGTTCCTCTGCCTTTTCTAAAACCAGCTTGAACATCTGGAAGTTCACGGGTCACGTGTTGCTGAAGCCTGGCTTGGAGAATTTTGAGAATTACTTTACTAGCGTGTGAGATGAGTGCAATTGTGCGGTAGTTTGAGCATTCTTTGGCATTGCCTTTCTTTGGGATTGGAATGAAAACTGACCTTTTCCAGTCCTGTGGCCACTGCTGAGTTTTCCAAATTTGCTGGCATATTGAGTGCAGCACTTTCACAGCATCATCTTTCAGGATTTGAAATAGCTCAACTGGAATGCCATCACCTCCACTAGCTTTGTTTGTAGTGATGCTTTCTAAGGCCCACTTGATGTCACATTCCAGGATATCTGGCTCTAGGTGAGTGATCACACCATTTTGATTATCTGGGTCTTGAAGCTCTTTTTTGTACAGTTCTTCTATGTATTCTTGCCACCTCTTCTTAATATCTGCTGCTTCTGTTAGGTCCATACCATTTCTGTCCTTTATCGAGCCCATCTTTGCATGAAATGTTCCCTTGGTGTCTCTAATTTTCTTGAAGAGATCTCTAGCCTGTCCCATTCTGTTGTTTTCCTCTATTTGTTTGCACTGATCTCTGAGGAAGGCTTTCTTATCTCTCCTTGGTATTCTTTGGAACTCTGCATTCAGATGCTTATATCTTCCCTTTTCTCCTTTGCTTTTTGCTTCTCTTCTTTTCACAGCTATTTGTCCCTAGCTGTGTCCCTAGCTATGTTCCTAGCTATTGTAAATAGGGTTGCAATGAAAATGGACATAGATATGTCTTTTTGAATTATTGGGCTTCCCTGATGGGTTGCAAATAATTAAAAAACACTTAGAGACTAACACTTTCACTTTCAGAATATATGTCTCATAGTGGGGTTGTTAAGTCATACATTAGTTTTATTCCTAGGTTTTTTTTTTTTTTTAAGAAATCTCCATACTGTTCTCCAAAGTGGCTGTATCAGTTTTGCAAATGGGCTCCCTTTTTTCCACTTCCTCTCCAGCATTTATTGTTTATAGAGTTTTTGATAGTTGCCGTTTTGACCGGAGTAAGGTGATACTTCATTGTAGTTTTGATTTGCATTTCTTTAATAATAAACAAGGTGGAACATATTTTCATGTGTTTATTGGCCATTTGTTTATCTTTGGAGAAGTGTCTGATTTTTTAATGTTTGAGTTTTAACTGATTTTGTAATAGGAGGGATTCTTATTAACTAGGGACATTATGATATATTTTTAGCATTGCTATTGGAAAATCTTTACATGTCTTATGAGTATTCTTATGCCATTTAAATATAGTATAAAACTTCTTATCAGATCAGATCTGATCAGATCAGTCGCTCAGTCATGTCTGACTCTTTGCGACCCCATGAATTGTAGCATGCCAGGTCTCCCTGTCTACCACCAACTCCCAGAGTTCACTGAGACCCACATCCATAGAGTCAGTTATGCCATCCAGCCATCTCATCCTCTGTCGTCCCCTTCTCCTCCTGCCCCCAATCCCTCCCAGCATCACAGTCTTTTCCAATGGGTCAACTCTTCGCATGAGGTGGCCAAAGGACTGGAGTTTCAGCTTCAGCATCAGTCCTTCCAAAGAAATCCCAGGGCTGATCTCCTTCAGAATGGACTGGTTGGATCTCCTTGCAGTCCAAGGGACTCTCAAGAGTCTTCTCCAACACCACCGTTCAAAAGCATCAACTCTTCGGCGCTCAGCCTTCTTCACAGTCCAACTCTCACATCCATACATGACCCCAGGAAAAACCATAGCCTTGACTAGATGAACCTTTGTTGGCAAAGTAATGTCTCTGCTTTTGAATATGCTATCTAGGTTGGTCATAACTCTCCTTCCAAAGAGTAAGCGTCTTTTAATTTCATGGCTGCAGTCACCATCTGTAGTGATTTTGGAGCCCAGAAAAATAAAGTCTGCCACTGTTTCCCCATCTATTTCCCATGAAGTGGTGGGACCAGATGCCATGATCTTTGTTTTCTGA
>NW_011494829.1:1021605-1028035 GCF_000754665.1 Bison bison bison
CTGAATGTTGAGCTTTAAGCCAACTTTTTCACTCTCCACTTTCACTTTCATCAAGAGGCTTTTTAGTTCCTCTTCACTTTCTGCCATAAGGGTGGTGTCATCTGCATATCTGAGGTTATTGATATTTCTCCTGGCAATCTTGATTCCAGTTTGTGTTTCTTCCAGTCTAGCATTTCTCATGATGTACTCTGCATAGAAGTTAAATAAACAGGAAAGCTGGACCCAGTATGTTTCCTAAATTCCTTCAGTCATGTTTGATTCTGCAACCCTATGGACTGTAGTCCGTCAGGCTCCTCTGTCCACTAGTGGGTTGCCATGCTCCCTACCAGGGGATCTTCTGGATGCAGAAATTGAACCTACGTTTCTTATGTCTCCTGCATTGGGTTCTTTACCACAAGTGCCACTTGGGAAACTTTGGGTCAAGTATGGAAATGGGAATAAAATATAGATTAATATATACACTTGATATGGGATGCCTTTGAGATAGATTTAATAAATTCACTTTTCTGTCATAACTCACTGTCTTAGGGGTCCAAGAGCAGTAGTAACACTTATGGAGATATAGGTCATATGAGGGTAAAAACAAAATATGTAGGTCACTGATCTAGACCCTTGAACTAGACAACCACAGCTTTAGTTTTTTGTATTCTTAAAAGTTAAGGTCAGTGGGGTTAAGAGAATAGTATTAGGAGACTAGTAGGAGACAAACATTCTTCAGTTCCTGATTGTGCCTTGCATGTGAAGTGACACCTAATAAGTTTACACTCTTGGAAGCTCTCTGTTGCCTCACTTAGTCTGTACTTGAGAAAATGGAACAATTGATCAAACTAATGAATTTGGGAAGCAAACCTTGGTGTTCATTTTAGGCTCCAGAAAGATAGAATCTTTGACCTGAGAGCTGCACAGAGGAAATACAAGTTCTCTTCCACTTCTTTTTTAAATTAATTAATAATTTATTTAATTTTGGCTGTGTTGGGTTTCTTTGCTGTGTGTGGGTTTTCTCTAGTTGTGGAGAGCAGGGACTACTCTCTAGTTGCGATGCATAGGCTTCTCATTGCAGTGGTTTCTCTTGTTGCAGAACACGGGCTCTAGAACATAGGCTCAATTGTGGTGCACAGACTTATTTGCTCCATGGCATGCGGGATCCTCTTGAATGGGGATAGAATCTATGTCTCCTGCATTGCCAGGTGGATTCTTAACCACTGGATAACTGGGAAATTCCTCTTCTGCTTCTTGTTTTTGTTTGTTTGTTTTTATAAGACATGTTCTTTCCATTGGAAAAAATAACTATTAGGTGTCATAATACATGGAAAACAAAACCAAGTGTGGGGACAAAACATTCACTTTAGAAAAAGTCACAGTTATAAATGTCACTGTCTCTTTTGGGATTTGACACATAACAGTACTTCAAAGGTACACCAAAGACAACAATCAAAGAGAAGGATGTTTTGGTATGAATTGACTCAAGTAATCAGAATCATCAAAATCATAATGTTTTTGTTAGTTGAATTATAGTAATCTTGGAGAAGGCAATGGCGCCCCACTCCAATACTCTTGCCTGGAAAATCCCATGGACAGAGAAGCCTGGTGGGCTGCAGCCCATGGGGTCACTGAGGGTCGGACATGACTGAGCGACTTCACTTTCACTTTTCACTTTCCTGCATTGGAGAAGGAAATGGCAACCCACTCCAGTGTTCTTGCCTGGAGAATCCCAGGGACGGGGGAGCCTGGCGGGCTGCTGTCTATGGGGTCGCACAGAGTCGGACATGACTGAAGTGACTTAGCAGTAGTAGTAAGCTTGCTTTAAATCTTCATCAGTAGATATTCATCTAATCTCTGTATATCCAGTTTTATTGATATTTATTTGACATAAAATTGTGTCAGTTTGATATACAACATAATAATTATAAAATAATTACCACTATAACAGTAGTTAATATATCATCACCTGTCCAATATTTCTTAGGATTATTTATTGGTTAGAATACTTTAGATTAAAATTTTATATCACTAGCCTTGATACTCACTATGGCAATGGCTTGGGTTTCCAAAAGTTGACATGGTGATAAATTTCACTATGTAACTGTTTTTTATTCTTGAGTAAGATACACACCTTAGTGCATTCTTTAGTACTATGTAAGAGTAGAGGATAGCCTAATGATGTTAAGGAAAAACTGGGAAAAAACAAAGAGCTATTTGAAAGTATTTCACCAGAAGTGTTTCCATATTAGTATGAAATATGATCTTCTCTCCCATCTTATTTGAAATTCTTGGTAACATTACACATCATCATATTGAAGGGCTAGATTTTTGTTTGCAAAACACATAATTAAGTAAAAAGACAGACATCATGGTAAATGCTGTTGTTCAGTCTCTAATCTGTATCCAAGTCTTTGCAACCCTGTGGACTTTAGCATACTATGCTCCCCTGTCCTGCACTATCTCCTGGAGTTTTCTCAAACTCATATCCATTGACTTGGTGATGTCATCCAACCATCTCATCCTCTGTCACCCCCTTCTCCTCCTGTCCTCAATCTTTCCCAGCACAAGGTCTTTTCCAGTGAATTAGCACTTCAATTCAAGTGGCCAAAATATTGGAGCCTCAGTTTCATCATCAGTCCTTCTAAGGAATATTCAGAATTGATTTCCTTTAGGATTGATTGGTTTGATCTTCTTGTACTCCAAGTGACTCTCAAAGGTCTTCTCCAACACTGCAATTCAAAAGCACCAATTCTTTAGTTCTCAGCCTTCTTTATGGTCCAACTCTCACATACATACATGGCTACTGGAAACACCAAAGCTTTGATTATATGGACCTTTGTCAACAAAGTGATGTCTTTCCTTTCTCATATGCTGTCTAGGTTATCATAGTAAATGGTGGGGAGTGGGGGTATAAAATAAATGGTAAAGAATATTTCTGCAATGTGGGAGATTCATGTTTGATCCCTGGGTTGAGAAGATCCTCTGAAGAAGAGAGTGGCAATCCACTCAGTATTCTTCCCTGGAGAATCCCATGGACAGAGGAGCCTAGTGGGCTACAGTCCATGAGATTACAAAGAGTTGAAAACCACTGAGTGACTAAGCAGCAAAGTAGCTTATCCATGTATCTAAAGATTAACTTAGTTTTATATAGTTATCTCTTAAATTTCCATTTAACTGTAGTGTTTTCTTAAGCTCTTTCTGATATCCAGAGTCTCCCCCCAACCAGAGAAAAGAAAGAAAATTATGTGAATTTCAAATTCTTGACATAACTGATATACTGAAAGCCTCTTGATATACTGAAAAACTTCTTATACTTTTGTTCAATTGTAACAGAATTTAAAAAAATATATAATTATAATGACTTTTCATTTTAACACATGTGTATATATATATATATATATATATATATATATACATGTGTTTTATATATACACACACACACACACACACATTTATACATATACAAATGTATTCATATTATTTCTGGTGTCATAGTCTGGAGATAACCAGACTATGGGGAGGTCTGTGGCTCCTCCAAGAAGTCACATGTTCATTTCCAGCATGAACAAGATGATGAAAATTTGACATCAACAGGTGGGCTTTACACAGGTGATACTGTTTGGACTTATTCATGGCATTTGCATGGTGTATACAGAATCCTTGGTGAGGAAATTAAGATACATAGAGAGTATTGGTAGACTAATATAGGTCTGGGCCAAAAGGAAAAAAATTCAATGATTGATTTCCACTTGTCAACTGTAAGAAACCAGATGGAGTAGTCACACTACAGATGGTAAAAATTTCAGGGAACCTAAGCAATCAAATGTTTCATAGCAAATTTCTGTGGCTCATTGGAGATGAACAGAGCATTACACCATTGAAAATATTTTCAGGTTCCATTTGGAGAACAGAAAGAGAGTATTTATAAAGACTCAGCATGATCCTGGAGAGACTATGTGTGTGTGCTAAGTTTCTTCAGTTGTGTTTAACTCTTTGTGACCCTATGGATTGTAGGTCTCCAGTCTCCTCTGTCCATGGGATTCTTCAGGCAAGAATATTGGAGTAGATCTAATATTAGATTGAACTCATGGTTCTTAAGTCTTCTGCACTGGCAGGAGGGTTCTTGACCATTACAGCTGCTTAGGAAGCCTAAACCACCCCAAACTTTGCTTCCATATTTTGAAATACTACTAAGAATTTTTATACTCTATAGGGCATGTTTGTTATTTTTAAATACTACTAAGAATTTTTCTACTTTATAGGGCATGGAGATCTTTGAAGAGTATAAATACAATAGATACTTGTCATGTCCACCACTGTGAGAAAGCTATAATATAGCTTTTTTTATTCAGCTGTAATAACTGAATATGGATCACGATTTTGGGGCAAAGTAAAACTAGCTTGAGGCTTCAGAGCAGAGTATAATAGTCAGAATATGTTTGTTTTTGGTCTAATGATTACAGAAAACTTGTTATTCATGTGTACCTCCCTCACTTACATATCCCTTTTCCCCTAAGAAAGCCTGTCACAGAGTAAAAGTGAAATAAATATCTTCTTGGTTAATGAAATCCGGTATCAATTATTGGCTGCCATTCCTTTCAGATGTCAATCTGAGTACATATAGACACCTGTTCCTTGCTATGCCAAAAAACACTGATGACAGCATTTCTCACAATTTGGAAATAACAGTTTCCAACCAGATGTTTATGGAACATCTTTTTCATTGAATACTACTTCTTTCTCCTGTGGCATGTATCAATACATTGCTAACACTGGCCATAAACTAATGGGAGTACTGAATCCTTTGGTCTGTGGTTACACCTGTGTTACATTTTCTGGAACCCAGGCAATGGCCACAATCAATCAGAAACTTGTCCAAATCTCAGGGTATGCCTGAATATGGTGGCACTACCCTGGTGTCTCAGATGATAAAGCGTCTGCCTGCAATGCAGGAAACCTGGGTTCCATCTCTGGGTCAGGAAGATCCCCTGGAGGAGGAAATGGCAATGCACTCCAGTATCTTGCCTGGAAAATTCCATGGATAGAGGAGCCTGGTGGGCTATGGTCCACTGGGTTGCAAAGAGTCAGACACAACTGAGTGACTCCACTTTCTTTCTAAGAGGAGAGTGAAAAAGCTGGCTTAACACTCAGTATATTCAAAGACTTTTAGAAAGAGCAGTTATTCATGTGTGGAATAAGGGGACAGTGAAAACAAATTTCAAGGATAAGACAACGTTCAAACTATGCTTAAATTAAACTCGTATCTTGTTAGGGAAATTAAAATGAGGACTTGTTCAAGCTTCAAAAGTAGGAGAACATGCCCTTGACCTTGCTTGTAATCTGCCTGGACATTGCCCAGATTCCATGCCTGCTTGCAAACACAGCAAGTCGGGGGTGAGGAGCACTTTAGATAAGACAGGGCATAGGTCTTAGAATTTTTGAGCCTCTGAGGGCCTGGCCAATGACTACAGGTCTAACAAAATCCTATGTCTCACAAGATGAAGCAAACATTGTAAAAAAGTTAAAGTAAAACCAGAGCTGCATCTTTCAGTTTGTGGCCTGGAATTATAACCAGGAGCTTCTGAACTGCAATTTGAAGTATCACCCCTGAAGTGAACACACTGCCCGGGACACTTTCCCATCTGGAACTCCAGATTGCTGTTAACGAGGTACTTCCCAGTACTGTTTAAGCCTGGATATTGGTCAGGCCAATGTGGTGACATATGTGCTATTTTTTCTCTCCACTGTTTCCATTGTTGTTTCTTTTAATGGCTGAATATTGAAATTAAGTCAAATAATCTTCCATAAAAAATTGAAATTGTCTATTTGTGTGTAATGAGTGGTTTCTTTTGTTAACAAATCCTTTGAATAAAAAAAAAAAAAAAGGAAACTATGAAAGTAAAACTTTCTGCAAAACACATCCATACAGAAGACATAATGTAGTATGAGTAAAAGAGAAATACACCCAAGTCTGTTTAGAAGGTGCTGGTGAGATGTGGTAGGACATTTGGCTAAAAACCCTCTGCAACATTAAATGTCATTGTAAAATTTTGGCTCATCATATTCTGTCATAATTGTAAAAAATTATCTTTTTAAAGGAGAGTAGAAAAGCAGACGACATTTTTTTATTGTTATGAATTATTTTTTATCTTATTCACATGTATACAAAGTAGGGAGAACTTTGTTAGCTGAGACGGAAATTGACGTTTAAGTCTTCCTTCATTAAGGAAGGCTATTGTAGACTTGGATATCATCTTATTCTTTTTTAATGCAATGTACAGTGACTTTTCCAAATATTTCCAAACAAAATAAAAAAAAAACACGTCGATGTTCATAAATGATTAGTGGAAATCTCATTTAAAAGCATATGTAGTTGTATTGTAGTTCTGAATGTTTCTCTAGTTAGAAAATTGTACAACAATTTTGATTCATGTTGCCTCATTGTCTT
>NW_011494829.1:1028135-1068306 GCF_000754665.1 Bison bison bison
ATATATATATATATATATATTCAGTTTTTCATTTTGCCTTTATCATAGTTTTTTGTTACAAAAGGGAACATTTGAACCATAGATAAGAAATAATTTCAACTTAAGAAATATACTCTTTTCCAGTTTTATTGAGATGTAATTGACATACAGCTCTATATAAATACGTATATAAATGTTCCTCTAAGAGGAACATTTATATTTTAAGCTTTATTTTACCAATAAAGAGTTTAGGTCAGATTGTTAGAGCAGAAGAAAGGTGTAATTCATTCTAATGTATATGTTTAGGTGATAAACATTTTCTATTTCTCAGTAAGAACAATCTTAGAGGTAAGCAGGAGGGTAGAAACAGTAGAATTTAAATGATAATGCAACTCACTCATTTGTAAAGATTTCTTTTATTTCTTTTTTCTAATTTACTTTTTTTTTTTCTCTTCTTGAGAGAACACTTTTAGTAGACAATGAAAAAACAGCAGGGAGTAAAATTATGATACTATCATTACATAGAAGTGTTTTCTCATTATAGAAGTTCTCTAAATATTATCAATGCTAAAACACCTTTCATTATGTATATGACTTTGAAAATTATATTAATAACTTGTTGAAGATCTAAAGCTTCATGTGGGACTGTACACAGAAGAATGAATAATTAGTTGGTGACCCAGAGGAAGCCTTTTTGTCTTGATGGAAATGGAGCAATTTAGCCCAAGGAAGTGTATCAAAATTGGAATCCATTATATAACATTCTAGGGATTTTTAAAAAGGAGAGAAATACTGTTAAACCACAGCAGGAAATAAAATGTGTCTCCTCCAAATTAGAGAAAGGTGTCATTTGTAGTCATATGGCATTATGCTAAATATATATGGTTAAATTTAAACTGAGTGTGATGACTTCAGAGAAATAAAATTCTTGATACCTGAATTTATAAAGGACATAGTAAAATTTATAAAAGACACAACAGAACTAAGTAGAAGCATCTCTTGTATTCTATCATTTATACTTACATAAATGAATTACTGAGCAAAGGCCTGTGAAAGGCCACAATTGCAAACTAATTCTTTCACCTTCCCAGTTCTTGAATCAAATCTACATTATTTAGTTTACAAAGTTTAGTGTGCTCAAACCATACTATGGGTTCATTCCTCTTCTTTCTTATTTTTTTTCTGTCACTGAAAACACAAAATGTATGAAATATCTTTTTCTTTTTTTTAAAGAGAATAACTTCCCAAGTTACCCAGTCATATTTGGGGCACAGTTGTGGCAATACACCTGATTGCATGCTTCACCAAAAACACACGTATAATCCTTCCTCAGCACAGCTGATGACAGTGCTATTCTTCAGATTTCTGAGGCCAGAGCTATTGGAAGTCATCTTGACTTTTTTCTTTCACTCTCTCCTCCCTATCCCCACGTCTGTTGCTTATATTCATTAGAACACTGTTTTGTTTTTACTTTAAATATATATACAGATTCTGTTGTTGCTCATCTAGTTTGCTTCAACATCCTGGCTATTGTAGATAGTGTTCCAATGAACATTGGGGTACATGTATCTTTTTTAATTATGGTTTTCTCAGGTTTATTCTCAATAGTGGGATTGCTGGGTCATATGATGTTGTTGCTGCTGCTACTGCTAAGTCGCTTCAGTCGTGTCCGACTCTGTGCGACCCCATAGACGGCAGCCCACCAGGCTCCCCCGTCCCTGGGATTCTCCAGGCAAGAACACTGGAGTAGGTTGTCATTTCCTTTTCCAATGCATAAAAGTGAAAAGTGAAAGTGAAGTCGCTCAGTCCTGTCGGATTCCTAGCAACCCCATGGACTGCAGCCTACCAGGCTCCTCCATCCATGGGATATGCCAGGCAAGAATACTGGAGTGGGTTGCCATTGCCTTCTCTGGGTCATATGATAGTTGGAGGGAAAATTCATGAGGGAAAGGATTTATGTATACTTAATGACTAATTCATATTGTTGTATTGCACAACCTTGTTTACCAATTTTATTGTTGTTGTTCAGTCACTAAGTCGTGTCTGACTCTTTGGAACTCGGTGAACTGCAGCTCTGTTCTTCATTATCTCCTGGAGTGTGATCAGACATGTCCATTGACTTGGTGAAGCTATCAAACCATCTCATCCTCTGCCGCTCCCTCCTCCTTTTGCCTTCAATCTTTCCCAGCATCAGAGTCTCTGCCAATGAGTCAGCTCTTTGCATCAGGTGGCCAAAATACTGGATTTTCAGCTTCAGCCTCAGAATTTGCAGTGAATACTCAGGGTTGATTTCCTTTAGGATTGACTAGTTTGATCTCTTTGAAGTCCATGGGACTCTCAAGAGTCTTCTCCAACACCACAGTTCAAAATCATCAATTTTTCAATGCTCAGCTTTCTTTATAGTCCAACTCTCACATCCATACATGAATACTGTAAAAACATAGCCTTACTAGATGGACCTTTGTTGGCAAAATCATGTGTCTACTTTTTAATACACTGTCTATGTTTGCCATAGCTTTCCTTCCAAGTAGCAAGTGTCTTTTAATTTCATGGCCACAATTACCATCTACGGTGCTTTTGGAGCCCAAGAAAATAAAATCTGCCTCTACTTCTGCTTTCCCCCCTTCTATTTGTCATGAAGTGATGGGACTAGATGTCATGATATTAGTTTTTAATGTTGAGTTTTAAGCCAGCTATTTCAGTCTCCTCTTTCACCCTCATCAAGAGGCTCTTTAGTTCCTCTTCAGTTTCTCCCACTACAATGGCATCATCTGTGTATCTGATGTTATTAATGTTTCTCTTGGCAATCTTGATTCCAGTTTTTGAGTCATCCAGCCCAAGATTTGGCATGATGTACTCTGTATAGAAATTAAATAAGCAGGGTGGCAATATACAATATTGTCATACACCTTTTCCAGTTTTTAACCTGTCAGTTGTTCCATGTCTGGTTCTAAATGTTGCTTCTTGACCTGCATAGAGGTTTCTCAGAACACAGGTAAAGTGGTCTGGTATTCCCATGTCTTTAACAATTTTCCACAATTTGTTGTGATCCACACTGTCAAAGGTCTGTCATTTCTTCCTCCAGTGAGCCATGTTTTATCAGAACTCTTCACTATTACCTGTCCATCTTGTGTGGCCCTGCGCAGCATGACTCATAGCTTCATTGAGTTACTCAAGCCCCTTTACCACAACAAAGTTTTGATCCATGAAAGGGTATAAAGCAATTAATCCTCAATTAAAAATAAATTATATATGTGTGTATATATATATATACACACACACACACATACAGAATTCAATAGTTTCTGTCAATTTAATGAGTTATCCTTTAATTCTCAGTTGGATTAAGAGGATATAGTATATAACTAATTTTCCTGATTCTCCCCTTGGTCTATTGCAGTTTATTTTTCACATAGGTCAGATTGCTCAGTTACTTCATGTCAAAATGCTGCAGAGAGTGGCCCATTTCACTCCTGCTGAACTTCGCATTTCCTGCTATGGCCTACATACCCTTCCATGATTGCCAACTTTTCTGCTAAAAGTATTTGCACACTTCTGATGTTCTCCTCCACACATTATAAAGTTCATTTGATTTATTTAAATATTTTTTTATTTAATATTGAGTCTTAATTGATATATGTAAGATCCTGTGTGTTGAGTCTTAATTGATATATGTAGGATCCTCCTGGCATCATGCAGAATCTTATGTTGTAGCATGCAGACTCAGTAGTTTGGAACACATGGGCTTAGTTGTTTGCAACATGTGGGATCTTAATTCCCCAACCAGGGATTGAACCTGCGTTCCCTCCCCTGCACTGAAATGCAGATCATTAACCACTAAACTACCAAGGAAGTTCCTAAAAAGTTCATTTTAAATTTGCAAGTATTAGATAACAAGATTTTTAATTTTTTAAAAAAATTTAAAGATTTTTAAATGTTACTTTAATAAATGAAACAAAGTTAATAGGACTAAAAGGAAAAATAATCTACAATCATGATTTGGCATTTTAACAGATCTTTCTTAGTATCTGGTAAAAGAAGCAGGAAAAAAAAAAAAAAACAGCCTTAGTAACAATATAAAAAATATGAGCAAGACATTTAATCAACTTGACCTAATTGACATATATAGAACATTATTCCTAACAGCTGCAAAAGACATTCTTTTCAAGTACATAGCAAATGTTTCATCAAAGAGACCAGATGTTGAGGCATAAAACAAGTCACAACACATTTGAAAATAACAAACATAAAGAATTATGTCCCCTTATCATAGTGGAGTTAACATAGGAATAAGTACCACAGAGATAAGTAGGGAATTCTCAATAGTTGTAAAGTAAACAAGACAGTTAAAAATCAAAGGGGTCAAAAATAATTGCTATTAAAAAATTTAACATTTTTTGCATTGAACAGTAATAAAAAATATATTTGCTCTGAATGCATGTATTCAATTTAGTTCAGTTCACTTCAGTTGCTCAGTCGTGTCCAACTCTTTGTGACCCCATGGACTGTAGCGTGCCAGGCCTCCCTGTCCATCACCAACTCCTGAAGTTTACTCAAACTCATGTCCATTGAGTCTATGATGCCATGTACTAGAAAGGAAGACATGCTAAGAATCAATGACCAACACTTACATCTTCAGAAGCTAAAGAATGACAATCAAAAACTAAGAAAAGATACGAAAGAAAACAATATATGCAGCAGGAGAGATATAAAATAATGTTTACTCAAGCTTTGCTGATAATAACAAAAATGAACCAAGCAAAATGTTCATTAAAGTAGAATATATTAATAAGTTCTGTAATATTTGTACAGAGGTTTCCCTGCTGGCTTAGTGATAAAGAATCCACCTGCAATGCAGGAGATTCAGGTTTGAACCCTGAGTTGATAAATATCCCCTGGAGAAATAAATGTCAACCTATACCAGTATTCTTGCCCTGTGAGATCCCTTGGATAGAGGAGCCTGGTAGCCTACAATCCAGAGGGTCACAAAAGAGTTGGATAGGACTTAGAGGTTAAACAACAAAAAACAATTGTCATATAATAGGATACTATGCCACATTGAAACAAATGTGCCACTTACCATCATGAATTAATCTCAAAGTACAATGTGAAGAAAAATATCTAACATTAAAAGACAAAGTTCAGGGTTTCCCTGATACTGTCATGATTGGGAATCTGCCTTGCAATACAGGAGCCACCAGTTTATCCCTGCTCTGGGAAGATCCCCAAGCCATTGTTGTAGCCACGCGTTCCAGGAAACAAACTCACTCAGAAGGACAATGCAGATAGTGGAGTGCAGTTTATTACACTGGTGGGCCCAAGGCAGAGTCTCCTCCTAGCCAGGGACCCTGATCAGTTTTTGTGAAAACCTTATATACCCTAAGTGTACGTGCCCAAACCCACCTCCCCAAATTCCCTGAAACTAGTCTGAACAAAGGAAAAGAAAGATACAAAAAAAGTCAATCCATGATCTATATGCCTTAAGCCTAGGTAGTTAACAGTGGACAGTTATCAATAGGCCTATGGTCATACCCCAATAAGCATAATAGAATTTATGATTCTATTCAGCTACACAGATAATTAGGGTATCCTTTTAGGCAATGGAGAGTCTAGGTATGAGCCCTGGAGCTCTTCCATCTGGGGGCTCTGGTTTTGCAGTTGGTATGTCATTTCCATAGATACTGGGCATATAGCTCAAAGTTCACAGTCCGTCCCAAGATGGAGTCCTGTTTTCAAGATGGAGCCTGTTCTGCCTGTTTCCTCCTTCAACATGAGGCAACTGAGTCCCATGTGACACAGCTACTGAAACCTGCACACCCTGGAGCCCATGCTTCACAACAAGAGAAGCCACCCCAATGAGAAGGCTTTCATTGCAATTAGAGAGTAGCCTTTGGTTGCTGAAACTCAAGAAAGTCCACATCCAGAAAGGAAGACCCAGCACAGCCAAATAGAAATTTTTCTAAAGACAAAGTTCAACATCTTTTAATGTTTTCAGACATATCTGTGAATAGTAAAAACTATAAAGAAATGCAAGGAAAGGTTCCCCACCTGATTCAGCCTAGTGGAAGCAGGGAACAGGAAAACAGTGACAAGGACTGTCTGGGTTTTTTTCAGCAGATATTCTTTCTTTTTCTTCTAGATGAGGTTAACTATATTTCTAATGCTCAAAGATAAGCCCTTGATACCCTTTTATACTTCAGTCTGTTAGGTAGGTGGAATAGGGAAAAGGAGTCCAAAATGGCGGTGGCTAAAAGACAAGGAAGGGAAAAGCACTCGAAAATAGAACAAAAGAAGGTCTGAGGACCAGAGTGAGGACCTCAGGTAAAACAAACAACACTCCTGGCTTGCCCAATTTACACAGGACAGGCCCAGGGAGAGATAAACATATAAATAGAGGAGCCAAAGCTAGCTCTCTCTTTCCCTCCTGCGCTGGGGTGCTTTTTTCCTCGTGTCTTTGGATCGATGTGCCCTCATGCCTTGAAGATGGATTTTCCTGCTATCTTCTAAATAAAATAGAGCTGTAACACTGAGCTGTAACACTGGTTTGTCTAAGAGCTATAACATGGTCCATTCGAGACCTGAGAGCTATAAAACTGTCTATTCAAGACCTGAAAGCTGTGACACGCCGAGGGGGCTCTAATGTCCGTCACTCCAAATCTTTGTTGTGATGAGACAAAAGCCGAGGAACATACACTCGCGTGACATGTCCAGTGGAATATGTTTGGCTCTCACATCCCTTATCTACCAGACAAATAAAGGATAATTCACTGGAAGATGCCAAGACTTCAGAAGATGACCGATTGTACAGCATTTCCTTGGTTTCTGGAAGATTCTGTGGCAAGGATATGGGAGTTGAGTACAGCAGATTGTTTGAGTATTTAGGAAGGAACTGAGGGAGGGTGATATCAGGAGGGTCATGAGTGTGACTTTTGTGTCAAGAAAATCTACTTTGGCCTGCAGTGTGGGTAGGTGGTTTAACATTTGCTAGTTATTCTCTAAGATTGGTTAATTTTTGTATATACTTAATTATATGTATTCCATACTTTTCAATTTAAAATAAAACAATTATATAGAATGTATCTATTCATATATTTACGAATATCACATCACATTTTCTTAATTGTATGCAATGTATAGTTTCCTTAACTGCTTAATAATTAAAAATACAATTAACTGAAAATGTACAATACTATTTATATAACATTTTATGTAAGATAGGTCCACTGAGTTAAATTCCAAAGCCCCACATGAATCAATAAACTTTTATCTTCCTAATGCTAGCAGCTCTATCTGCAATTTACCTGCTTTGTAAGCAGCTCTTTGCAGGTAAGAGCTCTTTGTAGGAAGCAGCTCTCTGCAGGAGGTCCGTTTTGTCTTGTCACTTTAGCAAAGGTATATTGTAACTAATTTTTAAACCAGAGATCCCCATGCTCTACTCATCTCCAGCCCAAGCACACATTTCAAATTTTTTGATCACACAAAACATTGCTAATGTGCTTTTTTCCCTTTAAATCAAAGAAATAGAAATGAAGAATAAGTAATTAACAGATGATTAGATCTTTCCCCCTCTTTCCCCTTCAATAATCTCCCAAACTGCATGAATGAGATTGCATCTAATGAAAAATAACAAGGAGTTAATAAACTTGAGCAGTGGGAGATGATGACCAATCTGACACACCATCTCAATGAGTACCTGAAATTACTTCCCCCTTTGCACTTTAAAAATTGACATGGCTAAGCAGAATCTTCAGGACAGGTTCTGAGACATGAGTCAACCTTGTCCTTGTGGTGCCAGCCTCCTGAGTAAAGCAAACTTTCTGTTCCTACCAATACTCACCCTCAAGTATTTGCTTTTGAGCAGTGAGCAGCCAACTGTCAGGGCAAGCAGACTGACTGAAACTGCCCACCCTGGCCAGGCACCATAGTAATCATTTGCATGAGTTGTTTTATGACAGGAGGTTCTGGTAAGGAACACAGAACTAATAATCCACCACCAACTGGAAGAGTTCAGGAAAGGGCTAACGGTCACATGTCTGACCATCTCCCAGAATCCTTCTCACTGGCATCCATCTTGGCAGAACAAGGCATGCCCCACCAGGAAGGACTCTGAGTCAGTCTGTGGCAGAGCTGTTCTTCTGGGTTTGCTTACCCTACTGCTTTCCACCCGGGTTCCCTTTCCCAATAAAATCTCTTACTTTGTCAGCACATGTGTCTCCTCAGACAATTTATTTCCGAGTGTTAGACAAGAGCCCAGTTTCGGGCCCTGGAAGGGGTCCCCCTTCCTGCAACACAATTACTAAGACTTTGAAGGTGTTAGGTAAAAACACGGAAGTAGTATAATGAGATCACTGCAGGTAGAATGTGGCTTTATTTTTATTTTTTGTAAAAAACAATAAAACATGTTTAGGAAAGCACATTAAAACACTTTTTATAAAGCAAGTTCATTCATTTTTAATAAACTACTCCTGTAGTCTCTTTGATAATTAATGTAAAAATATTAAAAGGTCTTGAAATATTTAAGGAAGACCACAATTCTTAAGAATTAAAACTGTGATTTCTACTCTTTTGCAGTAGAGAGTTGCCCATCTATCTTTTCGTTGTTTTTGGTATTTTTCTTCTATTGGAAAATTGAATGGACCATCATAAAATTTGCCTTTCATAGGATATGAAAACAACATTTTTATACTTTCCAATTTTGTTCTTTGCTATCCAGGGGAAGCATAATATATTTGTCACCAGAAGCATTACAAGTACAAATATCTGTGATGAAATCATATCCCATTAATAGTTCTGCACTGTTTTATTTCCAGATAGATTTTATCTTCAACCTCAGATTTCTAATGTATTTTATACTGTCCAAATGAAAACATCGAACTTTATCCTTGTTCGCTAAAAGACTCCGAGTGCTGTGATGCAATTTCCAGAATCCATAATGCTTCGTTATGTAGAAAAGAAAGTGAATGCAGGGAATTGGAGGTGCATTGAATGAAAGTGAATGGTGAGGAAACCAGGCATTAGCAACCACAGGAAGCTTCAACTTCTATCAAAATTTTGCCAGCACTCTTTGTTGATCACATTTATCCAGAAGTTTACAGACATGGGTATCAGGAAAAATCTGGGGTCAGCTTCCTTGCACAGAGAAAACAGCAGAGAAAGGGTGAGGAAATAATTCAAGAGACAGAAACTTTAAAATGTGAAAAGCCTTTAAGACTGTCTACATATGTGACATTTTTCCCCACTTTTTCTTCTTTCCTTCCTGCCTTCCTTCTTTTTTATTTTTTACTTCCCTTCCTTTTTGTCTCATTGTTCTTTATTCTGCATAGTAAAATAATCATAGTATGAGTATTCTCCTTTACCTTGTTTTAATGCATTAAATTTCTGAAACTTTTATTGTCTTTTACTCTATTATGAGGCATTATCTTCATGCATTATAACTGATACTATGTCGTTTAAACAGTACTCTTGCCTGGAGGATCCCATGGACGGAGGAGCCTGGTGGGCTGCAATCCATGGAGTCACTAGGAGTCGGACACGACTGAGCGACTTCACTTTCACTTTTCACTTTCATGCATTGGAGAAGGAAATGGCAACCCACTCCAGTCTTCTTGCCTGGAGAATTCCAGGGACGGGGGAGCCTGGTGGGCTGCCGTCTATGGGGTCGCACAGAGTCGGACACGACTGAAGCGACTTAGCAGCAGCAGCAGCAGCATGCCGTTTAAAAATAATTCTACTACATTTTAGTTGAGCACTCCTTTCTCACAGAAGATTCAAAGAGAGTTTTTAAAAAGCATATAACCCACACAAATTATAGGCATTGTCTGCTTTTTAAATCATAGCTATATAAGCATTAAATGTTACTGTAAGGCTGCTTTCCTCATCCCAACTTTATTTCCTCCATGTGCCTAAAAGCCCTCTTTGATGAGATTATATACTTCAGAGACAGTCACATATGACTAACACAATATAAAACTGACCTCAGAACCTGTATAATCTGGATCTTATGTTCCAATGATAACTTCCCAATTATTAATTCACTTCTGTCCTTTAGTTCTAAGGTTCATCCTTTTAGAAGGGTTTGAAATCAGGATTGATTGAAAAATAACACATGAGAAAATTTGAGTTTGGCTTCCCTTGTCTAAGAGTTGACTTTCAGGACCATGGGGCCTTTGGCATACAGAGTCCTCAGCCAGTCTTGAAAGTGTGTAAGAGCACGTGTGCATGCTAAGTCACTTCAGTCATGTCTGACCCACCAGGCTTCTCTGTCTATGGGATTCTCCAGGCAAGAATACTGGAGCGGCTTGCCATTTCCTCCCCCAGAGGATCTTCCTGACCCAGGGAGTGAACCTGCATCTCTTACATCTTCGCATTGGCAGGCAGGTTCTTTACTGCTAGCGCCAACTGGGAAGCCCCTTAGAAGAGCAGTTCAGTTCAGTCAGTCTTGCCTGACTCTTTGGGACTCCATGGACTGGAGTCCCAGGCCTCCCTGTCCATCACCAACTCCCAGAGTTTACTCAAACTCATGTCCATTGAGTTGGTAATGGCATCCAACCATCTCATCTTCTGTCGTCCCCTTCTCCTCCCGCTTTCAATCTTTCCCAGCATCAGAAACTCCCACAAAAATGGCAAACTCCATTTACTAAATCTTCCTCTCTTACTGAATATATAGAATCTCTGGAAACAAGGGAAACTACACATCTGTTTGTGAGCCAACTGTATTAATTGCTACTTATGTAAACATTCTCACAGAGTTTCATAACTTTGCCAATACATTTTTATCTTTTTAAAGTATGCCTTTGACATCTTTCTGTCCATCACACAACAAATCTTCTGTAATAAACACATAAAAAATTTTAAGGGAGCAGGATTCTCCTTCAAAGCATATGTTGCTTTTTACACAGTTCCATTCTCTTGCTATGGAGAAGGCAATGGCAACACACTCCAGTACTCTTGCCTGGAAAATCCCATGGACAGAGGAGCATAGTAGGCTGCATGGGGCCGCAAAGAGTCAGACACGATTGAGTAACTTCACTCACTTCACCCATTCTCTTGCTATGGATATTAATTCAACAAAATATAATTTCTCAGTATAACCCATTTGTTTTACTGATTGTTGTGTCTTGCTCTAATGTAATCCAATATGTTTCTCTAAGCTCCATTGTTTTCAATTATTGAATAATTTAATCTATCCAATTTCTAGACCTGCAGTATTTGTATCCTTTACTTTTGACAGCTTAAATATTGTAAATGTTTTCTCTTTGCAGTTTTTATAAACGACATGTACATAGAAAAGGAAATAAGTTTTCATTCATTTCCTTAGTTAATTGTAATTGATTTATGCATTTCCTCATAGACAGTGAGGTCTACTTTACTGATCTTTTCTGTTATACAACTAGGCAGTTTAGCTGACATAATATCACTTTACCAAATAATTGAACACAGTTGAATTCCTATTTAAACATATTTTTGATGAAAAGATGGTTTCACCCTACCATCTTGGGATAGTCTGTGCTTTGTCACTCATTGGCTTTCTGTTTCTGTTACTAGTATGATACACTCCTGGACTTTCTCTCATACACCTTTTCTTATTCTTCCTGCTTTGGTGGAAAGGCAAATCTGAAAAAAATTGAATCAAAAAAAAGTCTCCTATTCATGAATATGAAATCATGTCAAGAAGCTTCCTAATCCAATAGTCTTCTTCTCTCCTTTAAAGAAAGGGCATGTACTATTCTTCATTGGTTATGCTGGTTACTTATTCCTTCTCCCAATTGAAAAATTCTATGTAGGTTTATTCAGACACATATAAAAGTCTAATGTAATTAAACGTCAATCATTATATTCAAAAGTATTCCACCACTTTTTAATTATTCAATGACAGTTAAATATTTTGAGTTTCCTAAGTAAGATGAGGTTTCCCATAGTCAACATTATCTTACATCAAATCATCCCCATTAAGAACAGCTTCTCCATAATGTGAGTGTTCTACAAATACCACTGTTTGTATCTTTATTTATCTTCTAGAGGAAAATATTTATGAACACATACTCAAACACACACTTATCCATTATTTAAAAAAAAAAAAAAAAACTCTCTTTCTTCTCTCATCCTACTGTTCTTCTGTTATGAATTTTGTTTTTAATTATTTCTTTGTTTCTATTTTTAAAATGGTTTATGCTCATTCAAAAGCAGAGACATTACTTTGCCAACAAAGGTTCGTCTAGTCAAGGCTATGGTTTTTCCTGTGGTCATGTATGGATGTGAGAGTTGGACTGTGAGGAAGGCTGAGCGTGGAAGAATTGATGCTTTTGAACTGTGGTGTTGGAGAAGACTCATGAGAGTCCCTTGGACTGCAAGGAGATCCAACCAGTCCATTCTGAAGGAGATCAGCCCTGGGATTTCTTTGGAAGGACTGATGCTGAAGCTGAAACTCCAGTCCTTTGGCCACCTCATGCGAAGAGTTGACCCATTGGAAAAGACTGTGATGCTGGGAGGGATTGGGGGCAGGAGGAGAAGGGGACGACAGAGGATGAGATGGCTGGATGGCATCGCTGACTCGATGGACATGAGTCTGAGTGAACTCCAGGAGTTGGTGATGGATTCATGGGGTCGCAAAGAGTCAGACATGACTGAGCGACTGATCTGATCTGATATATTGTACTACTTACTGGCCTATTTTCTTTGTAAAGCCTTTTGCTCTAGAACCTTCTTTATAACAATTATTAACATATGTTGAGTAGCTGAAAAGGTTTTTAAATGCTTTTTTCATATAATCATTTTTCATTGAATTTTTTTTCATATTTACACTAAATTTTTCTCACTAGGCATTTTCCACTTCCATATTTCCAGATATGAGGCAATCAGATTCCCTCTTCAGAATTTTCTTAGTTTTTAAAGTGATCTCTAGAGATATTCTTTATATAACCAAATACGTTGTAACATTTGTTTTTCTAAAATAGATAGTAACATGCTAGATTAGTGTAGTAGATAGAATATTGATTCCTGGAAGATACCCACACACTAACCAATGGAACCTATCATTATATTATGCTGCTAAGTCACTTCAGTCATGTCTGACTCTGTGCAACCCCATAGACGGCAGTCACCAGGCTCTGCCATCCTTGGGATTCTCCAGGCAAGAACACTGGAGTGGGTTGCCATTACCTTCTCCAATGCATGAAAGTGAAAAGTGAAAGTGAAGTCATTCAGTCGTGTCCGACTCTTTGCGACCCCATGGACTGCAGCCTTCCAGGCTCCTCCACCCATGATATTTTCCAGGCAAGAGTACAGGAGTGGGTTGCCATTGCCTTCTCTGATCATTATATCAAGTGGCAAAAGAGACAACTTATGTACTTAGGGTACAGACTTTCAAATAGGAGTATTGCCCTGGATTAACTTGGTAGGCTCAAGACAGTCACATGAGCACTTCAGAGTGGAAGAGGAAGGCAGAAGTGTTTAGAGAGTTCCCTGCAGAGAAGACTGGATTAGATCTGAGGTTCGCAGACTAACAACTCCACCTGTGGATACAGGCTTTAGAGATGGATAAAGGTAATCATGAACCCAGAGGTAAATGATCTGTCCAAACTGGGAATGAGCCTTAGCTAACAGCCAGCAAAGAAACTGAGACCTCAGTAATCCAGCCTCAATCAACAATCTGAGTTCTGGCAACAGTCTGAAGGAGTCAGGAAAAATATTCTGTCCTCGAGTCTCTACAAACACAAACATGCAACTCCTTGATTTTGGTCTTGTGAGACTCTGAGATTCTGAGTAAAGACCCAGCCAAGCTATCAGATCTCTGATCTGAAGAACCTGTTGATATAAAGAATCAATCTGTGTTATTTTAAGCCATTAAGTTGGTGGCGATTTGGTATGGTAGCAATAGAAAACTAATACAATTATCCTTCTGTGTCACAATGTATCTGGATAACTTTTTCACACCAGTCCCTGTTGTTGTCCATTGTTCAGTTGCTCAGTTGTGTCTGATTCTTTGTGACCCAATGGAATACAGCACATCAGGCTTCACTGTCCTCCTCCATCTGCCTGCTGCTGCTGCTAAGTCACTTCAGTCGTGTCCGACTCTGTGCCACCCCATAGATGGCAGCCCACCAGGCTCACCCGTCCCTGAGATTCTCCAGGCAAGAACACTGGAGTGGGTTGCCATTTCCTTCTCCACTGCATGAAAGTGAAAAGTGAAAGTGACGTTGCTCAGTCGTGTCCAACCCTCAGCAACCCCATGGACTGCAGCCTTCCAGGTTCCTCTGTCCATGGGATTTTCCAGGCAAGAGTACTGGAGTGGGGTGCCTTCATCTCCCAGAGCTTGCTAAAATGCATCTCCAATGAGTTGGTGTTGCCATTCAACCATTTTGTCTTCTGTCATCCCCTTCTCCTCCTGTCTGCTATCTTTCCCAACATCAGTGTCTTTTCCAATGAGTCACTTCTTTGCATCAGGTGGCCAGAGTATTGGAGCTTCAACTTCATAATCAGTCTTTCTAATAAACTTTCAGGGTTGATTAACTGGTTTTATCTCATTGTAGTCCAAATGACTCTCAAGAGTCTTCTCTAACACTGCAGTTCAAAAGCATCAATTTTTTGGCACTCCGCCTTCTTTATTGTCCAACTCTCACATCTATACATGACTACTGGAAAAATCGTAGTTGACTATATGGACCTTTGTCAGCAAAGTAATGTCTCTGCTTTTTAATATGTTGTCTAGGTTTGTCATAGCTTTTCTTCCAAGGAGTAAGCATCTCTTAATTTTCTGGCTTCATTCACCATCTGCAGTGATTTTGGAGTCCAAGAAAATAAAGTCTGTCACTGTTTCCATTTTTTCCCCGTCTATCTGCCATGAAGTGATGGGACTAGATGCCATAGTTTTAGCTTTTAGAATGTTAAGTTTTAAGCCAGCTTGTTCTCTTTCACCTTTATCAAGAGGCCCTTTAGTTCCTCTTTCCCTGGTAGCTCAGCTGGTAAGAATCCACCTGCAATGAAGGAGACCCTGATTAGATTCCTGGTTCAGGAAGATCTGCTGGAGAAGGAATAGACTACCCACTCCAGTATTCTTGAGTTTCCCTGGTGGCTCAACTGGTAAAGAATCCTCCTCCATTATGGAAGACATGGGTTCGATCCCTGGGTTGAGAAGATCCCCTGGAGAAGGGAAAGGCTACTCACTCCAGTATTCTGGCCTGGAGAATAGTATAGTCCTGTATAGTCCAAGAGGTCACAAAGAGTCAGATACAACTGAGCAACTTTCACTTTCACTTCCAGCTTTTTGGTATAAGGGTGGTGTCATCTGCATATCTGAGGTTATTGATATTTCTCCTGGGAATCTTGATTCCAGCTTGTGATTCACCCATCCTGGCATTTTACATGATGTATTCTGTGGAATTATCCAAATTTTACACAACTTATGTAAACCCAAAGTACATGAGCATGCTGTAAATTAGTTAAGCCTGTAAATTGGCACCCAGCATTTTTCAAATATTTTGCAATGACAAATACAACTAGAAAAATGCTATACATATCATTTTACAAGTATGTAAAGATAAAGTGGTGGTTCTAGATGTTTTTTAAATAGTTTTGATAGATATTTCCAATTAACTTCCTAGTCATATATATATGTGAGAGTTGGACTCTAAAGAAAGCTGAGTGCTGAAGAATTGATGCTTTTGAACTGTGGTGTTGGAGAAGACTCTTGAGAGTCCCTTGGACTGCAAGGAGATCCAACCAGTCCATCCTAAAGGAGATCAGTTCTGAGTGTTCATTGGAAGAACTGATGTTGAAGCTGAAAATCCAATACTTTGGCCATCTGATGCGAAGAGCTGACTCATTTGAAAAGACCCTGATGGCGGGAAAGATTGAGGGTAGGAGGAGAAGGGGATGACAGAGGATGAGATGGTTGGATGGCATCACCGACTCAATGGACATGAGTTTGAGTAAACTCCGAGAGTTAGTGATGGTCAGGAAGGCCTGGCGTGCTGCAGTTCATGGGATCGCAAAGAGTCGTACACGACCGAGTGACTGAACTGAACTGAGTCTTTATCTGTTTACATTCCCTTTAAGTAACAAACGCTTATCCTTCTTTCTTTAAAAGATAAAAGATTTTTCTCTCAGAAAAACTTGTGACTGAAAGTAAGTTACAGATCTTCATGATAATTGCATATCTGATTAAATTTAGTTTAAAATTGTATGTATTTAATTATTATTGTAGACAAAGATCTTTTATAGTATGCTTTGCTCTATAAGCAATTTTAAATTCCTTAGCCTATTTCTTATATATTAACAGATTATACAATTCTTATAGATAAATAAATGTAAATTAGCTTCAGTTCACACATATAAACTAACTCGGATTTTATTGCATTGTCTTTGACTTTTTTGTATTATGTTCTTCATGTATAAAATTCCCATCATTAACTTTTTATTTATTATTTTTCAATATCTTATTATATTTAAAACATTTCTCTTCTAAAATAATTAAAATTTAAAGGTATTTTTCACACTACAGTGTAGTGATTATTAAGTAATAAAATATATGAGATTAGGGAGTGTCAGAGGAGATTTATTTTTAAATTAGATACTCAGGGATACACACACACATGCACACACAAATAAACATTCACAATGTTGTTGCTGTTGTTTTTTAGTTGTTCAGTCATGTCTGACTCTTTGTGACTCCATGGACTGCAGAAAACAGACTTTCCTGTCCTTCACTATCTACTGGAGTTTATTCAAATTCATGTTCATTGAGTCGATTATGCCATCCAACCATCTCATCCTCTGTTGCTCTCTTTTCTCCTGCCCTTAATCTTTCTCAGCAATAGGATCCTTTCCAATGAGTTGGCTCTTTACATCAGGAGGCCAAATTATTGGCACTTCAGCCTCAGCATCAGTTCTTCCAAGGAATATTCAGGGTTGATTTCCTTTAGGAGTGACTGGTTTGAACTCCTTGGCATCCAAGGGACTCTCAAGAGTCTTCTCCAACACCACAGTTCAAAAGAGTTAATTCTTCAGCACTCAGCCTTCTTTACAGTCCAACTCTCACATCTGTACATGACTACTAGAAAAACCATAGCTTTGGAAATGTGGACGTTTGTCAGCAAAGTGATATCTGTGCTTTTTAATAGACTATTTAGGTTTGTCATAACTTTCCTTCCAAGGAGCAAGTGTCTGAATTCATGGCTGCAGTCACCATCCACAGTCATTTTGCAGCTCAAGAAATAGTCATTCAGTTTCCATTTTTTTCCCCATCTATTTGCTATGAAGCAATGGGAATGGATGCCATGATATTAGGCTTTTTGAATGTTGTAGTTTTAAGTCAGATTTTTCACTCTCCTCTTTTACATTTATCAATATGCTCTTTAGTTTCTCTTCACTTTCAGATATGCAGTGGTGTCATCTGCATATCTGAGGTTGATATTTCTCCCAGCAATCTTGATTCCAGCTTGTGATAATCCAGCCTGGCACTTCACATGACATACTCAGCAGATAAGTTAAAGAAGCAGGGAGACAATATGCATCCTTGACTTACTCCTTTCCCAATTTTGAAATTTGTACTCCTTTCTCAATTTCAAAATTTTCCAATTTGTACATTCAATATGTACAAAAGATAAATCATGCTTAAGTCTTACCTTTACTGTGAAAGAAACTCACTAGGTAATCATGATAGTACCTGTTTGTCCTCACTTTTAAAATATACGTGACTAAACTTAGTGTTCAAAAATTTTCTTTGGTAACAGTCAGAGCTAGAGCTGTGCTTTCCATGAACTTTTATGCTCTATCTTTCTCTCAAAAAAAAAAAAAAAGCACTTGGTTGTTAGTTAACTCTGTTCTCTACACTCCAAAGTTTTAGTTCATACACTGCTCAATTCATATCACAGACCTCTCAATAAATTTTTAAGAGTGCTAAAATATTTTCATCACTTTAAAAATACATCCTGAGACAATAACATATGTAATTCAACAAATGCATATATATATTTTTTGTTGCTATTATTTACCTGCTAAGCTGTGTCCAACTCTTTGTGACTGCAACACACCAGGCTTCCTTCTCCTTCACTGTCTACCAGAATTTGCTCAAACTTATGTCCATTGAGTCAGTGATGCTTTCTAATCATCTCATCCTCTGCCACCCCCTTCTCCTCTTGCCCTCACTCTTCCCCAGCATCAGGGTCTTTTCCAATGAATCAGCTCTTCATATAAGGTGGACAAAGTACTGAAGCTTCAGTTTCAGCATCAGTCCTTTCAGTGAATATTCAGGATTGATGTCCTTTAGAATTGATGGATTTGATCGCCTTGCTGTCCAAGGGACTCTCAAGAGTCTTCCCCAACACCACAAATTAAAAACATCAATTCTTTAGTACTCAGCTTTATGATCCAACTGCTACATCCATACATCATGACTACTGGAAAAACCACAGCTTTGACTCTATGGAGTGTGTGTGTGTGTATATATACTTTCCTTTTTCTATTTTCCACCTTCTTTTTCTTTGACTACAGGCATCCAACCAGATATTTTTTATTCTTTGTCTTTCAACTTCACCTTTTCAGAAAACTGGTAGCTTTTATAATTATTGAATAGAAGGAGACTTTTGAAAAGAGATAATATTTTATTCAACATACTATGTTTCCTGCTATAAAGTGTCTGTATTTTTTTCTATATCTCACTCTTTCTTTGTGGATTTAACTAATATTATCTCTCTTTATTTCCCCTGTCCCTTTCTTCCTGCTTTTAGTGGAATGGATTCTTCAAAACCTTTACTAGCTCATAGCCAAAAAGCTGACCTCATTGCTCCCTTTGAGACATTCTACTCACCCACAGGTAAAGATTATTTGATTCTATAGACAATAATTTTGTATACAGCTCTACAAAAATATATTCACACTAACATTTTATCTTTAGAGAAGTGTTAAGTATTATATGGGGGAAGTGCGTACTTTTCATATTTTTAAAAATGTAACTGGTTTTAAAATTTGTTCAGCACTGAATACTAATATTTCCTTTTTGAAACCAAGTATTCTTCCTAGTGCATGTTGCTTCTATACTATGAGAAATTGTCCATTCCTATTTTACTAACAGGTCTTTGAAGAGCATAAGAGATTATAAAATTTGCCAGAGTTAAATTTCAAGCAAACTCTTAGATGTAACTAAGTGTTCATTTATTTTATAATGTGTTTATAAAGTGTTCTTTGTATTTTGTTACAACATATTTTTTTTCAATTTGATTTTCCCCTTTCATCGGATCTAATGGCCATACCTCAATCATGTAACTTGTTTATTTCATAATATGTTGATATAGTTTATTACATAATACATGACATATGCCAAGAAAGTTCTGATATGAAATTTTATATCTTAAAATATCATACTACTTTGTAGGTAAGTATATTTTAATATCAACAAAAAGAAACAAATGAAATAAACATATTTATTTACCAAATACATGACTTCATTATAAATTAAATATCTTAATATAATTCTGAGATGAGAAAAATTCTAATAGCAAAATACTACCTCCAAGAAATGTTTTGATAAATAAATGTTTTAGATAATGTAATTTCTGGCAAGCAGTTTACTTTCCTGCTACAGTTCAATAAAAATAGTTGATACATTTTTGCAGCCACTTGAAAGAAAAATGTTACTATGCCAGAACTTGTCCTTCATGTACCAAGTTTACTCAAGAAAAATTATACATAAAGATAGTTATAACCTTCCTGATTTTTGCTTGCAGGAAATTCTGATTTATAAGTGGTAGTTAAACAAAAAATTGCTTAAAGGTTATCCCATAAGTGGATGTAGATTTCTCAAAGGAGCAAATAGACATGTATGGAAACTCCCTGGGAGCTTGTTCCTTCAAAGACCATTACAGTATTCAAAATGAAAGTATGTTGTCATAATTTTCACATTTCATAATGACAGCACCTTTTTTCAAAATCTTTACGAACATACAATTTTAAAAAAGCATTTTCATCAATAATCTGTGTTATTGATAGTTAAATAGACTTTGTCAATTACATTGGTTTTGGTTTCCTCTAGTTTCAAAATTAAAATTCAATTGTAAAAACTCTGTAAATTGCAGAATATTTTCTTACTGAGTTTTGCTCATATATTTCTGATAGATTATGTAGATTCCCATGGCTTGGTTTCTGTGCAAATTTGCATGTAATGCAGCCAAGCCTAATGACAAAAATAAAATCATTAATAATTATCATTAATTATTTTAAAGCTTTATTGCACTTTTTATGAGTATTCAGAGCAGTCTGATTCTTAATATTTGGTAATACTTTTCAATCTTGATATTTAGAGTTTTCTTGCCTTATTGCTTCTACTAAATTCTTCCTTCTCCAAGTCTTTCACTTACCCTGTCTTTAGGTTTTTGCTGTTGTTATATTTTCCTCCCTTTGCTACCTATTCTCATTATCTTCTGAGTCTTTATTGTGCTGATCAACTTATATTTTCTTTGAAAGTTTTTGTTAATCATTTGCTTTCATTTCACCATCCTCCATATCCTATTAGTCATCATAAAAATGTGAACTTTGGAAACTATCTCACTCAGCTCCCTGGCAGAAAGAATGGGCAGAAAGGGAACACTAGGTAGATAGTAGAGAGACAGATAGATATATCTTTATAGTTACCATTTCTTAAAATACACTCCAACACCAAAACAGGGAAAGTACAAATGTCCCTGTACAATAGTACAGACTCTGGAGATTTTAGTTACATATATTTTGATAGTAAAAACACAAGCTTTAGCATTCACATTTGTTTTCTCATGGCACCATCATCCTTCTATGAACAAAATTTGTATCTTGAGAGCATATTAAGCACCACTGTTTACTAAAATCTTAACAAAATTGCTCCTTTGATTATTTCATATAAGCCAATCAGCCGATTTACAGAAAGCTTTAACACAATGTTTCTGAGACCTACCATAAGTCCTGTCATTAAAAATATGCAAAATAGTGAAGAAGAAACATTTTCTTGATTGTTTGCCCAAATATCTCCCTCATGAGGAAAGAAAATCACCAACAGCTTGCTTTCATGTGAGATGATGATTCACAAAATGGTGAAATAATACATACATAAGTTATGGATTAAATTAGGCAATAAAATATAGATTATTATCATTATGCCTTTGTTGAAACAGCATTTTATTGCATTACAAAATCCCAGGAAAGTGTGTAATACTTTATTGGGGTTATTTTTTTAATAAACATCTGTTAGTGAAACACTATCACTCTTGTGAAGATAAATGACCTGCTGCTATTTTCTCTTTTGTCTAACAACTTATAAAATCATAAATTTTATTTTCCAAAAGAAAAAAAAATGTTTAACATTCCAGTTATTTTTTTTCACAAGTGGATCTGGAAATTTACCTCTAATTTTCTAGACCATAAATATTAAAAAAGTTTCCAAGATGAGCTGATGATAGACTTGAACAGAGGCCACAAAGGGCTTCTGGGAAGAGTCTTATGAAGAAGCCTGAAAATTTAGCTTCTTCCAGGCCTGGACCTTATCTGCACTTCAGGAGTTCACCTGCCTACAAACACTATGCTTTGAACGTTTGAACAATTACATGAGAGTAAGAACAAGAAGCAAAAAAAAAAAAAAAAAAAAAAAAAAATGCACTTGCACACAGGTACACACATCAGTTAAGTAAGATGCTTCTTAACTAGGAGTAAGCATAGTCTTGAAAAATACATATTTCTCTCTTCAAAGTGTATTTATTACTCTTCTAAATTGTGACATATATTTACATATACATATATATATATATATATGATTCTTCATATTATATTCTATGGCATGTTGTTTTCTAATATTAATGTACTAAACTAAATTGGCTCAATTCCAAAAGGCAAAATTCTAATATTAATGATGATAAGTTAACTTGCATCAGTTTCATGAGGCAAAACATGTGCTCCCTCGATGACCAATAATAGCTAGAAAGAAATTTCTGATTTGACAATTAAGTACTATTAGGAGGAGAGAGGGAGGAAATGTTCCCATAATCTAATAATTTAGCATCCTTTTATAATTCTTGTCTGATTCAATCATGACAATAGAGATTTGTTTTGGTCTTCAATCACAGAGCCTCTGTGAAGCACTGAATAAGTCAAACTGGTGGAGTGAAGATCAGAAACAGATTATAAGAAGAAGGGAGTCATCAAACCAACCAATCTGAGAACCCCCAAAAAGTCAGCTTCCCAAATGGAAAAGGAAGAGAGAGTTGGTGACATTTACTGGACATTGTTGTCTCTTTGAGTCTGTAGTGAAAGTGAAGTTGCTCAGTCGTGTCTGACTCTTTGCAACCCCATGGACTCTAGCCTACCAGGCTCCTCCGTCCATGAGATTTTCCCAGCAAAGGTACTGGAGTGGATTGCCATTTCCTTTTCCAGAGGATCTTCCTGACACAGGGATCGAACCCAGGTCTACCTGCATTGCAGGCAGACACTTTATCCTCTGAGCCACTAGGGAAGCTAGTAGTAGGTTATTTAATATCAGGCTCCAGGATCTGTCCTTTAGTAGGTTCATAGTTAGGAATAAAATTAGAAATGAGATAGAAGAATGTGAGCACAAGATACAACACACACATTTCTGCTACTGTCTTCCATTTGTAACCATGTCAACCTTGCTTCCTTGCTTTGCTTCCACCTTTCAAATATTTCACAAATTTTTATCTTGGCCAAGCCCTACCAGGCAACAGTTGAGGAAGGAGCTTTGCTTACTTTGAGTTTCAGTTTCACCCAAAAGCGGGAATTTATAGTCTGCATCGCCACAACCTGCCCCTTGTCAACTTGGCCTCCTTATATACCTCTTGTAATCATATTTAACTTCCAAATAAAGCAATTCTAAATCAGGCTAACCACTTTAGCGTGAGTGAATTCAACAAACACAAGCCAGTTCCAGCAATTTGCTTGCTGTTAAGTCAATCTCCTTTCAGCAGACTTGTCTGTGGAAAAACACAATGATTAAAATATCCTGCGAACTGACTGATAGTGGTTATGGCAGAACTATGATGGTCCAGGAATACAATCTATATCCTGGTGGCTTATTCCAGTGCTAACAAATGGATTTCCCTTCAATGATGCCTGAATGACTGCTCCCTTGGGTGAATGGTACTATAATGCATGTTCAGCTTGGTCTCTGCTACTGATGTTGCCAAATCCAGGCTTGTCCCACTCATCTGCAGGACAGGCCAATTAAATGAGAGATGGGTTGCTGGGACAAGGAATAGCTACTACTCAGAAAGTCAACAGACCAAAAGGATGATAGACTATTGTCTCAAAAAAAATATATTTCCTGGATTTGGATGCTAGTTTCTTTTATAGAGCAAAAAGGGGAAGGTGAGGAGGAAAAGTAAAACAGGTGATCATTGTTTGCAAATATTTCCTGATTCTAGCCAGACTCTGTAGGGGATGCATTAATTTATTCTTTCTTGTAGCCATTCATAGATGGGCCTGGTCAGGATATTTCCTGTGAGTTTAAACAAAAGTATTTTAGCTTAATACTCTGGCATGGCAGGGTTCCCAGGGATGTGCCATTATGTAAACTTTAAGCTGTAGGCAACATCCCTTGAACATAAAGTTTACAGGTAAAATAAACAGATCCAATAGGGAGTCTAATTTTTTCTTCTCTACTACACTGATATGTTTGTCACTCAGCAGTGTCTATAGCCAAACTGCCTTGGTGAGGTAAGCATATGTTGCTGAGCTCAGGCTTAAAGTTCATCTCTGCCATCACGGTCATTTGGTCCATAAGGACCAGGATTATGGTCATATCACAAATAGGTCATCTTCTTGTTCACCTGGTCAATAGATGTAGAGGAAGAAAAACGATTTTTTCTTCACCCTTCTTAGTTTTTGGCTGAAATTTCTGTAATAAGAGATATTAACAAGAGAAAAACCAGTAGACACATTAACATGTGTATTTTATGTCAGGATATATTCAGGAAAAATGAGAAGCACAAAGTTGTGCCTTTGGAATTCAGGATTAAACATCATCTTATAAAGGAAAAGGAAGGAGGGGTGCAAGTCTTTGGGGGAAAGAAATTTTTTGGAGATGAATAAACCCTTAGAAAAATAGGTTAGAGGTATGATCATTCATGACAAAGGTTAAATGTGATATGGAATTCTAGTCCTATCTCCTGTGATAATAGCTAATCTTCCCTGGTTCATAAAACTGCTGGGAAAGAAATGTATGACAAATGGCTCCTTTTGGAATATCTGTCTTTAGGCAGATAAGGGGAGTTTAGAGAGAACCCTGTAAGCAGCCCTTTTGTCCTTTTCCTATTTCTGTTCCCCTTAAACCTTTGCGATAACTAGGTAACATTCAACCCAGCTCCTGACTAGTGCTCTACTGAAGGTACACAATCCCTTGCCTAACCTGTTGACTCACTTCCTGAATTAAAAGAAGTAAGAATGAAGAATTAAGTAGGTAAAGAGTGACTGTATCTCTACCCTCAGCTTCCCTTTAGTAAATTTACAAGCAAACAACATTCACAAGAGAGCAGACAAAGGAAGATCAGAAGTCAGCAGGTTTGCACGCAATGGAAAAATGATGAAGAATCTAACCTTCTACCTTAATGATTAACTGAGATTGTTTCCCCCTTTACTTTAAAAACTTTCATGGCTGAGCAGAATCTTCAGAGTTGGTCTCTGGACATAAGACTACCTTCTCCCCAGATTGCTGACTTTTCTGACTAAAGCACAGTTCCTTTCAATTGAATTTTGCTCTTCAATAGATTTTGAGTGGCAAGCAGCTCAACTTGAATTTGGTAACAATCTGCATTTGCTGTTTCTCAAATGTCTACAGTTCAAAATAATCATCATACCAAAGAAGCATATTTGGTGTGGCATATACTGCTACCTTTTATTAAGATTTTTCTCTGCTGGAGTTGCTTTTCCATTAATATTTATATAGGTTACAGATCTTCACACTTTCTGCTTACTTGATGACACTTACCTTTATTTGCTTTTGAACTGTTGTGTTGGAGGACTCTTAAGAGTCCCTTTGACTGCAAGGAGATCAAGCTATTCAATCCTAAAGGAAATCAACCCTGACTATTCATTGGACGGACTGATGCTGAGGCTGAAGCTCCAATGCTTTGGCTACTTGATGCAAAGAGCTGATTCATTGGAAAAGACCCTAATGGTGGCAAAAAGTGAAGACAGGAGGATTAGGGTGTGACAGAGAATAAGATGGTTGGATGCCATCGCTGACTCAATGGACATGAGTGTAAGCAAGCTCCAGGAAATGGTGAAAGGCAGGGAAGCCTGGAGTGCGGCAGTCCGTAGGGTGGCAAAAAGTCGGAAACAACAGAGGGACTTAACAGCAACAATAGATATCCTTATCTGTAGATTTCTAATTTTTGTATTTCCAAGTCCATAACCAAAAACCCTGGAATTACCACTAATTCAGTGCCCATGAACCACTTTAGATCTCTCCGTCTGCTATCTTCTCTGAAAAACAAAATTAAAACAATGACAATAACAACATAACATACTGCTTAAAGTTCTGCCCATTAGTAAATGACATTTTCACCACTGTTCCTCAGCATCATCCCTAAATATGACAGTAACTCCGAACTAATAACTTTCAGGTGGTGGCAGCCTACTGTAAACCAGGCCCATTTTTTTAATCTCTCTCACGTGATGGTCACAGTGAATTCTCCATGAGGTCACAGGTTTAGGGTGAGACAGAGAATGTAGTATATCCCTTCATTAGATTTTATTTAGGATTTACATACTATCCACTTCTACGGCTGCACTGCATAAAACCAAGATGATTCTACTTTTACCTTTAGTTCTAGTTGTTGAGACCATTTATTCTTCTGAGAAATTTACAGTCTTTCACTTGAAAGTCTAGAATATATGTGCTTATATGAAAATACATTTTAATCTGTATGACTTAAAATTTGTTGTTGTTGAGTTGCTAAATTGTGTCCTACTCTTTTGTGACCCCATGGACTATAACCCTCCAGGCTCTTCTGTCCATGGAATGTCCCACACAAGAATATTGGAGTGGGTTGCCATTTCCTTCTCCAGAGAAATCTTCCTGACCCAGAAATCAAACCAGCATCTCCTGCATTGGCAGGCAAATTCTTTACCACTGAGCTACCTGGGAAGCCCAAATTTTGTTTAAGGTGTCTTAGAATTATTTATTTTATCAGAATGTGATAAGTGTATCACAATAAGTAACTATATGAGTATGTCCATACTTATCCTTTTATGAAAGTTGTTTATATTATGAAAATTGAGCTTCTATACTTTTCTATCATTTAAACAAATTGACCTTGTTGTCCCAGATTTTTATGATTATATATATATGTATATGCACTATGAAATGCTTTTTGATTATTTAAAACACAGTAGGAAATTTTTGTTGTTGTTGTTAAAGTTAATAACTTGCAAATTAGGAAATCAGATGTTGGACAACATCTTTCACTAAGAGTAAGTCAAGATGCATGAATCAGCTCAACTATTTAAAAATAACGTGTTACTTTTTGTTTTGTTTTTAATTATTTTTTAATTGAAGAATAAATGCTTTACAGAATTGTGTTGGTTTCTGCCAAACATCAACATGAATCAACCATAGGTATACATTTGTCCCCTCCCTTTTGAACCTTCCTCCCATCTCACTCTCCATCCCTCCCCTCTAGGTTGTTATAGAGCCCCAGTCTGAGTTCCCTGAGTTAAACAGCAAATTCCCATTGGCTATCTATTTTAAAAAAGAACAAATAATGTGTTTCCTCTAAAGAAGCAAATTGTAAGAGTCCAGGAACCTATGTAACAAGAATCCTTTAAAATGGTTCCCTTGATTCTTTAAAGTTCCCATTGCTACTTCAGTAGAGTCTTCTTGCACTGGATATAACAGAGGTTTGACTAAACATGCCTCTGAAATTCCATCACATGTTTCCTACATAAATTTTTCAAGCATTATGTCTTAGAGCAAAGAGGGCTGGAATGTATGATTCTTTAGAATTATTCAGTTCAGTTCAGTCACTCAGTTGTGTCAGACTCTTTACAACCCTGGACTGCAACATGCCAGTCTTCTCTGTCACCAACTCCTGAAGCCTGCTCAAACTCATGTCCATTGAGTCAGTGATGCCATCCAACCAACTCATTCTCTTCTTCTCTTGCCTTCAATCTTTCCCAGCATCAGGGTCTTTTCCAATGAGTCAGTTCTTCTCATCAGGTGGCCAAAGTATTGGATCTTCAGCTTCACCATCAGTCCTTTCAATGAGTATTCAGAACTGATTTCCTTTAGGATGGACTGGTTGGATCTCCTTGCAGTCCAAGGGACTCTCAAGAGTCTTCAACACCACAGTTCAGAAGCATCAATTCTTGAGTGCTCTTTATAGTCCAACTCTCACATCCATACTTGACTACTGGAAAAACCATAGCTTTAACTAGATAGACCTTTGTCAGCATGCTTGCTAATAAATGTCTCCAGACATGGCAAAATTTTAGAGTATGGTGGTTACCAATATACACCAAAAATAATCTAATAGATGTACCTAATCCAATTAGCATAGAATGGTCCTCAGCTGAAAACAAGTTTGTTTGTTTGTTTTGTAAAGTCTCTGAACTATTTAGAAGAGACAAATAAATGTGCTCAAGTAATTGGAGCGCTTACAAGGTAACAGGTACAAAGGTCATGATAGTTTAATGTAGGTGCTTTGGTATATTATAAATTCTGAGAGTGTTTGCTGTTTCCATGAAGTTATTTCAAGTCTAATCAGAGTAATCTAATTAGGAGTACTTTAGTCAAAAATGTAATTTCTCCCACAAAGCACAATTAAAAAAGAACTTACTGAAAACATAATCTTGACTCTTCTCTTCCCATTACCCCCAGCACCAGCAGCCCAGAACAAAACGCCCTACTGATATACATCTATATTTCATCTGAGATTAAATCATTTGTCTATTAATTTCACTATGATATCACATATTCATAGTGTTGTAACCACGTGTTCCGGTAAACAAACTGGAGTGCAGTTCATTACACCTGTGGGTCCAAGGCAGAGTCTCCTCTTAGCCAAGGACCCTGATCAGTTTTTGTGAAAACCTTATATACCCTAAGTGTACGTGCCCAAACCCACCTCCCCAAATTCCCTGAAACTAGTCTGAACAAAGGAAAAGAAAGATACAATCAAAGTTAACCCGTGATTCATATGCCTTAAGCCTAGGTAGTTAACAGTGGACAATTATCAATAGGACAATTATCAATGTGGTCATACCCCAATAAGCATAATAGAATGCATGATTCTATTCAGTTACATAGATAATTAGGGTATTTTTTTAGGCGATGGAGAGTTTAGGTATGAGCCCTGGGGTTCTTCCTTCCGGGGGCCTGGTTTTCCAGTTGGTATGTCATTTCCATAGATACTGGACATATAGCTCAAAGTCTGCAGTCCGGTCCAAGATGGAGTCCTGCTTTTAAGATGGAGCCTGTCCTGTTTCCTCCTTCAGTAGTAACACAAAAAATTAAAAATAAAAATGTAAAAAAATACTGTCAATACTTTATCACAGCTTTGAATATCTTTTCACATCCATATGCTTCTGAAACTAGTGAATAGCGAAGGTGACATAGTAAATAGAACATTAAAATAGTAAGACTCCATTTTATAATTCTGCCTTAGGTCAAAGTTTCTGACAGCACTCAGATCTCAGCAAGCATATTTTATTTGGGACCTACCTTGCCTTTACCTGCTAGACAGTTTTGAGCAGCTATATTTTTATCTTTTCATTTCAAATATTTAGTTATTTCTTCAAATGATATTTATTTTCCTGTTAGCCATTAGTTTTACAATCACTTGTCATTTGGAAAGAATGTCTTAGCAAATCAGATTACATAGTCAAAGGAAATGCAGGTGTTCCTTTAGGCAATCTTATTTTGAATTTAATTTACATACAATATGATATTATATAAGTAGCTGGAAGATATATTCACACATTTCAAAGAGATTTCAGAGGAAGAAAAAATAATAGTCAGGATTTGAAGGGGATATGTTATTTGGTGCCATTTTTTATCATTTTTCTCTTCACTTGCAAACACTATGCTCAAATAATATAAGTTTATAGGAAAACTTCAATGGCAGTAGTGGGAGATAAGAGTCAGAAAAGCAAATGAATTTATTGCTTTTATTTCTATTTAAATATAATCTTGTCTCTTCATTCTATTTCAACCTTTTAAAAATATTTCTTATATTAAAATAACTAGAAAGGTATTTGAACACCAGATGCCAACAGCTCAAGGTTATTTGTTTTGTCCTCAAAATATCAGTAGGAAACAGGCAGCTTTATCCAATACACATATGTGGGTATAGTCTACAGTAGAAACATCTATTCTCTGGCAGTAGTAAGTGTATCATTGAAAAGATACCATGATGTTGAAAAGATGAAACAATTTGATGTTGAAATGCATCTTTTATATAACAAACCTGTAGGGCTTCAAAGATTGCTTTATTTCTCAAGTATGTCTCCATGTAGTCTGGTTATACCCTCTTGGTTCTGTGACTGAAAGCCTCATGTGTTCCTCACGATTTCACTGTATTTCCCAAGTTGGGGCATGACTCTACAAATTTTTATTGGCCTATTTATCTCTTGGATTCTTTTAATAAATTATGTTTCCATTCTTCACCTGTTCCAGATATGGATACCAGTTCCTTCTCTTTTCTTCTTTTTCCTTTCTGTCTCAAACTACTTCTACTTACAACTCTATTTCTATTTTATCTCTAATCTCCATCTTCATTCTGTAAAAGGAAAGAAGTAACCTGATTCCATATTGAATCTATTTGTTTAAGCTATAGCCCTTGCATTGTATAGTTAATTTTCCCCTGCCCATCCTTGCTAACTCTGCCCATAAGTAAGCAGCTCTTGCAGGAAAGAACACTCAGCAGGAAACTTATTTTTCTTGTCACTTTAACAGTGATAGTAATACATTGTAAGTAGCCCTAAACTGTTGGTGAATTTTAAGGTTATTTCTTCATTGCTAAAAATTCGCACATGAAGTGATAGGTAAGAAATGGATTTATTTAGAGAGAAAACAGACTCCATGGACAGAGCCTCGACCATCTCAGAAGGTGAGAGTGCTTGGAAATATGGTGTGGTTAGTTTTTATGGGCTGAGTAATCTAATAGGCTAATGAGTGGGAAGATTATTCCAATTATTTTGGACAAGAGGCAGGATTTCTAGAAATTGGGCCATCAACCCATTTCGTGGCCTTTTATGATTGGCCTCCAAACTGTCATGCACTGATGAGTGTGTCGTTTAGATAATAATGTATTACAATGAGTATATAATATGCCACAAAGTACACTGGAAGTCAAATCTGTCTTCTGAAACTATTTGGTTCCAATCAGTTTATGTTTCGTCCTCAGGCTACGTCATTCTTTTAAAGATTGTTCCTGCCCCTTTATCTTATTTCAAACCAGGCATCCTTATGTTCTAGCACCAAGCATCCTCATGTTCTAGCACCAGGCATCCTTATGTTCTATGTGCCTTAGGTCGTGGCACACCTTTCAAATATCTCAATTATGCATACCTTGCCTAAACTGTTGGTTCTTTCTTTAGATCAAAGTAGTTGAAAAGGAGAATAAGTAATTAATAGATGACCAGATCTCTTCCCCAGTTTCTCCTTCAGCAATCTAATGAACAAATTGTGTGAAAAAGATAACATCTAAAGAAAAATTACAATAAGTTGTTTTGCCAAAATTTTCATTTTCATCTCAGGTTCAAAAGATTTGTTAACAAAATAAGACACTCATTATATACAAATAAATAATACAAATATTTATTAAAGAATTATCTAGCTTACATTCAAAATACTAACATTAAAAGAAAAGAGAAATAGAAAGAGCAAAAATCGGGTTTTGCTTACCAAGTTGGGTTTTGACAAACATCCAAACTTAAACAGCATTGGGAAGTCCAATGTCACAGCAGATCTGGAGTCACAGTTGAGAAAAAGGTCCCAGGCAGCCTGTCTGCTCCCTGGGTGAGACTTCAAAGATTGTAGTTCAGGGTTCCCCCTTATAGCCCCAGGATGCAAACTGATATCATCATCAATCTGTGAGCAAATTGCACCTCTGGGTTCAGGTTAATGCTGTTTACTTTGTTTTGTAAATCTTAGAATGTTGATAAGTCTGGGCAGTGGTTGGCCAGACCTCCTCCAGGGACTTAATAAACTCCAAGATCTGCTTCTCATATATCTATTGTGTTTCTCTTCACAGCAGGTGTGGCTAACTCCTACAGCAGTAGTCAGGGCAGTGTCCAGGTAGGTCAGAAGCAAGGTCAGAGGTCTGCTATACACTTTTGCCTCTAAAGCCTGAGCAAGACTACCTCTGTTTTATTTCCCTAACAGTGATCCTGTTGTTCCATAGGAACAGTGATTCCTATGCTGAAGAGCATAGGAACAGGCAAAATAGCACAAGCAGTCTTACTACTTCTATAAGTAACAATGTAGAAATATTGTAGGTTTTAGTGAAAACAATTCATTTACAGTAATTGATGGAGTATTCCAATAAGCAGGGTTCTCCAACTTGAGAAGTTCATTCATACGGCAATTCTTCCATAGCCTTGTCACAGTCTGTCAGTAAATGGGTGCAGTTATTATCAAAGTCTAGATACTTTTTAGTAAAAATGAGGCAACCAATATATTTCTCTAAAAACAACAGGTAAAATATGAAATTGGTACATAATGTCCATCAACCCTACATCTGGTATAAGCAGGAAGAGTAACATTAAAATAATCTTTGTAAGAGCCTATGATGTTATGCTTCTGCTGACCAACGGTAGGGTAGGTGAAGTTGTCCTGGGTATTGGCCAGGTGATATTCTTGTATTATCATTTTGTTAGGTAGTTAGAATAGGAAACAGGAGTCCAAAATGGCAGTGGTTAAAAGACAAGGAAGGGAAAAGCCTGTAAAAATAGAACAAAGGAAGGTCCGAGGACTTGAGTGAGGACCTCAGGTAGAACAAACAGCACTCCTGGCTAGCCCAATTTACATAGGGCAAGCCCAGGCAGGGGGGAGTAAAAAAAAACATATAAAAAGAGGAGCTAAAGCGCGTGCTGTCTCTCTCTCTCCCACGTGCTGGTGCACTCCCCCACTGTCTTCTCTTTGCGTCTTTGGGTCAGCATGCCCTCATGCCTCGAGGATGGATTCTCTTGCTATTTTCTAAATAAAATAGAGCTGTAACACTGACTTGTCTTAAGAGCTATAACATGGTCTGTCCAAGACCTGAGAGCTATGACGTGCCAAGGGCTTTAATGTCCGTCACTCCAAATTTTTGCTGTGATGAAACAGAACCAAGGAGCATACACTCGCCTGACATCTGTGGTGCTGTGACTCGAATTTAGCCTGGCTGAAACAACCTCAGAGCAGCCCTGGTAAGGAGGAGGCCAAGCACAGCAGTAGCCCAACTCAGCAAAAGCTCCTGCAGTAGAAGCAGAATGTGAAGAAAACCCAGAGCAAGGGAAGTGGAAAGAGGCCTATCATGCTGGAAACCTGGACAGCGAAAAACAAACTCAGCAGAAAGCTCACACAGCTCAGTCTCAGATTCCAGAAGACCTCAGGTTAAGGTAAGTGGTCCTTGCTCCTATGGCTGGAGGGACATATGCCTATCAAAATCTTAATTCCTTTACAATCTCTCCTTTCTTGTTTCATGACCTAATAGGTGTTGCCACCCTAGTTCCACAGACTAATTTGCCAGAAACTCCTTCATATACTGAAGGTGAGACTCTTAAAGCTAAGAGTGAGGGCTTTCAAGAAGATCATATGGGGTGGTTCCAAAAGGAGGGACTTCTTTTTCTGCCTGGGAACCTCCAATGGAAGTTGGTTTACTCCTTACATGCCACCACTCATTTAGGGGACAAGGCCCTCCAAAGATTAGTAGAAAGTTCCTTCAGAGGAACAGGCCTCCAAACAACTATAAGGCAAGTAGTCTCCTCTTGTCCCACTTGCCAATTCAACAACCCTCAAGGAGCTCAAAGACCCCAGCTGGCCCAGTCCGTTCAACAATGTGGGACCTACTCAGGAGAGGACTGGCAGATGGACTTCACCCAGATGCCAGTTTCTCAAGGGTATAAATACCTATTAGTCATGATGGATACATTCACAAGATGGATTGAAGGTTTCCCACCTGGACTGAGAAGGCTGAGGAGGTGGTAAAAAAATCTACTGCATGGAATCATTACAAGATCTGGTCTGCCCAAGTCATTACAAAGTGACAATGGGACATCATTTACTTCTAAGGTCATCCAAGGGGTCTCTAAAGCATTGGGCATTACTTATTATCTCCATTGTGCCTGGAGGCCTCAGTCTTCAAGAAAAGTAGAAGGAGCCAATCAATTCTTAAAATCAGCGAAAAAAAGATAACCCAGGAGACCTCCCTGGGATGGAAGGAGACTTTACCAATAGCTCTCCTCCACACCTGTATTGTCCCTAAGGAACAGGTTGATCTTAGTCCTTATGAGATGCTATATGGGAAACCTTTTGTTTATGTCAATGACCTTTCCTAGATCCAGAGGTTCAGAACCTCCAGTCTTATACCATGGCCATTGGGCAATTCCAATAGGATATACGCTTGTAGGGTATGAACCAGGACCCAAAAGATTCTAAAGAGTCACCACTATATGCTCCAGGGACTCAAGTCCTAATTAAAGTCTGGAAAGATGGGTCCCCAAAGGCTCAACTCCAGCTCACATGGAAGGGCCCCTACCCTGTAATACTTTCTATCCCCACAGCAGTCAAGGTACCAGGACATGGCTCCTGGATTCACTACTCATGAGTCAAGCCATGGAAGAAAACAGAAGAGAACACTCCATACACCTGCCAACAAGTTACAACATGTAGTGCCAGTTCAATAAAGATATAAAACTAAGGCCGACCACAGAAAATATCACGCACCCTTAGACGGACACCACTATAAGGACTCTGAGGCTTGAGACTAACAAGAGGGGGAAGCCCAATACCCCTCACCATCCCAGTTCAGAAGGAAGTAGCCAGAAAGACCTTGATGCTCTTATTCCCAAAGAATTGGGCCTCCCATCTCTTGAGGGGGTAATGTTAGGTAGTTAGGATAAGAAACAGGAGTCCAAAATGGTGGTGGCTAAAAGACAAGGAAGGGAAAAGCCTGCAAAAATAGAACAAAGGAAGGTCAAAGGAAGGTCCGAGAACCTGAGTGAGGACCTCAGGTAGAACAAACAGCACTTCTGGCTAGCCCCATATACATAGGGCAGGCCCAGGGGGAGGAAAAAAAACATAAAAAGAGGAGCCAAAGCACGCTCTCTCTCTCTCCCACTTGCTGGTGCGCTCCCCACCTCTCTTCTCTTTGTATCTTTGGGTCAGCATGCCCTTATGCCTCGAGGATGGATTCTCTTGCTATTTTCTAAATAAAATAGAGCTATAACACTGATTTGTCTAAGAGCTATAACATGGGCTGTCCAAGACCTGAGAGCTGTGATGTGCCAAGGGCTTTAGTGTCCGTCACTCTAAATCTTTGTTGTGACAAGACAGAACCGAGGAGCATACACTCGCCTGACAATTTGGAGATCCATTTACTGCATTCTCAAAGAGCAAACTTAGCCAGAGGGTTAAAGATGCATAAAAGTAGAAGAACTCCTAAGGTGCCTAGAAGAAACACTAGACAGGAGAACCAGGACCAGACATTGGCCCATGACATTAGTTTTTCTCCAGGTATGAGAAGATGCAAGAATTTGGGCTCATAAAAAAGAAAAAAATCTTTACATGAAAGCATCTGACTATCTGAGGTCCTGTTTTGTCCATTTTTCCCAGACCACAGATTGAGTGAATAATTTGTGGTATCCACCCTGAATTCCTTTCAAGGGGTGTTGAAGTTCAGCAGTTGTAGTGGGCACAATTTAACCTTTGCAGAGGCAGTCTTCAAGTGCAAATTTCCAGTCAGCAGGGCCCCTGCTTTGAGAGCATGTCATGGCCATTGTGTCCCACGGTGATGAAAAGGGTCATTTCCAGGTCTTCCCTGGTGGCTCAGACAGTAAAGCGTCTGACTACAATGCGGAAGACGGAAGTTCAATCCCTGGGTGGGAAAGATCTCCTGTAGAAGGAAATGGCAACAAACTCCAGTATTCTTGCCTCGAAAATCCCATAGATGGTGGAACCTGGTAAGCTTTAGTCCACGGGGTTGCAAAGAGTTGGACATGACTGAGCGACTTCACTTTCACTTTCCAAGTCTAGCAAAGATTTCATTGATAGACCACTCTGTGTGCTGTTATTGGACTAGGCCCTGTGAATAGCAAACGTCTCTGGACCATTCCTTTTATACTAGGCTCTTCATCCAGTAAATATTTCGCCTTGTTGCTTCTTCCCATATCTAGAGTTACATTATTACAATCATTGATCTCATATGGAGCTTTATAAATCATCATTTTTTCAGTGGCTCAGTCACATACTTGGTAATGTTAAGAGAAACACATTTATTAAAGAGGAAACATAGAAAATACTAAAGCTAGCAGTTATTAGTTCAGTTCAATTCAGTTGCTCAGTTGTGTCAGACTCTTTGTGACCCCATGAATCGCAGCATGCCAGGCCTCCCTGTCCATCACCAACTCCCAGAGTTCACTCAGACTCATGTCCATCAAGTGCTGCCATCCAGCCATCTCATCCTCTGTCGTCCCTTTTTCATCCTGCTCCCAATCCCTCCAAGCATCAGAGTCTTTTCCAATGAGTCAACTCTTCACATGAGGTGGCCAAAGTACTGGAGTTTCAGCTTTAGCATCATTCCTTCCAAAAAAATCCCAGCGCTAATCACTTTCAGAATGGACTGGCTAGATCTCCTTGCAGTCCAAGGGACTCTCAAGAGTCTTCTCCAACACCACACTTCAAAAGCATCAATTCTTCGGTGCTCAGCCTTCTTCACAGTCCAACTCTCACATCCATACATGACCACTGGAAAAACCATAGCCTTGACTAGACGGACCTTTCTTGGCAAAGTAATGTCTCTGCTTTTTAATATGCTATCTAGGTTGGACATAACTTTCCTTCCAAGGAGTAAGCGTCTTTTAATTTCATGGCTGCAGTCACCATCTGCAGTGATTTTGGAGCCCCCAAAAATAAAGTCTGACACTGTTTCCACTGTTTCCCCATCTATTAGTAAGGTCACAAACAAGAATTTAATAACTCTCTTTAGGTATAGCCCAATATATCTCAGGTTATCTGACTTAATTAAATGATTATAGCCAAGTGTTAATCTCCTGGTTGTACATCATGGAGCATCTGATTTTTATTCAAATATTGACTACTGATATAAGCTTTAGAAAAAGAGTTAAGAGTGTCCTTTTAAAAGCTCAATTAAATTTTTAACAATATAGCATAACAGCAAGGAACTATCTCAGAAATGAGTAACAAAACTAGGATTTAATGTTCAGTGAAACATAAATATTTTTCATTGTGAGAGCATTAACTCTACAGCCATGGAAGTCTTTATCCCATCAGATAAAAATGAGCTTTGTCAAGGAGCTGGGAAAAGCAGCTCAAAAAAGCGGCCATCTTGGATTTCCCATAGCTCTGACTGTTTGATTGACAACCATTGTTTACCGGTTTTAAATTCCCCAATTTAGGAATAGACTCTTGCCATATTTTAAGGACATCAGTATAACAGTACTCTGACAGTGAGGGGTTAATTTTATAGAAGCAGAATGAGCTTTATCTACATGTACCATAATCTTCATAGATTACTATGAAACAATATTATTCACCAAAGTAGCAAGAAATTTTAAAAACAGATATAAATCACTTAAAGGCAAAGAAATTCACAATCTGTTGTCAAAAGCTGCATTCTAAGAAAACTTTGTTTTCTTAACAAAGAGAGAAAACAACATTCTAATCTGGTCAAAGGCATCAAAGTGAAACCATAGAAGGCATTTTTAAATCAGATTATATTCCAATTGACAAAGCAACCTGTTCATTGCTGTGACATATAACACTTTAATATGATAACTTGAATTATAATGGACAACATTTTATCAGGACATATGTGATCTTCATGAATTCCACATAATTTTTAGGATATCTATATTAGTAACATCAACTGTAAAGTATAAACTAAGACAGCAAAAGAGACACAGATGTATAGAACAGTCTTTTGGACTCTGGGGGGGGGGGGGGGGGTGGTAGAATGGCATTGAAACATGTATAATATCATATAAGAAGTGAATCGCCAGTCCAGGTTCGATGCAGGATACAGGAAGCTTGGGGCTGGTGCACTGGGATAACCCAGAGGGATGGTATGGGGAGGGAACAGGGAGGGGAGTTCAGGATTGGGAACACGTGTACACCCGTGGCGGATTCATGCTGATGTATGGCAAAACCAATACAATATTGCAAAGTTAAAAAAATAAATAAATAAATAAATTTTAAAAATAATTAAAAAATAAATATTTTTTAAAAGTAAAAAGAAAAAAAAAAGAAGAAGAAAATTATCACTTCTCCAACAATATTTACCATGTAATTTAATATGTCAAATGAACACATGTAGTTTAATATGTCTCTTTGGAATGTCTCAGGGGTCCTCTGAATCACCCCAAAGTCAGAGGTCAAAAGAACTTCAGTAGAATTTAATTTTAGGAAGTTTAGCCAAAATTATCAAACGGGTTTTTAACAGTCAGGTAGGATCATAGAGTTCTTTGTGAAACAATAGTTTTTCACTTCAGTTCAGTTCAGTCTCTCAGTCATCTTCGACTCTTTGCAACCCCATGAACTGCAGCACTCCAGGCCTCCCTGTCCATCACCAACTCCTGGAGTTTACTCAAACTCACGTCCATTGAGTCAGTGATGCCATACGGCCATCTCATCCTCTGTCATCCCCTTCTGCTCCTGCCCCCAATCCCTCCCAGCATCAGAGTCTTTTCCAATGAGTCAATTCTTTACACGAGGTGACCAAAGTACTGGAGTTTCAACTTTAGCATCATTCCTTCCAAAGAAGTTAAAAAATATATATATATTTCAGAGGTAAACATAGAACAGATCACTTTAGAGGCAAAGAAATTTAAAACCTATATTCAAGTGCAGTTCAACATCTCAAGAAAACTTTTATTATGCACAAAACTCTTTTCTTGGGGTCCACTTTACACAGACCTCTTTTTTTTTTAATGACTTTGTTCATTTAGAAAAATCCACCTGTAAATCAGACCTACTTTCTTTTTTCTTAATAAAATATAATTTCATTTCTCATACTTTTTACTAGAAATATACATTCTACTTTCCTTAAGCAACCATGAACTGCCCTTTATAATAGCATTCTGTAAGTTTGTGAACATATATACCAGTGATAATTTCTAAAAGCATATACTCTCTTATAGAAAACATCTCAGGATGACACAAAACATATTCATTAATTGTCCAAAATCTCTTTTGTTTCTCTGTAAGAGGAAGTTAGTGTTCAATAATTAATGTTTCAAAATCGTATTTTATTTGAAAATGACCTAGCTATTCAATAAATTTTCATCTCTTAGTTTAGCACAACCATAGAAATTCAAGTTACCTAAATCTGGAGTAAAAATTTTAGGCAGACATTCATGAAGTATAATTATTCTGAATAAAGTTTATCAAAAAGTTCTTGTCTCATTTATATTTTTCTTTTTCAAAAGTTTCTTCACTTGAGTTACTTTCCTTGTTGACAAATTTAGCTTATATTAAACCTAGACACAATAAATGGATTACACAATATTGATGACTCAAAACTTATCTTATAGACTAGCAAACAAACATTAATACTAGATATTTCAGTTCAGTTTAGTTGCTCAGTCGTGTCCTACTCTTTGCGACTCCATGGATTGCAGCACGCCAGGCTTCTCTGACCATAACCAACTCCTGGAGCTTGCTCAAACTCATGTCCATCGAGTCGATGATGTCATCCAACCCTCTCATTCTCTGTCATCCCCTTCTCCTGCTTTCAATCATTTCCTGCATCAGGATATTTCTAAGGACTCAGTTCTAATCAGGTGGCCAAAGAATTGGAATGTCAGCTTCAGTATCAGTCCTTCCAATGAATAGTCAGGGTTGATTTCTGTTAAGATTGATTGATTTGATTTTTTTGCTGTCCAAAGGATTCTCAAGAGTCTTCTCCAACACTACATTTCAAAAGCATCAATTCGTTTGTGTTCGGCTTTCTTTATTGTCCAACTCTCACATTCATACATGACTACCTCAAAAGCAATAGCTTTAACTAGATGCATCTTTGTCGCCAAAGTAATGTCTCTGCTTTTTAATATGCTGTCTAGGTTGGTCATAGTTTTTCTTTCAAGGAGCAAGCATCTCTTTATTTCATGGCTGCAGTCACCATCTGCAGTGATTTTGGAGCCCCCCAAAATAAAGTCTGTCACTGTTTTCATCATTTCCCCATCTATTTGCCATGAAGTGATGGGACTGGATGTCCTGTTACTTTTTTGAATGTTGAGTTTTAAGCCACTTTTTTCACTTTCCTCTTTCACTTTCATCAAGAAGCTCTTTCGTTTCTCTTTGTTTTCTGCCATAAGGGTGGTGTCATCTGCATATCTGAGGTTACTGATATTTCTCCTAGCAATCTTGATTCCAGCTTCTGCTTCATCCAGCCTGGCATTTCATATGATGTACTCTGCATTATAAGTTAAATAAGCAGGTTGACAATATACAGCCTTGACATACTCCTTTCTCAGTTTGGAACCAGTCCATTATTCCATGTCCAGTTCTAACTGTCGCTTTTTGATCTACATACAGATTTCTCAGGAGGCATTTAAGGTGGTCTGGTATTCCCACCTCTTGAAGAATTTTCCACAGTTTGTTGTGATCCACACAGTCAAAGTCTTTGGCATAGTCAGTAAAGTGGAAGTTGATGGTTTTCTGGAACTCTCTTGCTTATTTGATGGTTAAACGAACATTGGCAATTTGATCTCTGGCTCCTCTGCCCCTTCTAAATCCAGCTTGAATGTCTGGAAGTTCTCAGTTCACACACTGTTGAAGCCCAACTTGAAGGATTTTGAGCTTTACTTTGTTAGAATGTGAAATGGGTGCAATTGTGTGGTAGTCTGAACATTCTTTGGCACTGCCCTTCTTTGGTATTGGAATGCAGACTGACCTTTTCCAGTCCTGTGGTGACCACTGAGTTTTTCAAAATTGCTTGCACATTGAGTGCAGCACTTGCACAGCATCATCTTTTTTTTTTTTTTTTTTTTGGGTTTTAAAAAA
>NW_011494829.1:1068406-1082293 GCF_000754665.1 Bison bison bison
TCTTTTTTTTTTTTTTTTTTAGGATTTGAAATAATGCAGCTGGAATTCCATCACCTCCACTAGCTTTGTTCATAGTGATATTTCCAGAGGCCCATTTGACTTCACACTCTAGGATGTCTGGCTCTAGGTGAATGATCACACCATCATGGTTATCCAGGTCATTAAGATCTTTTTCATATAGTTCTTCTGTGTATTTTTGCCACCCCTTCTTAATATTGTCTGCATCTCTTAGGTCCGAACCATTTCTGTCCTTTATTATGCCTATCTTGTGTGAAATGTTCCCTTGGTATCTCTAATTTTCTTGAAGAGATCTCTAGTCTTTCCCATTCTATTGCTTTCCTCTATTTCTTTACGTTTTGCATTTTAAAAGGCCTTTTTATTTTTTTTTAATCTCTCTTTGTTATTCTCTGGAACTCTGCATTCGGATGTGTTTATCTTTCCTTTTCTCCTTTGCCTTTCACTTCATAACTATCATGCTGCCCCAATGTAGCCCCAATACAGTAGCAGCCAGAGATTTTCAGGTGAAGCCCATAAATGCTTACTGCACAAAATAGCCCATAACCATGTGAGTGCCTGGTGACAGTGCATGCACACTTCTATAACTGATCTCAGCTGTTACATAACTGTGCAAACCATTGTTTAGAGGACATGGGGTGAGAGGGAGTAAGAGTGTGGGCTGAAAGAGCCTGACTAGCTCCGTCTTGTTAATTTCCCCACAGGTCCTAATTGTAATAAAACCAGGCATCCAGCATCCTGAAATTAATGACAAACACACCAAGGGCTTTGAAGTTCTGATGATTTTTTTTTTTTTAAACAATCAGCAAATTTCTAATCAGAGTCAAAATTTCATCAATTTTACTATTCATATGTCCTTATGTTTTGAGATTCTTATTTGTTATGATAAAAGTAGATTAAATGTTTAATTGGTTGATACAAAATAGCAAATGATTGTTTAATTTAACCATTGAGAAATATTGCCAAATGAAATCAAGATATATGTCTGTGGAAAACTTTCCTTTTTCTAATTATTATATTCTCTTCTCTCCTGAATGTGAACTAACCCATAAATTTGAATCTTGTTTCTTAAGTGTACTGAGAAAATGCTTTTCCAATTTGCCTTCATGCAATAAAAGATTTGTCTTTGGCTATTCAGTTGTGTACTTTTGCTGTGCTACTAAATGTGTTTCACCAAGATTTCCTGCTGGATTATGCCTTTTCTTTAAGAGTTGTTTTTAATTTTTGTTTTTTATGATGGTGAAAAATATACAGTGTGAACTCAAAAGGATTGCAAAGTAGTATACAAACTATAATCTCCCTGTTAATTGAACTTTGCTCTCCTCCTCATGATTTCATTCATACTTATTCAGGGGTAGACACAATAGTCCATACTTTTTTTTTTTTTTAATTACAATATTGTCTAGTAACTCAAAGCAAACATAAGACCTGGAGATTCTTCTTTAAAAAATTCTGACCAAAGATACAGAACATTATAGCAGAAAGGAAGGCTTTATCATTTTGTGGGTGTTCCACAATTGTTCTTAAAAGAGAGAAAGAGAGGGAGAGAGAAGGAAATAAAAAAGTTGACTGTATTTACTTTTCTTATAGGGCTCCCCCATAGCTCAGTTTGTAAAGAATCTACCTGCAATGCAGGGGACCCTGGTTCAATTCCTTGGTCAGGAAGATCCCCTGGAGAAGGGAAGGCTACCCACTCTAGTATTGCGACCTGGAGAATTCCCTCAACTGTATAGTCCATGGTGTCACAAAGAGTCAGACAGGATTGAGCAACTTTCATTTTCACTTTCCTTATAACTGGCTATATTTGCAAGACTTTTCCAAGAAATATATGTGAAGGAAAAAAAAAAACAGAAAAATAAACTTATGCAATTGTGAAAATAATCTTGGTTATTTCTGCATTTATAATAGATAAATGAAAACTTAGAATTAATGTGCATAAAGATAAAATCTGTAGCACATGGTTTGGCTTACAAAGGAATTTAATTATAAAACTGAATATAAGGACAATTGTGCACAAAACTTACATTTATTAATTAATAGTGATGCTTTAGCAAAAAATATTAGGTCATTACTAGGAAAGAAATTATTGTGATCTTGGCAAGACTATGCATCATTAAATATGAGGAAAATGAGTCACCATAAGTTCATTAAATGTACTTCACTTATAGTATTATCTTAGCAACTAGTTGTCATGCATTGCTAAAATAATATAAATGTTGATAAATATAGATATAAAATAAGGCCAGAGACATACTAATTCAGATCTCTTTCCCACCAAGATGTTCATAATAATAGTACATGAAATATCTCATTAAACTAGGCCTTTATTACTAAACATGCTTAATTAGTCTGAAATATTAAACACTTTCTAATTTTCCCATAACTACTAAGTATGTATGGGTTATTCTATTGGCCTAAAATTTGGACCTATTATCTAATATTTTTAATTTTTTTTTCATTTTGAAGTTCTCAATAATACTCTTATTCAAACATAGTATTGATATTGTGTATTTTGCCACAAAAATGAGAAAGAAATAAAAACAACATGCTCTACCAGGTTATTAAGTAATAACATTTTATATTTAAGTTACTCCATATGGAATCCTTGGCTATACTCCTCAATTTTCTCTACTGTAATTTAAATATTCTTACAGGTACTATTTTTAACCCTTTTCTTTCTTTAGGATAAATCTTCAATTCTTAGGACATTTGAGTAAAATATACAATTTTCAGTAAGTCTATTGTTTAAATTGGTGAAAAGCAGTTTTTTTACACAGTGTATCGAAAATAAGAGAAGATTCCATGTGATTTTCCTTAAAACTGTGATTATTTCTATGTTTTAAAGCTGTGCTATTTGAAGGATTATCCCTCAGTGCGTGCATAGTTGTAAAGTTCATTGTGGGATTTCAGCTCAATTTATTGCCTAATGCATAAGAAATATTCTTCTGGTTATTCATAGCCACAATCTACAGTGTCTTTATTATCTGTGGTATGAACATCTTGTCTGATTATTGGAGCACATGGTTTGCTGAAAGCTGTATTCCTGCCATCATAGGAAGCTGCCTGTTTCATTGCTATTACTGTACCGTCGATGTATAATTCTCCTTAAATTAAAGTCCTTATTACTTTGGAGTTAAATATTTTTTGGAACCCTAATATGTACCAAAACGACTACTAAGTAAACTGCATACAATCTTCACATTACAGTAAATTTTACTATAATTTTAGACAAAGCTTTGATTTATAGATAATACACATTTTTGAGTATGTCCTTTTTAAATGAGGCAATCTAGAATGTGAGGCCAAATTGAAATGAGCAAATTTATTATTTTGCATTACATAAAGGATTCAAATGCATAATTTTCTAATTATGCTAATGATGTTTTCATCACCACAAATTAATCACTGTTGTGATTTTAAAAATAATATTCAAAGTAGAAATCAAAATATAAAATATTGAATGACTAAACATTCCCCAAATGTAACTATTTATAAGAAGTGAAAGTGATTAAAAAAAAATTAGCCAAAGTGTGCATTTGATTTATATTTGTAAAAACACATTGCTTTAATGACAAAAGAAAAAATGCATCCTCACTCAGGGTGTCTCACGTTAAGCTGAGTTGTCTCCCTCAGATGCACTGGAGGCAGGTTCTATTTTTTTTTTTTTCACTTGATCTTGCTCTCATTGTGCTACTCATTGTATTAACTTGCCCTTCTTTGTCTTTAGCAATAAATGAAGTGATATGCTATGTTTGTTCATATATATTTTTTTTTCTTGCAGTATTACAGTGGTAAGTTTGTTATGTCAGCTATGTTTTAGCTTATACTTGTTGGGTTTTATGTTTGCATTTCTATACTTTACAATCAGTTCTCTGTTTCCCTTTTACATGTTATAATCACAAGCACTGCAATGTGATAATTTGTTATGTAAAATCTAAGTGGCTTTATCTTCTAAGCATACATTACAACCATGTGAATGGAATGGTCATTTCAGTGCTACTTATTTTAATCATTGTATTCAATTGAGTTTTCAATATTTCATGCTTCCTATATGCAGCATTTAATTGAGTAATATTTTTCTTTTCAGATTTCCATAGGATTAAGTTGTGTATTTTTTTCCTTCTCATCTGAAATTTTTGCTTTCTACCTTTTACATTTGTTCATAGTTTTCAACTTAAATTCCATACCTACATTTCTTTACCACTGTAAACTAATATTATTGACTACTACTTTTTCTTCATAACATACAAATACTTTAATCATGTTAGTTTAGCTCCTTTACTCTCATTACACCATCTAGACGTAAAACATTTCAACCTCTACTTTTATCAATTTCACAGAAAGTAAGAGAATGAAAATTCAACTATATTTTAAAATCAAACCAAAAATTAGGATATTAAACTAGGGTAAATAATTTTCAAATCACTGAAAGAAAGATAACTGTAGTACAAATACACTTCAATTGTTTTAAATTTTCATGTATTCGGTATAGCTACTAATTAAACAAAATTGCAACAGACAGAAAACAATGGATTAAAATCAAACAATTACATACATGAAAGATTAAAATGTAAAAAATAAAGAAAGGTTAAGTAAAAAGAAAAAGATTAAAAGGAAAACACTGAAGTAATATGTTTATTACATTTAGAGGTATATATTTAGAGGTAGAGTTAGTGGATCATGTGGTAATTCTATATGTAATTTTTGAATGAACCCCAACACTTATTTCTACAGAAGCTACACCACTTTACATTCCCATAAATGATGCTCAAGAGTTCTGACTTCTCCATATATTCAGCAATACTTGCCATTTTTTGATGCTGTTTTAATTGAAATATAGATGATGTATGACATTATATTGTTTCAGGTGTATTATATAGTGATTTGATATTTGTGGGCAGTTTTAAATGATCACCATGACAAATCAAACTGAACATGGAACAACAGACTGGTTCCAAATAGGAAAAGGAGTACGTCAAGGCTGTATATTGTCACCCTGTTTATTTAACTTATATGCAGAGTACATCATGAGAAACACTGGGCTGGAAGAAGCACAAGCTGGAATCAAGATTGCCAGCAGAAATATCAATAACCTCAGATATGCAGATGACACCACCCTTATGGCAGAAAGTGAAGAGGAACTAAAAAGCCTCTTGATGAAAGTCAAAGAGGAGAGTAAAAAGTTGGCTTAAAACTCAACATTCAGAAAACGAAGATCATAGCATCTGGCCCATCACTTCATGGGAAATAGATGGGGAAACAGTGGCAGACTTTATTTTTCTGGGCTCCAAAATCACTACAGATGGTGACTGCAGCCATGAAATTAAAAGACACTTACTCCTTGGAAGGAAAGTTATGACCAACCTAGATAGCATATTGAAAAGCAGAGACATTACTTTGCCAACAAAGGTCCATCTAGTTAAGGCTATGGTGTTTCCAGTGGTCATGTATGGATGTGAGAGTTGGACTGTGAAGAAAGCTGAGCGCCGAAGAATTGATGCTTTTGAACTGTGGTGTTGGAGAAGACTCTTAAGAGTCTCTTGGACTGCAAGGAGATCCAACCAGTCCATTCTGAAGGAGATCAGCCCTGGATATTCTTTGGAAGGAATTATGCTAAAGCTGAAACTCCAATACTTTGGCTGCCTCAGTCGAAGAGTTGACTCATTGGAAAAGACTCTGATGCTGGGAGGGATTGGGGGCAGGACGACAGAGGATGAAATGGCTGGATGGCATTACCGACTGGATGGATGTGAGTCTGGGTGAACTCCGGGAGTTGGTGATGGACAGGGAGGCTTGGCGTGCTGCCATTAATGGGGTTGCAAAGAGTCGGATACGACTGAACGACTGAACTGAACTGAAATGAGTGACAAATCAAGTAACCATCATCCCCATATAAAGTTATTTCTATATCAGCAACTGTATTTCTTATGCTGTATATTAAATCCTCATGGCTTATTTATTTTACACTCAAGGTTGTGCTTTTTAACCTCATTCACTTATTTCATCCCCTCCTTCCTCCCTGTTGGCAACTCTGACTCATTCTCTGTATCTATGAGTCTGTTTTCTGTTAGTTTTGTGTTGTTTTTTAGATTCCATGTATAAGTGATACCATATGGTGTTTGTCTTTCTCTGACTTACTTCACTTAGTATGCTAACCTCTAACTCATCAATGTCATCATCAACATGCCAAAAATGGAATTCACCAAGTAAGAATAAAGGGGAATGGAAGGGTGATTGTGCTGGATTCAAGAAGGCATCTGCCCACACTACTACTGTGAAGTACAGAGTAGAAAACTACCTAAGCCATTTTAGCAAATTCTAAAAATAGTAGTCTTAGCATTATAGTCCTTGATTCTGTTTTTCCATTTTTCAATTAACAAACTGTTAGATCTTTACCAAGCAAGAGTAAGTGAATTAGTAAGGATGGTGAAGAAGAACGTTTCTTTCTTCTAATTCCATTATTACTTAATTTTTAATCTTCATTCAATTTTCAATTCAATTGCCTCTTATTATCTATAAATAAGCATACAAATTCATAAATGAGAAAATAGCAGATTTATCTAGCAGACATAAGTACATAGATATCCATTTTTAAACAAAGGTATGTAATATAGTTGACCGAAAATGAGTGTAATACCTCCCAAGTAAGAAAATAGCATTGTTTGATCAGCGTAAGACAATTATTATATCACTGTTTCCAGTTGAACAGAGAAACATCTTTACTATTGTTTCTCTTTCAAACTGTAGAATATGAGATAGGTATGTGGTGGTGGTAGTTTAGTTGCTAAGTCATATCCGATTCTTGTGATCCCATGGACAGCAGCTGCCAGGCTCCTCTTCCCATGGGATTATCCATGGAAGAATACTGGAGTGGGCTGCCATTTCCTTCTCCAGGGAATCTTCCCATCCCAGGGATCGAATGTGTGTCTCCTATGTGCAGGCAGTCTCCTGCATTTCAGGCAGTCTTTACCACTGAGCCACCAGGGAAGCCCCTGAGATAAGTATACTGGAATCTGATTCAGCTCATGTAAATATTTACCAAATATTCTGGGGCTGCTTTCCCATTTTAATTCATTAAGACCTTCAAGAAATATCTGATAAACACATTATTCAGTTAGAAATATCTGATTACCATTGTGAACCAGAGTTTTAACACCTATAGATATCACAATGAATAAAATGTTTAGTGATACTGTTATCAGAGCTAATGTTCTAATATTTTCTAAACAAGAAAATCACATGCTTCAGCTAACACCAGTCATATTTAGTAACTGGTAAAACTGAGTTTACTTTTGTTTTTCATTTCCATTATTTCAGTTGACCAAGATAAAAGAAGAAATCTTATCAAGAAAATCTAACCTACATGAAGATATCTTTTGGAACTTTAATGAGTGAGTGAACAGGTCCAGGATTACTTTCAACAAATCTTCCTAGTTTCAGAGGTAGTCACCAGGTACATTGGACTATGGAACTGTAGGCAGGTCACCTGAGGACAGTGAAACCATCTATTTCAGAGAATGAATTTTTACCAACAAAATTATTGTAGCCTCATGATATGTTGCTCACATACATCGCTGTGCTTCATATATACTGCGTTGAAACTTAAAAATTCAAAGACACTATTATATTTTGTGCAATTAACATTGTGCATGTGTGAGCTCAATTGCTCCATTGTGTCCGACACTGTGAACCCATGGATGGTAGCCCACCAGTCTGCTCTGTCCATGGAAAATGTCAGGCAAGAATACTGGAGTGGATTCCATGGACAGAGTAGCCTGGTGTACTACCATTCATGAGATCGCATAGAGTTGGACCCAACTGAGTGAGCACACTCACACACAATGCTAACTGTACAAAAGTTGATAGTATCTTTGAATTTCTAAGTTTGAATACAGTATATATGAAATATAGCAATGTATCTGAATAATACATCATGAAGCTACAATGATTTTATTGGTAAGAATTTATTCTCTGGAGTTAACATTTAATGATTTTAATTTAAGCAGGGATTAATTTTGTAAGGACCATAAAAACTGGTCTCACAAATGATAAAAATATCAAAGATCACAAACAATATTAACTCTAAATTAATATTTAGATATTATTTCTAAATTTATTTTAGAAATAAAATATTTAGAAATTTATTTATCAATATTAATTCTAAAAAATATTTAGAATATTACTAAAATTTGGTACCTATTACTTAAAGTATTACACTATTACATTGTGTTTAAATTTCTATAAGACAACAATATTGTAATTAACTAGAGTGTATAATAGAAAATTATAAAGAATTATTGAAGGATGTTATATTTATTATAACTTAGATATATCATTAGCACTAAATGCACAAGGACTTTGTGCATAGAAATATGAGTTTTATTCTTTGTAGTGTTTTAATTAGTAAATTTTGAAATTAAAATTTCTGAAATAAATTTTATAATATATGTTTTTGATAATCCTTTGATATATAAAAAAACAGTCTAATCTGTCTTCCATCATTTTTTAATTATCACTTTAAAAACATGACTATTCTTGATGAAAACACTGATTAGCTAAGAGTAATCTAAACTTCCTGAAAGAAATAGCTTATTTAATTTGTTGTTATTTCTTATGGAGAGATATGTATCAATATTTTAGTATTTATAATTATTTTGTATATCAACTTATTACATAATATACTGATATTATATATAAAATATGCAATGACTGTGCTACCAAATTCTTAACAATTACACTTCTTTTTAATATTTGCCATTTATTTAAATTATTATGATATTATCCCCTCATACTCATTTCAAATACAGTGCCCCATACATCAAACACTCATTCTCTATCACCTTGTCTGTGAAAATAGACTTTGTACCATTTATACTAAATTTCTACCTTTCTATAGTATAATTCAAAAGCACGGAAGTGAACTAGTGTATTTATTTTCTAAACTATTTTTCTTGGATCTCATTTCAGAATTGTGATGAGAAAAAAAATACTATTTTGAGTTGCCAGTTAGGTATTTTAGAATATAAGACTGCTCACATTCAGAATCTGGACATTTAGATAAGCTTAGGATTCCTGCCATAAGTTCCTGTTTTGCTTTTCCTGGGGAGCTTTTAACACAACTTCTTAGAGCTGAGTCAGCAAAAATTAGTGACCTCCACACCAATCACTTTATAAGTAATAGGTGCTGGCTACCCTTCTGTCCATTTCTTGTGCACTGGTGACCTGGGACTGGAACTGTCCTTCCTCTGGCTCAGTGCCTCTGCCCCAAACTCCTTCCCCTCTTTCTGGGATATCTAAGTAATTAATCTTATGACGATTCATTGAAGTTACTGAAGCTGTGCCTTCAATCAAACAATGGGTGGTTTCCGTTTCCCTAAAGTAGGAGCTCAGATTCTGAGGAAATTACCTGCTGACAAGGTGTGGATGGCTTCTGACTCCTTGTTCAGAATGTCCTGATCTACATATTCTTAATTTAACACCCCAGGTCTGGCCTCTAAGCACATGAATCAAGTGCAAAAATGGTTAGCTTTAAATTTAAGGTAGTTTATAATCTGAGTACATTTTAAAATCTTGCTTAGTCCCCATCATGCTTCCTTGAACCCTGGAATGTATTCTTTACTACTATTCTGAACTATTAATTTTTAAAGTATATTTGAAATCTATTGAAATTATATTGAATTTTCTCCATTTTTTCTATAATTCCATAAGCAAAGCACTTCATTTCTTTTCTGTTTGCATCTCCATTTCTCTCACTGTCAAATCCACTTCTACATATACAACCAACTATATTCCTGTGAAATCATAGCAGTTATTTTCCTGTTTCATATAATTGCTAGATAACATGTATTAAAAATTAAATAAACTAAAGATATATCTAAACATTTATTTATATATCTAACATACATTTGTACTTTATTATTGTTCAGTTGCTCAGTCGTGTCTGACTCTTTGCGACCCCATGGACTGTGGCATGCTATGCTTTCCTGTCCTTCACTATCTCCCAGAGTTCGGTCAAATTCATGTGCATCGAATCAGTGATGCCATCCAACCATCTCATCCTCTGTTGTCCACTACTTCTCCTGCCTTTAATCTTTCCTAGCATCAGGGTCTCTCCTAATGAGTCAGTTATTTACATCAGGTGGCCAAAGTATTGGAGCTTCAGCTTCAGTATCAGTTCTTCCAATGAATATTCAGGGCTGATTTCCTTTAGGATTGACTAATTTGGTCACCTTGCAGTCCAGGGGACTCTGAAGAGTATTCTCCAACACCACAGTCTGAGAGCATCAATTCTTCAGCACTCAGCCTTCTTTATAGTCCACCTCTCACATCCGTGCATGACTATTGGAAAAACCATAGCTTTGATTATATGGACTTTTGTCAGCAAAGAGCTGTCTCTGCTTTTCAAGACACTGTCTAGATTTGTCATTGCTTTACACCAAGGAGTAAGCATCTTTTAATTTCATGGCTGCAGTCACAGTTCAGAGTGATTTTGGAGCCCGACATAATGAAGTCTCTTACTGCTTCCATTACTTCCCCACCTATTTGCCATGAATGCATAGAACCAGATGCTGTGATCTTAGTTTTTTGAATGTTGAGTTTTAAGCTGACTTTTTCACTCCTCTCTTTTACCTTCATCAAGAGGTTCTTTAGTTTCTCTTCACTTTCTTCCATAAGGGTGGTTGTCATCTGCATATCTGAGGTCATTGATATTTCTCCTGGAAATCTTGATTCCAGCTTGTGCTTCATCCTGCCTTGCATTTTGTATGATGTACTCCGCATGAAAGTTAAATAAGCAGTGTGACAACATACAGCCTTGATATACTCCTTTTCCAGTTTTAAACCAGTCCATTGTTGTGTGTCCAGTTCTAACTGTTTCTTCTTGATCTGCATAGAAGTTTCCTAGGAGGCAGGTCAAGTGACTGGGTATTTCCAACTCTAAGAATTTTCCACAGTTTGTTGTGATCCACACAGTCAAAAGTTTTGGCATAGTCAATAAAGTAGAAATAGATGTTTTTCTGAAACTCTCTTGTTTTTCTATGATCCAACATATGTTGGCAATTTGATCTCTGGTTCCTCTGCCTTTTCTAAATCCAGCTTGTAAATCTGGAATTTCTTGGTTCTTGTACTATTGAAGCCTAGCTTGAAGAATTTTGAACATGACCTTGCTAGCTTGTGAAATGAGTGCAGTAGTTTGAACAAATATATATTTCTGTGTATATATACTGAGTCCAAGCTCACTCAGCTCACTGCAGGATAGGCCAGTGAATCTCAGAGACAAGGTATTGAGACAAGGAAGAGACTTTAATCAGAGTGTCAGCAGACAGAGAAGATGGCAGGCTAGTGCCTCAAAGTAGCCATCTTATTGTGGGCTGGATGCCAGGTTCTTTTATAGATTAAAGATGAGGGGAGGTGAGGAAGCAAAGTAGAAAGGCCATTCCTTTTGCAAACATCTGCTAGTATGGCAAACCTCAGGCAGGGTATATGTTAATTTCTTCCTTCCTGCCATCCACAGGTGGACAGGGCTCTGAACAGAGGTACTTTAGTTTAACAGTCAGGCAGAGGGGCAGGATTATCTGAGGCAAACTATTCTATATGATTATAATAACAAAAGCAATGAAAGGCAAGTCAAAGAAACAGTTCCAACATGGAGACAGAATTGGCTTCTTCCCTGCAGCAAGATGATAGATAAATTACAAGACCCTTACGTGAGAAGTGCTTTTCCTATACACAGAGGGAAGGAATAGTCTTATCTTTAAGATGAGGGTACGATGTGGTGTGTGTGCTCAGTCATGTCTGATTCTTTGCAATCTCATAGACTATAGCCCACCAGGCTCTTCTGTCCCTGGAATTTTCCAGACACAAATACAGGAATGAATTGCCATTTCCTACTCCAGGGGATCTTCTCAACCCAGAGATCGAACTTGTGTATCCTGCATGGGCAGGCAAATTCTTTATTTCTGAGCCATTTGGGAAGACAAATATGAATAAATATGACTTTCAATTTTCCCCTCATTTACTATCGTTACCTCATAGCCTACATCTATCATATTCTCTCACAAGCATTCAGTCTACATCACAATTAGCACAACGATAATCAGGTTTAAGATTTTCATCAAATTTTCACTTCCTCACGAGACTTCTCACATCATGTGAAACCCATATTAGATAAATTTGTAAAAGTTTCTCCTGTTAATATGAGAGGGTAACAGGTAGGAAGGCTAGGGTCCTCAAGCAGAGGTAATAGCCTGCAAGAGGCAGACATTTTTGTGCTTTTTCTTCTCTATACAAAATTGAAAGTAGGTTTCTTTTAAATTCTGTGTTGTCATGATGACACCTGGTTCTGCCTAAACTTAGCTTTTCTCAAACCTTGAGCTAACCAATGCATTTTTCTTATGGAATTTTTTTGTTGTTGTTTGTTAAAATCCATGTTAATGAACTATGTATTTGCCTAAGAATCTGCCTTTCTTCAAATCTGTTTGCCTAAGATTCAAATCTTGAACCGATAATGGCTCAGCAACCAGTATCTCTTATTTATCGAAATGTCCTTTTAGCTATGTTAATGAAACTATGTATTTGGTTGAAAATTTGCCTTTAAGATTCATGTCAATTGTTTTATGGACAGGGATGACTCACCTTGTGTCAAAGCTTTCTCAAAATGCATGTTGTGAGAGAGGGGCCTGATGCTACTCTCTCAGTTTTGAGGTGATTTTTAACAGACAAATAACTCCTTGCTAGAAGTTAGCAAGGGGGGCACTCTTTCTGCCTGCTTCTGATGCTGTGCCAGAAGCTTCCTTTATCCCTTGATACTTTAATAAAACTTTATTACACATGTCGACTAAAAAATGATGTACAACTTGAGAGTTGTGAGTTAAGTTTTGTTTGCTTAACTTTAAGCTAAGTTGCTCCCCAGGCTGCAGTCCTCCTTTTGCCCCAAATAAAACTCACCTCGCAACTCTCAAGCTGTGTATCTTTTTTTAGTCTACAGTTATGGTGACTGATGCAGCGACCCGAAGTGGACTTCCTTCCTTAGGCTGAACTCCACAAGGAATGGGAGCTTTGGTACCAGCAGTGGCCCCTTGCAGCCATACACCTCCCTGGGGAGTGCAGACAAATTTGGGGAAGTCTCTCCTGGTTCTAGAATCTCCCATATTGGTTGAGATTCTGAGTTTTTATGGCGGTGAAGCAGATTACCTGCCCCCTCCCAGTAGGAAAGATACTGGGGTGGGGGTGTGTGTGGGTGAAACATCTGGGGCATACCCACTCATGGTCTAGACACGAGTGGGACTCGGCTGAAAGATACTGAGAAATTCCCACCCAGGCAAAAGATACTGGGTGGGGGATGGCTGAAAGATGCCAGGGGAATTACCCATCCAGGGGAAAGGTACTGGGAGGGTGGGGCTTGACTGGGAAAAAATCAAGGGATACCCAGGGCCCCACTGAAAGATGCCAAGGTCACTCCATTGTAGGGGACTGAATAGTCTTGGCTGAGTGGTTAAGCAAGAAGCTGATCTGACACTTATCCTCAATTTGAAGCAGAGACATTACTTTGCCAACAAAGGTTCTTCTAGTCAAGGCTATGGTTTTTCCTGTGGTCACGTATGGATGTGATAGTTGGCCTGTGAAGAAGGCTGAGCATCGAAGAATTGATACTTTTGAACTGTGGTGTTGGAGAAGACTCTTGAGAGTCCCTTGGTCTGCAAGGAGATCCAACCAGTCCATTCTGAAGGAGATCAGCCCTGGGATTTCTTTGGAAGGAATGGTGCTAAAGCTGAAAGTCCAGTACTTTGGCCACCTCATGCGAAGAGTTGACTCATTGGAAAAGACTCTGATGCTGGGAGGGATTGGGGGCAGGAGGAGAAGGGGACGACAGAG
>NW_011494829.1:1082393-1082580 GCF_000754665.1 Bison bison bison
GGAGGCCTGGCATCCTGCGATTCAGGGGGTCGCAAAGAGTCGGACACAACTGAGCGACTGAACTGAACTGAACTGAATCTGTTGTCAATCCTGCCCATTATAATTTTCAACTGAACAATTACAATTTTAATCTCTAATGTTTCAACTGAGAGCTTTAAAAAATCACCCATATCTATACTTAATATCT
>NW_011494829.1:1082680-1100593 GCF_000754665.1 Bison bison bison
TAATATCTTTTATATTACTTCCAGAGTCTTGAACATATGGAATACAGCTGAATAACTTTTATTGCCCTTTATCTAATCATTATATCATCTCTGTCATTTCTAGATTTGTTTTGATTGATTTTTCTCCTTGTTATAGGTTTATTTTCTTGTTTCTTTGAATGCCTAATAATTTAGATTGAAAGCTAGCCACTTTTTTTTTTTTCCTGAATTCAAACTGGTTCAAAACCAGAATTGAGTCCTTGCTTTCACTTTATTTTCATTTGCCTGATACGTCTGTATTTAATTTTTTTTCAAATTATTTTCCCATTTAAGTTATTACAGAGTCTCCATGCTATACGGTAGATCTTTGTTGCTTATCCATTTTAAATATAGCAATGTGTACATGTTAATTCAAAACTCTCAATCTATCTTTACCCCCATACTTCTCCCCTTAGTAACTATAAGATTGTTCTCTATGTCTATGAGTCTGTTTCCATTTTGTAAATAATTTCATTTGTATTTCTTTTTAGATTCCACATATAACTTTCTCTGATTTACTTCACTAAGTATGACAGTTCTAGCCATTTAGAATTCTAATGTATGATTAATATTTGTGTTCCTATAAATATCTCTCAGCTTTAGTCTAATATTTTCTTAAATTATTTAGAGTTTGATCCTTGGAGTTTTCATGTTTGATGTAAGATCAATGTTTTGGTCTACTTTCCTTTACTACTGTAATAAAACTGTGTATATTCTATCAACATCTCATGGTGGTGAGGTGTGCCACTCAACTGTATTTGAGCTGTGGGTATCGTTTCTATCTATTTAGATGGAGTTCTCACCAGTCTTATCTAGTTTTCTTATGCAGCTTCTCCTAGCCTGTGCTTACGCTAGTTTCCGTGGCATGTGCTGACTGAGCCCCTCTGAAGGTTCTCTGTGTTGTCTCAGTGCTGCTTTTTCTGCTCTGGTACTTGGTCTTGTGAACTCTGACAACCTTGGACTCCTCAAACAGCCATTTCCCTCTCCTCAACTCAGGGTCCACATTTTTGTACCAGGGCTTGGAAACTCTTGAATCAGTTAGCTCAGACAAATGTAGGGGTACACTTCTTTGTTTCCCATGCCCCTTTACTCAAAGCTTGGTTTTCAAAAGTTAATAACATGTCTTGAAATTCTTTTCACATTAGCACAGACATATCATTATCATTTTTTAAATAACTCTGTGGTAGTGTATTGTTTTCTTTATCAAAAATGCTTCATTGAATATGTTTAAATATGGTTTGCCAAAGGTTTGCATTATACATGTACAAGAAGTATTTAGTTCATATTATAATGTGGTGGGCATTTCAAAATTGATGTGCATAGGATTTTAACCAGTTTACAATGTATATTAACTAACTGTGAGGAATATATATTTTCAGTTAGCATTGGTTATGTCACTTAAGTGGTAGTTTAATGTTATCAGGAACAAGTGTACTTGAACCCTGCTTCTGGCAGTTACTAGCTACCATGGTACATAGTTTAACCTCATTGAATTTTAGTTTCTTTTTTCTTTTTTTCTATGTGAAAACAGTACTATATTCTCTATATATAAGTTGAGAGAATATATATATTCTCTCTATATAAGTACTATATTCAACTATATATAAGTTGAAAGACAATGTATAAAGATTTTATTTAAAACAATAAAAATTGTCATTATTATTATATATTAGCACTATTGCTAATATATATTGCTATTGAAATTGAATGAGGCCCTATGGTCCTTGCCTCTTCCCTCCTTGTCTTCTTGTGACTTTTGTCTGTGGGAAAACTTTAGTTCAAGAATAAGTTCAATCAGAGAAGTGAGAAATGCAGAAACAAAGGAAAACAGTCAAAGGACACCAAATAATAACAATATACTCATTGAACATAGTCAAGGACCTTTATTTCCTTCTCTAGGGCCATAGGTAATATGCTGAACCATGTCCTATGAGCTGTCTTATAAATACTGAAATCTCCACCAAGGAGAAGTTAATTATCTAGTGACCAGACTGTAGCCATGACATAAGCTAGCACGATTTTGAGAATTGGCCTCAAAGAAATGGAAACTGGAACTGAAGATTAACTCTACCTAAAACAAGATGAGACTAGTCAGAACACCACATGATCAATTTCAAGATGACTGTCAGAGCTGACTGCACTATTTCTACATATCACTTCCTCCCTCTGTCTATAAAATTTCTTGCCCAATGATTGTCAGTGAGAGAAGTTGGCCTTTGGACATACAGCTGCCCTTCCCCCTTCCAGTGACTGGTATCTGAAATAAAGCAAACTTTCCTTTCATCAACCTTGCCTGTTTATTGGCTTTTGAGCAGAAGGGAGCCAAATCCCACTTTCAGTAACACTATAATTAAAATGGCCTTAGATTAATCCCAGTCACTTTTGGCTTTTGGAGATCTAAATCAGTGTGTAACATTGGCATCTCTAGACTGGCATCTGATGATGTCTTTATAAATTTAATTTCCTCTTAGCTGAGAAAAAAAAAATTCTTTTAGTAAATTTAAGAACAATTCAAATTGAGTATGAGATCCCCGAGACTTCACAGAATTTCATCTTGTGCCAGAGTTACAAAGAACGGCTACATCATTACCAGCTGATGTGAAAAATTTGAACTGTTGAAATCTGTTCTTTCAGATAGAGACTTTCTTGTATTGAAGTAGTTGCACGTGACTGTAAGTGATATCTTGAGACAGATGCAGGTGATACAAAGCATCCTATGACTAAGACCTTACACTCAGACAGACATAAAAATGATAATGAGAAGGATAAGGTAAACTTTTCTGTCCTTTCTGAACATTGAAGAGAGCATTAGAGGAGCTACAGTCTGAGTTTTCTATATGTCTATGTCAAAGTGTTGCAATTTAGTCTAGCTCAGAGGCTCAAAGCTAATTATGCTATTACACATTCCACACACAAACACAAATCTTGATCAGAAAAGAGATTCACTCATCAATATAGGTAAAGATTATCCCTCTTCCTTCCTATTGGGATGATATGGCAGGAGCTAAGGAGCCTTTATTTGCTTTTTCTTATTGCCCTCAAGTAAAATACAAATATCTCTGTGGAGAATAGTGAAAACCAGGTTAAAAGTATCAAAGTGAAATATATGACTGAATTGGGGAGATTAAATTCTGGCAAATTACCAGTAACTTTAAAGAAACATTTACTGAGATTCAGATACTCTGGTTCTGGTTCTCTCTCTTTGACAAATGGTGTCTTTTTATTTTGACTATAACTCAGTAAAGATTCAAATTGCTCCAGGGAAAGTGAGCATAAGATCATCTGTTTAAGTTAATAGCATATGGGAGAGTAATAAGATATAACAGAGCAGATCAATTAATCGTTTTCAACTCAACATCTAATACAGCTTATTTCACTTTTGATTTAGCTAAAATGCCTGGAACAAATTAGCTTTGCTATGGTTTGGTCTTCTCTTTTAATACAAAGCATAGCCAAGACAATTGAAAAGTTAAGAACTTGTAATTAATTCTGTAAATATAAAATGAAATAATACTCAACATTGTTCATTATCTTGTTGATGACTAACCCTCAATTGAAAATCAAATCAAAATTAGAGACTATCTCTATTGTTTGTGCTATTATACATATTTTGAAAATATATTATTTAAAAGTGTAGCAAAAGAGGTCTTGGCTGATGATGGATTTTCTTTCTTATCTGAATTAATATTTTAAAAACATTAATATTTAAGGAAGAATTTATGTCTCAAAGTAAACTAAGAGATTTTAAACTGCAAATTATTTTGAGTTCAGAATAATTTTGCTTTTGTATACATCATTTATAATACATCATTTTCCTATATTTATAAATTCTTGGAGTCATTATGAAGTTAGAAAAAAAACATCTAAGCAGTACTTCTTACTCAAAACAGTAAAACAAATAAATAAGCCTAAGAACTCTTCCCACAACCAAATTATAGAAATGCATATGGGAATTTATCAGGGTTTCAGGGTGGAGCATTCTATGGGAATGAGTCACATTCACAACCACATATATTCCAAGTATATTTAAGAATATACTAAATTGTGAAGCAACTTGATTTACTTGCAAAATAACTTGGTTGAATACTCTATTTGTACTCTAAGCAGGAGTGCAGCCCCCAGACAGAAGAAAAAAGCCCACAGGACTGGAGAACAGATGGTAGTCATCAAACTCACCTCTATTCTCTCATTCATAGGTGTCACTGTTCTTAATGTTTTGTGTGAAAGCTACATTTCATTTAGCAAACATTAAAAAAAAAAAAAAAGATGCTTCCACTGTTAGGCCAGAATAGAAAATCAGGAGTTTTTTTTTTTTTTTTTTTCACCCCATTACTTTTGCTTCAAATACCATTTTCTTACTTTTTTCTCTAAGTGAAGAAAGATAATGTGTTCATTTTCTTTTCTTTGGTCAACAATGCTAATACAAAGGTAGGGGACTGAATGAATGACTTCTTTCTTTCCTAAGAGTCTAAATGTCATAGTATAAGTAAGTTAAAAAAAAAATAATAACATCTTATGGAAAAAACCCAAATGAGCTCTCTGGCCAATACAAAGGAAGAAGGAAAGAATATTTTTTCCTGTTTTATATTTTCATTTCTATATTAAACTAGTCCTTTAAAAATGATTTATAGATACAAAGTATAATAAATATTTTAAATATTAATTCATATATAGTTTCTATCATATGTAATTTTTATTTAGTATTATATTACGAAGACTGGTTTTATTCTGTGGTATTATTGAAAATAGCAAGCAGAGTGTGTTTACTTTGCTTTGGATATGTGCCAAAATTAAATCTTCAGGGGATATTCCTGACCCAGGAATCAAACCATGGTCTCCTGCTTGTAGGTAGATTCTTTACCAGCTGAGCTACCAGGGAAGCCCAAATCTTTTCATTACAAGAAACTTTGTGAATCCCTGCTAACCCCAAAAGAAATCAATGACTTGTAAACTTGTAGTTATGGTTGTTACACAAGAGACAATGCTATAAAGAGAACACATGGGATGTTGAAGTAATTTGTTGCTTTGGAAAACATTGTTGAAAATAGGAATAATTGTCATTGTTGCTGTTCAGTCACTGTGTCATGTCTGACTTTTTGCAACCCCGTGGACTGCAGCAGCCTGGCTTCCTTGTCCTTCACTACCTCCCAGACTTTGCTCATGTCCATTGATTTGGACATGCCATCCAACCATCCCTTTCTCTGTCACCCCTTTCTCCTCCTGTCTGCCCTCAATCTTTCTCAGGATCAGGGTCTTTTTCAGTGATTCAGCTCTCCTTGAGAACCCCGTGAACAGTATCAAAAGGCAAACATTTTGTACTTATATAAAAAGAATTTTTAGGGTATTTATATTCTGTGTAGGCAGATGAAGAGTTTTCAGAAATGGTATAGACATTAATGCTCCTCTTTTATAACTGACATCTAGCTGTCCCAGTCAAAAGAACAATTAAATAGTGTGATGAAATTTAACTCAATCTCAGAGTGTTGGAAACTTTTTAAAAAATTTAAATTTATCAATTTTTAAAAGATTATTGAAGCAAGGTTTTTGAAGAAAAATATTTTGCAGGTTATTTTATGCAAAACCAAAAGGATGTTGCCATATTTGACTCTACCCTAAAATATTTTTTTCATAGTATGTTATAACTGAAAAACTTTAGACAAATATTTTCTTATGGGATATGTAACAATATTATAATGTAGTCCTTAAGTTGTTTCATATTATTGTATGCATGTATAGATATATAAAATGCAAATCTAGAAAACCATTACAATGATTATTTTTGAACAAAAGACTGACTTTATGGACTATGTCGACATTTTATCTGTTCTCGATATAGCAGAGAGAAGCACATAGATGATATGAGTACTGCATGATAAAACAAAGAATAATGAGTTAGGATTCAGAGCACTACTTTGGAAACTGACTACTTGGAATTAAATCTTAACACTTCTTGATTATATGAGAGTAGGTAAGTTACATTCTTTCCATTTCTTGGTTTTTTCAACAGTAAATGGGGCTTCAAAGTGCCCCTTTGTAACTGTATATATTAATGTATAACGTCGGTTGCATAGTGACTGCTCAATAAGTTTTAGATATTTAGATGATTAACATGGCATATATTTCTTGGCATCATGTAGTCTTATTAAAGTGATATGTTGCTGAGGATATTCTGTGATTATGTGCAATGGTGTATAGAGATTTATATACACAGTGAGACTTCCAGATGTTCAAGCTGAATTTAGAAAAGGCAGAGGAACCAGAGATCAAATTGACAACATCTGCTGGATCACAGAAAATTCAAGAGAATTCCAGGAAAACATCTTCTTCTGCTTCATTGACTATGATAAAGCTTTTGACGATGTGAATCACAACCAACTGTGAAAAATTCTTATAAAGAGATGGGAATACCAGGCACCTTACTTGTCTCCTGCGAAATCTGTGTGCAGCTCAAGAAGCAGCAGTGAGAACCAGACATGGAAAAATGGAATGGTTCCAAATTAGGATAAGAGTACATCAAGACTGTATATTGTCACCCTACTTAATTAACTTCTATGCAGAGAACAGAGTACAGAGGGTTGGATGAAGCACAAGCTGGAATCAAGATTGCTGGGAGAAATATCAATAACTTCAGATATTCAGATGACACCACCCTTATGGCAGAAACTAAAGAGGAACTAAAGAGTCTCTTGATGAGAGTGAAAAAGCTGGCTTGAAACTCAACATTCAAAAAACGGAGATCATGGCCTCTAGCCCCATCACTTCATGGCAAATAAATGGGGAAACAATGGAAACAGTGACAGATTTTATTTTCTTGGGTTCCAAAATCACTGCAGATGGTGACTGCAGCCATGAAATAAAAAGATGCTTGCTCCTTGGAAGAAAATTTATGGCCAACCTGCTACTGCTAAGTCACTTCAGTCATGTCTGACTCTGTGTGACCCCGTAGACGGCAGCCCACGAGGCTCCCACATCGCTGGGATTCTCCAGGCAAGAACACTGGAGTGGGTTGCCATTTCCTTCTCCAATGCATGAAAGTGAAAAGTGAAAGGGAAGTTGTTCAGTCATGTCTGACTCTTTGCAACCCCATGGACCACAGCCCACCAGGCTCCTCCATCCATGGGATTTTCCAGGCAAGAGTACGGGAGTGGGGTGTCATAGCCTTCTCAGATGACCAACCTAGACAGCATGTTAAAAAGCAGAGACATTACTTTACAGACAACGGTCTGTCTACTCAAATGTATGGTTTTTCCAGTAGTCATGTATGGATGTGAGAATTAGACCATAAAGAAAGCTGAATTGATGATAAAGAAGAATTGATGCTTTTGAGCTGTGGTGTTGGAGAAGACTCTCGAGAGTCCCATGGACAGCAAAGAGATCAAATTAGTCAATTCTAAAGGAAATCAGTCCTGAATATTCATCGGAAGAACTGATGCTGAAGCTCCAATTCTTTGGCCACCTGATAACAAAGAACTGATTCATTGGAAAAGACCCTGATACTGGGAAAGATTGAAGGCGGGAGGAGTAGGGGACTTCAGGTGATGAGATGGTTGGATGGCATCACCGACTCACTGGACATGCGTTTGAGAAAGCTCCGGGAGCTGGTGATGAAAAGGAAAGCCTGGCATGCTACATTCCATGCAGTCACAAAGTCGGACACAACTGAGTGACTGAACAGAACTAATAATATATGGTGGGTCACACAAATAATAGAAATTCAGATGACATGGAAATATAGCACCTTGCACTTTCTGGTGTCTTTTCAACCCTTCAGCTATATATTAATGACAAAATAATGGTAAGACAAAGCTGAAATAGGAAGGAGAAACATTGTAGTAAGGACAGATCTAGGAAAACATAATTATTTGGCCCATTAATTGTGGTGCCTTCCCCAGAGCAGAACAAAACCCAGGATCAGCTGCTTTACACCCATTAGCCAATAATTTGAGAGGCATGTGTCAGTTGAAATCAAAGGTGCTTTACTTATAAGACTGAAATAGGCAAACAGGGAAAGGGCAAAAAGCTGCTTTCAAGAGAACTTGAAACAGAGAAAGGGATGTTATGATAAGAAAATTCAGTCTTTAAAAGTTGATGTTCAGCTTCCTGGTTCAAGTCAACAGACTTTTCTTAAGGAAAATGGTCCTTCTTAAAACTGAGGCCAACAGTGGTAAATTTGTCTTTATCTCATGGTGTTGGTACAGTATGGGTAGATTACACAAAGGTTAATTTTTATAGTTCCTCCCTAAGTTTACCTTCCATAAAATATTTTAAATATAAGAGATTTGGAAACATTTCTCAGTTTTTACCTTTTCATTTAGTATTATACATGGATTAATAGTCATAATCCATTAAATTAATTAGTTATTTTTATACTTCAATCAATTACTTTTAAGGTTTTATATCTGTTTATAGTTTTTATTTTTTCCAAGATTAATCTGAAATAGATAATTATTTCTAAGATGAACATATCTTACAATTAAGATGTGTTCATGATAAAACAAATATAGTCAAATGTAATTAAAAAGTCATGGATACAAATGCTAGTCATTCCATCATGTACTTTATTTTTCTTTTTTTTTGCTTAAATTTTATTTTATTTTTAAACTTTACATAATTGTATTAGTTTTGTCAAATCCTTTCTAGGTAAGCAGAATTCTTGCAATAGGGAGAAAAAGAGAGGGTGGATTTGTGATGGTGGAAATTGTTGAAAAGGAAAGAATCAATTTAGCAACAACAGAACAAACTTTTAGAAACAAGTTTCTTCTAAATTAAAATAATGTTTGCACTGCTTAATAATTGATTTCTTGACTAGAGAGTCAACCCTGTTCTCGTTATGCATTAGGCAGGCAGGGAAATTAGACAGGCAGTGTTTCTATTTCCTTCATGTGACTTTTGGAATTAGCCTAAGGTTCACAAGTGAATGAAAATAAACTTTTAAATTAATACTGTAATTCTTTATTAGGCTTGATAATGATTACTGGCCCTTCCAATTTTGACAAGAGGTATAATTTTTATTGGTCTAGCTGGCTAATAGACCTTTGCCTATGGTGATGTTCTTGTCACACTCTCTTGCATGCTTTCTAGAAAATAACAATTAAAGTTAATAGAGTATTTATCATTATTTCAAAGTGGTAACCACTTTTTTTCCACAGTGTACAACAGCTAGAATCTGAATGCAACATTTGCATTTAAATTAATCCTAAAGGGATTAAATGGCAGTTTGTAAAACACAATGAAATAAGTATAGAGATATACCTAAATTAGTACAGTAGCTATTATTTATTTAGTCCTTTAGGTATTCCAAACATATGCAAATATTGCTTTAGCTTTACTCTCTACCACAAAGGAAATATTTACTCCAAATTAAAAATTAAGAAACTGAGTTTAAGAAGTTATGCATGCATTGAATAAAACAAGAATGCCATTTTTGAATTTTGTTTTTAACTTTGGCAATTCTACATGGTTTAATTGGTAAGTGCCTGAACTATACTTAGCACTAATAACTTTCTACCTTTATGGCAATTTTCACTGTGTCATTCTCCCATCTTGTCCTGGCAATGTCTTCAGAGAAGACAGAAAATTTGTAATATCACATAGTTTATATTTACTAGGAAAACTAGATCTCAAAATATGAAGGGGATGATAGTGGTGACAATGGTGAGGATGAAGAGGAGGAGCATAGACATGCTTTAAGAGAATTTAAATTCAGCTTTTAGTAGCAACTTATTAAAGGTTCAAATTTAAGCTGCCTGATCCACATTTTATATAAATTTCTATTTTTATGATGCTTTTGTCTTTTAAAACATATGCTTTAAAAGAAAGAAATACAAAATATATATTAATTAAATGTTACACGTTAGAAAGTTGAAGAGCACAGAAATTATGTTTCTGACTCTTGTTTTTATGTAGCTGTTCAATATAAGATAATTTATTTAAATCATTCAAGTCTGAGGAATTTGGATGTAGGGAAACCAGGAAGAAACATGTGAAAAATTATAACTTTAGGTTTTCAAACTGTGGGTGTCTATAATTCAGAGTTAATAATTCTTCCTATTACTATATATAAAATTCTAAAAAATGAATAGATGCACCAGATAAATTCAAAAGTTTCATCTAGCTTTAAACTTGGTAATTCAGTTCAGTTCAATGAGAATTTAATAATTAGCCATGACAGGTCATCTACAGTGGACTAGTTACAGTGGAACCATGTGAAAATGAGGGTAAGGTTTCAATAAGCATGGGATTCATTACTATGATACCATTCAAAGGTGAGGACTACTTTATTTTCAAAATATATTGGATAAATTACCATGATCAGTTCAGTTCAGTTCAGTCGCTCAGTTGTGTCTGACTCTTTGTGACCTGATGAACCGCAGCATGCCAGGCCTCCCTGTCCCTCATCAACTCCCGGAGATTTACCCAAACTCAATGTCCATTGAATTGGTATTGCCATCCAGCCATCTTATCCCCTGTCATCCCCTTCTCTTCTTGCCGCCAATCCCTCCCAGCATCAGGGTCTTTTTCAATGAGTCAACTCTTTGCATGAGGTGGCCAAAGTATTGGAGTTTCAGCTTCAGTATCAATCCTTCCAATGAACACCCGGGACTGAACTCCTTTAGGATGGACTGGTTGGATCTCCTTGCAGTCCAAGGGACTCTAAAGAGTCTAATCCAATACCACAGTTCAAAAGCATCAATTCTTCGGTGCTCAGCTTTCTTCACAGTCCAACTCTCACATCCATACATGACCACAGGAAAAACCATAGCCTTGACTAGAAGGACCTTTGTTGGCAAAGTAATGTCTCTGCTATTGAATATGCTATCTAGGTTGGTCATAACTTTCCTTCCAAGGAGTAAGCATCTTTTAATTTCATGGCCGCAATCACCATCTGCAGTGACTTTTGAACTCCCCCCAAAAAAAGTCTGACACTGTTTCCACTGTTTCCACATCTATTTCCCATCTAAGTGATGGGACCAGATGTCATGATCTTAGTTTTCTGAATGTTGAGATTTAAGCCAACTTTTTCACTCTCCTCTTTGACTTTCATCAAGAGGCTTTTGAGTTCCTCTTCACTTTCTGCCATAAGGGTGGTGTCATCTGCATATCTGAGGTTATTGATAATTCTCCTGACAATCTTGATTCCAGCTTGTGCTTCTTCCAGTTCAGCATTTCTCATGATGTACTCTGCATATAAGTTAAAGAAGCAGTATGACAATATACAGCCTTGACATACTCCTTTTCCTATTTGGAACCAGTCTGTTGTTCCATGTCCAGTTCTAACTCTTGCTTCCAACCTGCATATAGGTTTCTCAGGAGGCAGGTCAGGTTGTCTGGTATTCCCATCTCTTTCAGAATTTTCCACAGTGTATTGTGATCCACACAGTCAAAGGCTTTGGCATAGTCAATAAAGCAGAAATTGATGTTTTTCTGGAACTCTCTTGCTTTTTCCATGATCCAGCGGATGTTGGCAATTTGATCCCTGGTTCCTCTGCCTTCACATGTATACCTGTGGCGGATTCATTTTGATATTTGGCAAAACTAATACAATATTGTACAGTTTAAAAATAAAATAAAATTTAAAAAAATAAATAAATAAAACCAGCTTGAACATCTGGAAGTTCAAGATGCACGTATTGCTGAAGCCTGGCTTGGAGAATTTTGAGCATTACTTTACTAGCGTGTAAGATGAGTGCAATTGTGCGGTAGTTTGAGCATTCTTTGGCATTGCCTTTCTTTGGGATTGGAATGAAAACTGACCTTTTCCAGTCCTGTGGCCACTGCTGAGTTTTCCAAATTTGCAGACATGTTGAGTGCAGCACTTTCACAGCATCATCTTTCAGGATTTGAAATAGCTCACCTGGAATTCCATTACCTTCACTAGCTTTGTTCGTAGTGATGTTTTCTAACCCCTATTTGACTTCACATTCCAGGATGTCTGGCTCTAGGTGAGTGATCACACCATCGTTGTTATTTGGGTCATGAAGATCTTTTTTTGTACAGTTCTCCTTGTATTCATACCACGTCTTTGTAATACCTTCTGCTTCTGTTAGGTCCATACCATTTCTGTCCTTTATCAAGCCCATCTTTGCATGAAATGTACCCTTGATATCTCTAATTTTCTTGAAGAGATGTCTAGTCTTTCCCATTCTATTGTTTTCCTCTATTTCTTTGCACTGATCGCTGAGGAAGGTTTTCTTATCTCTCGTTGCTATTCTTTGGAACTCTGCATTTAGATGCTTATATCTTTCCTTTTTTCCTTTTCTTTTCACGTCTCTTCTATTCACAGCTATTTGTAAGGCCTCCCCAGACAGCCATTTTGCTTTTTTGCATTTCTTTTCCATGGGGATGGTCTTGATCTTGTCTCCTGTACAATGTCATGAACTTCTGTCCATAGTTCATCAGGCATTCTATCAGATCTAGTCCCTTAAATCTATTTCTCACTTCCACTGTATAATCATAAGGGATTTAATTTAGGTCATACCTGAATGTTCTAGTGGTTTTCCCTACTTTCTTCAATTTAAGTCTGAATTTGACAATAAGGAGCCATAGTCAGCTCCCGGTCTTTTAAACTCCTAAGACTTTAGGAGGCTTCAAATTTTTCTTGGCAGAACACATATACAATTTCAGGTGAAAGTGAAGTCACTCAGTCGTGTCTGACTCTTTGTGACCCCATGGACAGTAGCCTGCACCAGGTTCCTCCATCCTGGGATTTTCTAGGCAAGACTATTGGAGTGGGTTACCATTTCCTTCTTCAGGAACCTTCCCAACTCAGGGATTGAACCAAGTCTCCCATATTGTAGACAGATGCTTTACGGTCTGAGCTACCAGAGAAATCACAATTTCAGGTAATTGTTTAAGTGTTCTAATGCTGATAATGATGATAAACTAACTAAGATGTGCTGATCTTATTATCATGACATCATTTTTTGATCTTGACATGCATCAATTCATTCAATTTTACAACACACACAGCAGTAGTCATTTTGAGTATGTCCATTATATAGTCAAAGGAAAACCCTTTACTTGCCCAAGGTCACAGCCCTAGTTGCTGGCAAGATAAACACCTGAAATTATATCTGTTTCCAAGGCCAAGTTCCTGAGCCTCCTGGCTCACTGCCACATTATACTGTTAACTGTGGTTTCCTCTACATGGGAATTGCCTTGGAAAGAATAAAGCATGACTTTCTAAAGTGATTTGTCTGAAATAAATCCCACATTTTAAATTTAGTAGCTGATTTGGGTGGAAAACTTAAACTTTTGAGAGAATTCAGTTATCTCATAGTGATTCTCTATGAAAAATTTCCACCAAAATACACATTGTAGCAGTCTTACCATAAACAGTCATATGTTTCTCTTACCTTGTAAACAAATGAAAGTTTCTAAGAAGAATTCTGGAAATAATATACTGAAATTTCCATAATTCAAAGATATGTGGGAAACAATTATTGAGTTAATCAAAAAAGTTTTAAGAAAATATGTCTGTATTAGTTTGAATATGCATTGTAATTTGAGCAGGGCAGCAAATAAAGGTGTCCTAGTATGATTTTTTTAAGATATACTAAATCATCATAGTGTTTCTTTATATATGTCATCACTCACGGGGATTGAAAAATAGTTGGAGTTAAGTTGTATATTGGAGATGAATAATGTTATACATACTATATGCAGTTAGTCTTGCAATATATTTTCTTCAGTGTTCTATAGTAAAGCATAACTTTTTTAAGCATTATCAAAAACTAGAAGAAATGCCAGTACATCAATTTCATTGTAGAAGAAATCAAAGTGTTAACTTACATATCAATGCTACATTCAGTTTATCAATGCTACTATGTGCTAAGTTGTAGACAAGATACAGAAAATGTAAACGTTTTCATGTTAGAAGCATTTTATAATTATAATGTAGAAATTAGTCCTTTACTAACCAACTAATTTTGCTTAGTTCCAAGGACTGTCACTGATATGGCTAATGAAGCTCTGGGAATGTCACAATAAATTTGAATAGGCAATGCACTCCAGTATTCTTGCTTGGAGAATCCCATGGACAGAGGATCTGGCAGATTATAAGTCCATGGGTCACAAAAAGTTGAACGTGACTGAACGACTATCACTCACTGCTAACCAAACCACAGTAAACCCTCCTCCCCATACCATCCCTCTGGGTCGTCCTAGTGCACTAGCCCCAAGCATCCAGTATCGTGCATCGAACCTGGACTGGCAACTCGTTTCTTACATGATATTTTACATGTTTCAATGTCATTCTCCCAAATCTTCCCACCCTCTCCCTCTCCCACAGAGTCCATAAGACTGTGGACATAAGTCCATAAGACTGTGGAAAATTCTAAAGAGATGGGAATACCAGACAACCTGACCTGCCTTATATATAACCTGTATGCAGATCAAGAATCAACAGCTACAACCAGACATGGAACAATGGGCTGGTTTAAAATTGGGAAAGGAGTATATCAAGGCTGTATATTATCACACTGCTAATTTAACTTATATATAGAGTACATCATGTGAAATGTTGGGCTGGATGAACCTAAGCCAGAATCAAGATTGCCAGGAGAAATATCAACAACCTCAGATATGCAGATGAAACCACCCTTATGGCAGAAAGCAAAGAGGAATTAAAGAGCCTCTTGATGAAGGTAAAAGAGGAGAGTGAAAAAGATGATCCACCAGATATTGCAATTTGATCTCTGGTTCCTCTGCCCTTTCTAAATCTGAACATCTGGAAGTTCACATTTCACTTATTGTTGAAGCCTGGCTTGAAGAATTTTGAGTATTACTTTATTAGCATGTGAGATGTGTGCAGTTGTGTGGTAGTTTGAAGTGGGGAGTTAGGGTTAAATGGTATGTCACACCATTTCAACTAGGGAGGGTAAAAGCATTCTGGAGATAGATGATTATCTTTGGGTGCATAATAATGTAAATGTTCTTAAAGCCATAGACATGTACACTGATAAATAAGTGTTACATGGCAAATATTATGGTATGTATAATTAAACACAGTTCAAACAATATTATTTAAGTGAAGTCATATAGAATGTCAACTTTTGATAATGGATTTTTTATTTTTTCACTCAGCATAATTCTATGGAGATACATCCAAGTTGCATGTGTTAATAATCCATTGATTTTCAGTGCTAAATAGTATTCCAAGGTATATATTTTGAATGTCTTTTTAGTCATACACCTACTAAAAGGCTATCTGGGCTGATGTCATTCTTGTTTATAAAAACTAGTATTAAAATTTGTTTACCAGTTTTTTTGTGAATATAAATTTTTATTTCTTGAGGATATTACCCAATAGTAAAATTTCTGAGATGCACAAAAATTATACATTTAATTTTTTCAAATGCCGAATTGTTTTTCATAGTGAGTGTACCTTTTCACATTCCCAGCAGAGTTGTATGACTGAGAGGCTTTCTCGGCATCCTCTTCCACATATTGTGCCATCATTGTTTTTTGTTATTTTAGCCATTTTGATAGATTTGTAGTGATATTTGATGGTGGTTTTAATTTGAAGTTTTCTAATGGTTAATAAACTTGAAAACTTTTTCATAGTCTTAAAATTAGCATATATCTTTGGTGAAATACCTTTTATATATTTAATCAATTTTCTAATTCACTTTCTTAAAAGTTTACTCGAGTTCTGAGTTCTTTCTATATTTGAAATACTAATTTTTATCTTCTATGAATGTGTAAATAATTTCTCTCAGTATGCACTTGTCTTTTCAACCCCTTTCCAAGTGAAGTTCCCTTGCAGAGTATTTGTTTTATTTTGTGAGGTCCAACTTATCAGGTTTTGCTTTTATGGACCGTGTTCTTATTGTTGAAGTCTTTGTCTCACTGTAGACCTCAATCATTTCATGCTATTTTTCTTGTTTTAAATTAATAGACTTTACATATTTGCACCATTTTAAATATATGGAAAAGCTGAGCTGAAATTACAGAAAATTCCCATATACTCCCTCACCCTCCTTTCACTATTTTCCCTATTATTAATGTCTGAAATTAATGTGGTACACTTATTGCAGTTGCTTAACCAATATTGAGGGCCTCCCTGGTAGCTCAGTTGGTAAAGAATCCTCCTGCAATGCAGGAGACCCTGGCTTGATTCCCTGGCCAGAAAAAATCCCCTTGAGAAAGGATAGGCTACTGACTCCAATATTCATGGGCTTCTCTAGTGTTTCAGATTTTAAAGAATACCCCTGCAATGCAGGAGACCTCGATTCAATCTCTGGGCTTGGAAGACTCCTGACAGAACTGAGCAACCAAGCACAACAAATGTTGATATGAACTGCCCTCGTAGCTTAGTTGGTAAAGAATCTGCCTGCAATAGAAGAGACTTTGTTTGAGTCCTGGGTTGGGAAGATCCCCTGGAGAAGGAAATGGCAGCTCACTCCAGTATTCTTGCCTGGAGAACCCCATGGACAGAAGAGCCTGGCAAACTACATACAGTCCATAGGGTCACAAAAATCAGACACGACTTAGTGACTAAACCACCACCACCATTATTTACAAAGTCCATAGGTTGCATTAGGGTTCACTCTGTGTTGTATATTCTGAATTTTGATAAATAGATAATAACTAGTGTCACCAATTACATTTTCATATGAAATAATTTTATTGTCCTATAACTCTCCTGTGCTCCACATATCCACCCCTCTATCCCTTCTCCTGACCTCCTGGCCACCATTTATTTTTTTACTGTCTCTATAGTTTTACCTTTTCTGAATGACATATAGTTGGACTCATACAGCATATAGCATTTTCAGATTGACTTCTTTCACTTAGCAATATCCACAGCACATATATATTTTTGTGCAGACTTAACATTTTCAACTTACTTAGTTAAATACCAAGGAGCGCAATACTACATTATATAGTGAAAGCATGTTTAGTTTCAGAAGAATCTGCTAAATATCTTCTAAAGTGGCTGTACTTTTTTACATTCCCACAAAAAACAAATGCAAAATCCTGCTGCTCCCCAACCTCATCAGCATTTTATGGTGTCAGTGTTTTGGATTTTAGTCATTCCAATAGGTATGTATTGATATTCACTATTATTTTAACTTGCAATTCCATAATGGCATATGATATTGAGTATACTTTCATATGCATATTTATACCATATGCATATCTCCTTTGATGAAGAGTCTGCTCAGATAATTTGCCAAATTTTAAATTAGATATTTTGTTCTCTTACTGTTGAGTTTTAAGTTTTCTTTGTGTGTTTTGGATACTATTTTTTTAAATCTAGTATATGTTTTGCAAAGATTTTTTCTTCCAGTTTCTCACAAGGCTATACCTACAATCCAGATACTATGCAAAGATTATTCTCCTATTCTGTATCTTGTCTTTTCATTCTATTAGAAGTAACTTTTGCAGAACAAAAATTCTTAATTTGAGTACATTTTTTTTTCTTTCATAAATGGTGCTTTTGCTTTTGGTGTTGTATTTATGAACAACATGATTGTCAAACCTAAGGTCATTTAGACTTTCTCCAATGACATCTTTTAGAAATTTAGTGTTTTTATATTTTACATTTAGGTCTATAATTCACTTTGAGTTAATTTTTGTGAAAGGTTTAAAGTGTTGTCTAGTTTAGTAGTTTGCAAGATGTTAATGCAATTTTGGGATTTTGTTCTAGTATCACTTCATGAAAAGACTATCCTCTATCCATTCATTTGCCTCTGCTCTTTTGTCAAAATCAGTTGACTGTATTTGTGTGGGTCACTTTTTATGTTCTCTATTCTAGTACATTGATCTATTTGTCTTTTTTTCATCTGTACCACACTGTTGTGATTATTATAGTTTTAAGTTAAAGTTGAGTAATGTCAGACCTCTAGCTTTGTTCTTCATTTATAATGTTTTATTGACTATTCTAGGTCT
>NW_011494829.1:1100693-1162550 GCF_000754665.1 Bison bison bison
TTTTACCTCTTTATGTAAACTTTAAATTCAGTTTATAAGTATCCACAGATAAATTTTCTGAGACTTTTACCAGAATTACATTAATCTATAGATCAAATTAGGAAGAACTGACATCTTGATGACATTGATTATTTCCATCCATGAATATGGGATCATTTTCTATTTATTTAGATTTTCTTTGACTCTTTTCATTGAGGTTATGTAATTTTCCTCATATAGATCATGGACTTTTTTTTCCTAAATGTTTTAAAGTGTAACACTTCAATATCAATTGCAAGTCAATGTTGAATTAATGTTTTTAATGAGGTGTGTGAGACTTTGGTCAAAGTTTTATTTGTTTCTATTGTTTTTTGACTACGCATGTCTAATTGCTCCAACAGTATTTCTTGAAAAGACTATAGGTTTTCCATGGAATTATTTTGCATCTTTGTTCAAAACTTAGTTGTGCATTCTTTTTGAGTCTGTTTCTGGGTTCTTTTTCTTTTCTAATCTTTTTATGTGTCTATTCCTCATACACACACCACACTACCTTAATTACTGTATCCATAAAATATGACTAATTATTGAGTGGAGGGATCTCTCCCACAACATTTTTCTTTTAAAAGGTCACAGTAACTATTATAATTCTTATATCTTTCGTATAAACTTTTGAATAAGCTTTTTATATCTGTAAAACCCTTGCTGGCATTTCAATTAGAATTGTTTTAAATTCGTATACCAATTTAGTATTAATATCACAGAATTTGCGTAGCTGACTGCCACTTGGTAGAGAATCAGAAGACCTGAAGCCTGAGTCATCTTCTCCCACTGTCTGGGGAGCCCAAAGACACTTGTTCTAGGTTGGTCTCTGCTATTGAACAAAGATCCACACTCAAGTGGAGACAACCAGACTTGACTGTGTTCTACAGCTGGGTGAAGGAAAAACACTCACAATGTCTGCAAAGTTCTTTGTGTTGCCTTTACAACTGAGTAGAGAACCAGGAGACATAAGACTCACTGGTGCTTGTGCAGACAGAGAGACTTGCCTTTTGCTTCCCTTTAAAGGGGTCCTGGAGTAGATGGGGCTGGCTGAATCCTACTTTCAATGCTTTCATGTGAAGATTGGATCATAGCAACCAAAAGTTTTTGTTTCCTGAATTCTGCTGATACATTGCTGCAGGGAGGATGGATCTACTGTTGTCACTGAGTATGAATCACCTTCCTAAACCTCCATTCGGGTGCACATTTTCTGGTCCTTTTATTCTGTGCGTGTGTTTGTGTGTGTGTCTGTGTGTGAAAGAGAGAGAGAGATAAGAGAGAGAGATTGTGTGTGTATGACTGAGGAGTTTCTCGGTTGCACACCCAACCTGGAAGTCATCCCTGTGTTTTCTCTAAGTTATGATGTCTCTGCTAGTTTACCTTCCTCTTTTTAACTTTCAGAGCCCTTTTATGATTGTGCTGTATTATCCCTAGTATATTTCATTGTATACACAGAGAGAAATGGGCTTCCTATGTGGCGTTAGTGGTAAAGAATCTGCCTGCCAATGCAGGAGACCTAGCAGATACAGGTTCGATCCTTGGGTCAGGAAGATCCCCTGGAAAAGAAAATGGCTACCCGGTATTCTTGCCTGGAGAATTCCATGGACAGAGGAGCCTGGCAGGCTATGGTCCATAGAGTCACAAAGAGTCGAACACAACTGAAGCGACTTAACATGCACACACAGAGAGAAACAGGGAAAAGTGAGTCTATGCCATCATTTCTTAGAATTAGAAGTTATGAATTTACTTTAATAAGCTCAAAGGGACACATAATTTCTTATGCCCCAAAGGAATTGGCTTATGAATTGAGCAGCAAAAGAAAAATTATTCAATAAATCTTCATGGATCTTCATTTTAGTTTATCACTTGCTCATAATAAACACTGAAAAGCAAGTCATATAGGACTTGATAATTAAGATGAGTTTTCAAGTATTTAATGTTTTTCTCTGAAACTGCAAAATTTTGACAGAGGGCAAAATCACTACAGATAGAAGCATATTGCAATGCAATACAGAAATAGATAAAACTGTGAGAGAAAAAGATTGGGAAACAGTGGAAACAGTGACAGACTTTATTTTCTTGGGCTCCAAAATCATTGCAGATGGTAACTGAAGCCATGAAATTAAAAGATTCTTGCCCCTTGGAAGGAAACTTATGAACAATCTAGACAGCATATTAAAAAGCAGAGACATTACTTTGCCAACAAAAGTCCATCTAATCAAAACTATGGTTTTTCCAGAAGTCATGTATGGATGTGAGAGTTGGACTATAAAGAAAGCTGAAAAAAAAAAAAAAAAAGAAAGAAAGCTGAGTACCAAAGAATTGATGCTTTTGAACTGTGGTATTGGAGAAGACTCCTGAGAGTCCCTTAGACAGAAAAGGAGTTCCAACCAGTCAATCCTAAAGGAAATCAGTCCTGAATATTCATTGGAAGGACTGATGTTGAAGCTGAAACTCCAATACTTTGGCCACCTGATGTGAAGAACTGACACATTTGAAAAGACCCTGATGCTGGGAAAGATTGAAGGCAGGAGGAGAAGGGGAAGACACAAGATCAGATGGTTGGATGGCATCACCAACTCAGTGGACAAGAGTTTGAGTAAACCCCGGGAGGTGGTGATGGACAGGGAGGCCTGGCATGCTGCAGTCCATGAGATCACAAAGAGTCGGACATGACTGAGGAACTGAACTGAACTGAAACACTGTGAAATGTGCTTATTTCAAATTTAAACAAAATTGAATAAATATGGATAAACTTGATGACAGATGGACACTTAAATGGGAAAAATAATGGTTTCCTTGGTAAAAATTCACCCTTTCTTATGGAAACCAGTGAAATTTTGAGAAAGGGAATTATATGATTGAATTTATTTCTTGTTTCAAATATGATAATCCAATTTGTACCATCCAGGCAGCCAGTGTGCTATCCTCCTCAAAAAAGTGAAATCAACTAATATTTGGTGATGTTCGAAAGTTATGGAAAAAGTACAGGATGTAATATAGAAATTTGAGAGACTGAGATGTTCTAATATTCAATACAGTCTATGATATTCCTTTATTATCAAAAGTAAATTTCTATGATCATATTTATCCTTATAATTAGGTATAAAATTAAAAGGATTTATTTTTAATAAAATGTCAGCCTAAAAGAAGAATGCATTTATTTTGATGGAGTTAGGAGTAGTGGATCTGGTAATATTTTCAGTTGTGTTTCTTGTCATTTTTTGCCCTTAATTTGTATGAATTGTTTAATCTTTTGTTCAAGGTTTCAATCATTCTTCAGTTTTAGTATGCTGCATATATTCTCCATTTCATTCAGTTTCACATCTTAATGCTTTTCCAGAGACATCATGGAAATTAGTATAGAAATCCAACAAGAAAACAAATTCCTCTGACTTATCCAAGTGCAAATTTCAAATAAAAGAATGTGGAAATAAGATAAACACCTCTAAAATCAAATCAAACTTCCGTTAACTAATGAAATGTCTTATTTGTAATGCATGTTGTATTCAGTTCACTTCAGTCCCTCAGTCATGTCTGAACCTTTGAGACCCCATGAACTGCAGCATGCCAGGCTTCCCTGTCCTTCACCATCTCCCAGAGCTTGCTCAAACTCATGTCCATCGAGTCGGTGATGCCATCCAAACATCTCATCCTCTGTCACCCCTTCTCCTCCTGCCTTCAATTTTTCCCACCATCGGACTCTTAACCAATGAGACAATTCTTCGCATCAGGTGGCCAAGGTATTGGAGTTTCAGCTTCAGTATCAGTCCTTCCAATAAATATTCAGACTGATTTCCTTTAGGATTGACTAGTTTGATCTCCATGTAGTCCAAGGAACTTCCAAGAGTCTCCTCCAACACCGCAGTTTGAAAGCATCAATTCTTCAGTGCTTGAATTTCTTTATAGTCCAGCCCATTACATCCATTCATGACTACTGGAAAAACCATAGCTTTGAATAAACAGACCTTTGTTGGGAAAGTTAATACCTCTGCTTTTTAAAATGCTGTCTGGGTTTGTCAATGCTTTTCTTCCAAGGAGCAACTGTCTTTTAATTTCATGGCTGCAGTCACCATCTGCAGTGATTTTAGAGCCCAAGAAAATAAAGTCTGTCACTGTTTCCATTGCTTTCCCATCTATTTGCCATGAAGTGATGGGGCTGAATGCCATGATCTAAGTTTTCTGAATATTGAGTTCTAAACCAGTTTTTTTCCACTCTCCTCTTTCACATTTATCAAGAGGTTCTTTCGTTCTTCTTCGCTTTTTGCCATAAAGGTGGTGTCATTTGCATATCTGAGGTTATTGATATTTCTCCTGGCAATCTTGATTCTAGCTTATGCTTCATCCAGACTGGCATTTCACAATTATGTACTCTGTGTATAAGTTAAATAACCCAGGTGACAATATACAGCCTTGATGTACTCCATTCCCAATATGGAACCAGTCCATTATTCCATGTCTGATTCTACCTGTTGCTTCTTGACCTGCATATAGGTTTCTCAGGAAGCAGGTGAGGTGGTCTGGTATTCCCATCTCTTTCAGAATTTTCCACAGTTTCTTATGATCCACACAGTCAAAGGCTTTGGCATAGTCAGTAATGCAGAAGCAGATGTTTTTCTGGAACTCTCTTGCTTTTTTGGTGATCAAGTGGATGTTGCCAATTTGATCTTTGGTTCCTTTGCCTTTTCTAAATCCAGCTTAAACCTCTGGAAGTTCACTGTTCATGTACTGTTGAAGCCTGGCTTGGAGAATTTTGAGCATTACTTTTCTAGTGTGTGAGATAAGTGCAATTTCACAGTCGTTGGACATTTTTTGGCATTGCCTTTCTCTGGGAATGAATGAAAATTGACCGTTTCCAGTCCTGTGGCCACTGCTGAGTTTTCCAAATTTGCTGGCATATTGAGTTCAGCACCTTAGCAGCAGCATCTTTTAGGGTTTGAAATAGCTCTACTGCAATTTCATCACCTCCGCTAACTTTGTTTATAATGATGCTTTCTAAGGCCCACTTGACTTCACATTCCAGGATGTCTGATTCAAGGTGAGTGATCATGCATCATGGTTATCTAAGTCATGAAGATCTTTTTTGTATAGTTCTGTGTATTGTTGCCACCTCTTCTTAATATCCCCTGCTTCTGTTAAACCCATACCTTTTCTTTCCTTTGTTGTGCCCATTTTTACATGAAATATTCAGTTGGTATCTCAAATTTTCTTGAAGAGATCTCTAGTCTTTCCCATTCTATTGTTTTCCTCTTTTTCTCTGAATTGTTTGCTGAGGAAGGCTTTCTTACCTCTCCTTGCTATTCTTTGGAACTCTGCATTCAAATAGGAATATCTTTCTTTTTCTCCTTTGCCTTTAGCTTGTTTTCTTTTCTCAGCTATTTGTAAGACCTCCTTAGAAAACCATTTTGCCTTTTTGCATTTCTGTTTCCTGAGAATGATCTTGGTCACTGCCTCATGTACAATGTTACGAACCTCCATCCATAGTTCTTCATGCACTTTGTCAGATCTAATTCCTAGAATATATTTGTCACTTCCACTCTATAATTGTAAATAATTCGATTTAGGTCTTACCTAAATGGTCTAGTGGTTTTCCCTACTTTCTTCAACTTAAGTCTGAATTTGGCAATAAGGAGTTTATGATCTGAGCCACAGTCAGCTTTCAGTCTTGTTTTTGATGACTACATGCAACTTTTCCATCTTTGGCTGCAAAGAATAAAATGAATTTGATTTTGGTATTGAACATCTTGTAATGTCCATGTGTAGAGTCTTCTCTTATGTTGTTGGAAGAGGGTGTTTGCTATGACCAGTGCATTCTCTTGGCAAAACTCTGTTAGCTTTGCCCTGCTTCATTTTGTACTACAAGGCCAAATTTGCCTGTTATTCTAGATATCTCTTGACTTCCTACTTCTGCATTCCAGTCCCCTATAACAAAGAGGATATCTTTTTTGGGTGTTACTTCTAGAAAGTCTTGTAGGTCTTCAAATATCTGTTCAACTTTAGCTTCTTCAGCATTACTGGTTGGGTCATAGACTTGTATTACTGTGATATTGGGATCTTCCGAACCCAGGAATTGAACTGGGGTCTCCTGTATTGCAGGCAGATTTTTTACCAACTGAGTGACCAGGGAAGCCCTCGTTTTGCATTAACCAAACTGAAATGCAATTCATTCTGACTAGCTTAAAAGGAAGTAGTTATGGATAAACTCTATAATGTATAATTTGAAATAAATGAACTCTCTCTCAATTTTTCAAATAAATGGGTACTTTCTTTTCTCCAAAGTGAGTATATTCCTTTTATATTTCTCTTTTTAATGTAATTTCATTACAGTATAAATATACAAGATAAATAATATCTTTAGCAGCTAATTTTGGACTTTTTTTTTCTGAAATCAACCTAATATCATCATATACCTGTTTTACCTTTGAACAATGTTAAATATGTTGTGCCTAACTTTTATATTAAAATATAATACATATGTAAAGAATTGACTGACATGGTGTCTGACCTAAGTCCTCCATGTGGCTTACACCCTCTGAGTTTCTCTCTCCACTGCTGTGCACTGGGATTCTGTGGTCACACCAATTGCAGAAATCACAGAAATCCTGTCATTCTTCCCAGCCGGAGCTAGCAAAGTCTCACCAAATATGAGACTACTCACCTCTCCCAAAATCAACAACCTCTCCCTTTCCAGTTGATAAACTATTAATATCAAACTCAATCATTCTAAATTTTTAATAAAAGTAACTTTTGGACTAAAGATGGACAAAGATGTAGGCAGTGCTACATCCTCCAATTTTAAGCCTAAATCACAAAAGCTGATCACTACACCAGAACATAACATCCTGATTGGCACCATATAATTGTCACCCAGAATAAACCTTCAGGCTTGCACCTGCTCATTTCCTTAATATATTCCAACTCATTTTGATGTGAGTGTAAGCTTGCTCTGTCCATCAAAGCTTACATTCTTTGAATCTTCAATTTTTTGAACATCATGTAGCTAGCTCCTGGATTAAATTAAAACATGACACAATTTGATCGCTTATATGTTTGCTTATATTATCAAGATTGAGTTTTCACTTTGTTTCGCATTTGAATTAGCTAGACACAAAAAGACTGTATTGCAATACAATTTTAGATGCATTAATACTATTTTTGTGCAAACATCAGTTATCAGTGCAGGAAACCCTGGTTCGATTTCCTGGGTGGGAAAGCTCCCCTGGAGAAGGGAAAGGCTACCCACTCCAGTATTCTGGCCTGGAGAATTCCATGGGCTGTATAGTCCATGGGGTCTCAAAGAGTCAGACCCAATGGAGAAACTTTCACTTACTTATCAATTATCAAGCTAAATTGCTTTTGTTGGAAACTTGTCTTCAAATAACAGAATATCACAGTGCAGGCCATAAAAACATTATTATCCTCTGATTTTAGATGCTTATATTTATGATGATTAAATTTATGCCTCTTAGTGATATTAAAACAGACTTGCTGAAATGCAAAATTAAGTTCAATGTCCTATAAGAGGAGAAACTAACCAATTATGTAGGAAGCAATTTGGATTTATGAATGAACTGTATAATCCCAGAAATTCTCATAGCATTTTCACAATAAAAATAAGCAAATATGTAGATAAAATACACTTACTTTAATTCTGAACCAAAAGACTAATTAACATAAGTGAAAGTGGGAGGAATATTTCATTCTCCCCTGTAAGCAAACTGTTTTGACATTGCTTACAAAAATATATATTTTCCAGTAGTAATATATGGATAAGAGAGTTGGACCATAAAGAAAGCTGAACACTAAAGAATTGATGCTTTTGAACTGTGGTTTCAGAGAAGACTATTGAGAGTCACTTGGACAGCAAGGAGATCAGCCAGTCAATCCTAAAGGAAATTAGTTCTGAATATTCATTGGAAGGACTGGTGCTGAAGCTGAAGCTTGGATAATTTGGCCACCTGATGAGAAGAACTGACTCATTGGAAAAAAACCCTGATGCTGGGAAAGATTGAAGGCAGGAGGAGAAGGGGAAAAGATGGTTGGATGGCATCACCAACTCAATGGACATGAGTTTGAGCAAGCCCCGGGAGTTGATGTACTGGAAAGCCTGGTGTGCTGCAGTCCATGGGGTCACAAAGAGTCAGACATGACTGAGCGACTGAACTGAACTGAACAAAAATCTAAGCTGGGATGTATTCCATCATAATATGTTATTGCAAATATTTATAGTTGTAAACCAGTCAGATAACATTGCAGTTGCCCCTTGAACAATACTGAGGTGATGAGTAACAACACTCACACTGTTAAAAATCTACATATCTGTGTTTCTACATCCATGGATTCAACCAATCATAGTTCATGTAATATTGTAGCATGTATTTAGTGAAAAAAATCTAGTTTTTAAGTGGACCAGTGCAGTTCAAACCCAGGTTGTTTTAAGGTCCACAGTATTTCAAGAGTTAGGGCATCAAATATAAATTTAACAAGTATATAAATGACTAAATATTAATACTAATAACAAAATAGAGTTAAATTTTAGTGCATATTTCATCAGATAATTACAAATTATCTATTGCCTCATAACAAATTACTCTGAAACATTCAATTATTATCTCACAGATTCTGTGGGCCAGAAAACAGCACAATTTAGTTTGTCGCCTCTAATTCAGCATATCTCTTACTAGGTCAAAACAAGAACTGAGATTGAGGGAAAGAACAAGAAAGATGAAAGTCACAGTATTTTTGTAATCAAATTTGAATCTCTTTTGACATAATCGATTCCTTAGAAGAGAAACACAAGTTCCAGCTTATAGTCAAAGGGAGGAGATTATACAAGAATGTGAATGCTAGGATGCAGCAGGGATCAGGGTCTATTTCAAAGGCTATCAGCCACTAATTTATTTGTATATTTATGTACTCATAATTTTCTGTTATTAAAAAATTGAATAATCCTCCATAAAGCCACATGCATCATTTTATATATGAAGATATATCCTTTCATTTCACAGTAAGAAAATAATGTGGACAAAATTATCACCTAAAAAATATTTTCTAAAGTTATATCAATGCCATTTCAGCTCATTTCTAAGCTAAGCCAAATTTATTTTAGAAATTTACCTGAGTGGCAAAATGGTGTTCTATTTTTCTGCTTGCTGACCAGCTGACTTGATTACATAACCAACTAGGGAAAAGCCAACACCAAAGTAATCTCTGCACCTGATTTAATATCTAATAAAAGATACTATACAACTTGAAAAAACTTTTTTTCTAATTATTGCTATTTTGTCACTTTTGTTACCACTTATGTTTTCTTATGGAAAAGATAAAAACATATGTAAATGTTCCCGTTAACACATGAAGAGGAGGAGCATCCACAGTGATGCACTAAGCATTGGGATTTGAATCTGCCTTGCATCAGTCATGCTGAAGAATACTTTTCAGGATATTCTACATGATTGTCCTGAGTGATGCTCACATTAAAAAACAAAGGAGCACCACTGAGTAAAAAGAAGATATTAACCAAGTAGAATTAAATACTATCCAAAGATCAACACATATCTTTTGAATAATATAAAATTCCACAAAACCTAAAACATTAAAAAAAAAAAAAAGAATGAATGGATATTCTCCCTTGAATTGCTCGACATGGATAGAGTCTGTGAAGATGACAGGCTTAGTACACATCGATGATTTTTCCCTTTCCTAAGTCGACCCTAAATTTCCCCAGCGGCTGGAGGTCCCCCAACCCTCCGGGCCCAGGGCTGCGAAGCCCGGCCAAGGGTCAGGGAGCTCCCCGAGACCGGCTCCTTGCCAGGAGATCAGTGAGTGCACAAGAAGATCTAGCAACACCATGAGGAGAAAAAAAAAAAAAAAAAATAGCTCTAGCGCTGAGGTCTGCCCTTGCTCAGTGGAATAAAGTCTTACAAAAGGTCTGAAAAGGAATAAAAGGAATTCAGTTTGATGGTAATCAACTTCCTTCTTCAATCTACACTGAAACCCCGGGAGAGTGAAAATGCTTCCTCCGCGACCTCTTTGTGTAGAGGTTAGACCCTGAACCCCGCTGATCCCGGTTATGAACCCCGAGGACGGCCTTTACCGGCGCACGCTCCCCGCTCCCCGATCCCTAGGGCTGCGGGGACAAAAGGCAGCTTGTGCCGCCTCTTGCTCTTTCCCAGCCGCCACCTGGCCCCAGCTCCAGCGTGCATCTGAACACAACCTCATGAGGGACCCTCAGCCAGATTACCCAGCCAAACTGGTCCCAGATTACCGACCTCAGAAACTCTGCAAGCAGCCCTAAGAAGCTCATATGATACAGAAGAAGAATATTTTTACTGATGATTAGACAAACAGAAGTTAAAAATCCTCAGGTAAGTGGTGAGCGGTGGCAGCGCAGCGCTGGAGCCACCAGCGGCTAAGAGGAGATACTCTACATCCAAGCTCATTAGCGGCTGCAGATACCCCACGTCCAAGGTAAGAGAAACCCCAGTAAGATGGTAGGTGCTAAGAGAGGGCATCAGAGGGCAGGCAGACTGAAACCACAATCACAGAAACTAACCAATCTAATCACATGGACCTTGTCTAACTCAATGAAACTAAGCCATGCCCTGTAGGGAGGGCAACCCAACTGATGGGTCATGGTGGAGAGGTCTGACAAAATGTGGTGCAATGGAGAAGGGAATGGCAAACTACTTCAGTATTCTCTCCTTGAGAACCCCATGAACAGTATGAAAAGGCAAAAAGATAGAACACTGAAAGATGAACTTTCCAGGTCAGTAGGTGCTCAATATGCTACTGGAGAACAGTGGAAAAATAACTCCAGTAAGAATGAAGAGACGGAGCCAAAGCAAAATCAACACCTAGTTGTGGATGTGACTGGTGATGGAAGTAAAGTCTGAAGCTGTAAAGAACAGTATTGCATAGGAAACTGGAATGTTAGGTCCGTGAATAAAGGTAGATTAGAAGTGGTCAAACAGGAGATAACAAAAGTGAGTATTGACATTCTAGGAATCAGTTAACTAAAATGGACCAGAATGGGTGAATTTAATCAGATGATCGTATTATCTACTATTGTGGGCAAGAATCCCTTAGAAGAAATGGAATAGCCCTCATAGTCAACAAAAACCTCCAAAATGCAGTACTTGAATGCAGTCTCAACAATAACAAAATAATCTTTGTTTCCAAGGCAAACCATTCAATATCACAGTAATCCAAGTCTATGCCCCAACCACTAATTTTGAAGAAGGTGAAGTTGAACAGTTCTATGATGGCCTACAAGATTTTCTAGAACTATCCGCCCCCCCCCAAAAAAAGATTTTTTTTCTGTAAATTGTAGTGACTTAAAACAGGAATGTATTTTCTCACAGCTATGGAAGCCAGAAATCTAATCAATTCTGAGCAGAAATCAAGGTGATTATAGAGCCCTACTCCACTGAGGCTCTAAAGAAGCATCATTCACTTGCCTCCTATAGTTGCTGGTGGCTGCCAACATCCATTAGCCTGTGGCCTCATCACTTCAATCCTTAAGGCCAGCATCTCAAATCTCTCTCTACACTCTTTGTATATCCCAATTCCCTCTCTTCTGTAAGTGTCCATATCATTGCACTTGTGACACCAACAGGTAATCTAGGATAATTTCCCCATCTTGATATCCTTAATTTCCCTACAAAATTTTGTTTTATTATGGTTTGTTTTCCATAAAAGGCAATGCTCATAATTTCCTGGGATTTGGATATTTAGTTTTCTTTTGTAGGGGACTGGGACACATTCTTCAAATTAACACAATATCATTTTTTTGTGTGTGAAAAACTAATGCACTTAAAATATAAACAATCCAGAATTGTTTACAAGTGATTGTGTGCATTCACGCTGCTGCTGCTGCTGCTAAGTCACTTCAGTCGTGTCCAACTCTGTGCAACCACATAGACAGCAGCCCACCAGGCTCCCCTGTCCCTGGGATTCTCCAGGCAAGAACACTGGAGTGGGTTGCCATTTCCTTCTCCAATGCATGAAAGTGAAAAGTGAAAGTGAAGTCGCTCAGTCGTGTCTGACTCGTAGCGATCCCATGGACTGCAGCCTACCAGGCTCCTCCGTCCATGGGATTTTCCAGGCAAGAGTACTGGAGTGGGGTGCCACACCCTCCTCCAGGGCATTTTCCCAATCCAGAGATTGAACCTGTGTCTCCTGCATCTCCTGCATTGGCAGGCTGGTTCTTTACCACTAGCACCACCTGTGAAGCACTACAACTGATTAAGTAGCTTCAAATGTATAAGTGCATTTGATAGAATTACAAAGAGAAGCTGAACTAGTTCCCATTTTAGACCTTTATTTTAATATATTTTCTCAGAAACTGATTAAACTAGCTTTAAAAAATCAGAAAATATATATAAATTTTAATAACATAATAATTTGATTTTATAGAGATAAGGCTTTTGAAAATGAACAATAGTAAACAATATATTTAAGAAAATAATGGAACATTAACAATAATTGATTGTACAATTTGCATAGACCAAAGACCACATTTGCTGTCCGTGATAAATTTAAGTAAGATATAAACAACAATGACAACAAAAACTTTTAAAACACTTTTGGGTAGTGAAGAAATATCTTATTAATAAAATGTGTGAAAATATTTAATTTTATAAATATAAATAGCACATTTCAAACCTTATTGCAATTAGAAGGAACACAATAAATATGTATTTTTTTCCTAAGTCAGATTTGTTAAGATATTTAACCCAGTAGAACAGTGTACAGTTCCATGGTTCTTAAGAAATGCATGTAGTTATAACCACCAAAATCAAGATATAAAAAATGCTCATAACTCCAAAATATCTGCTTCTACCTTTTTGTAGTCATGGTCACCTCCTCCCTCAGTTCCAGCCACAGATCCATTTTCTACCCATAGAGTCTGCTCTGTTTTACCGTCTCTCAAATCCTGAACTCTACAATGAATCATTCAGAATGTGCATTCCTTTATTAGATCTAATTTATTATTTAGTATTTTAACTGTGCCTGTCATAACACTTTGCATAGGTCTACTAAAAAGTGACTACTGGAATGGAAGGCATTTATAATTCTACACCTGAATTGGGAAATATTATCTTCTGGCTTATGTTAATCAATATTCATTAACATACTACATACTATGTTATTTTTTAACCTTGCCATGACGACTAATCAATAATCATTCACTCAAAAAAATCTATGCAGAGCCCCTTAACAGACATGGTTATGTAAGGACACATGGAAAGTGATCTCTTATAGAAATAGATTGGTAGAGGAGGCAAGAAAAGAAGTAAAATTTCACCGTTTGCAGATGACATGACACTATGCATAGAACCCTAAAGATGTTATCAGAAAATTACTAGAGCTAATCAGTGAATTTAGTAAAGTTGCAGGATACAAAATCAATACACAAAAATCAATTGCAAGCTTATAAACTAACAGTGAAAAATCAGAAAGAGAAATTAAGGAATGAATCCCATTTACTATTGCAACAAAAAGAATAAAATATCTAGGAATAAACCTAGCTAAGGAGACAAAAGACTTGTGTACACAAAGCTATAAGACACTTGTGAAAGAAATCAGTTCAGTTCAGTTCAGTCACTCAGTCGTGGCCGACTCTTTGCAACCGCATGAACCACAGCACGCCAGGCCTCCCTGTCCACCACCAACTCCCGAAGTCCAACAAAACCCTTGTCCATCAGGTCAGTGATGCAATCCAGCCATCTCATCATCTGTCGTCCCCGTGTCCTCCTGCCCCCAATCCCTCCCAGTATCAGGGTCTTTTCCAATGAGTCAATTCTTCACTTGAGGTAGCCAAAGTATTGGAGTTTCAGCTTCAGCATCAGTCCTTCCAACGAACGCCCAGGACTGATCTCCTTTCAGATGGACTTCTTGGATTTCCTTGCAGTCCAAGGGACTCTCAAGAGTCTTCTCCAACACCACAGTTCAAAAGCATCAATTCTTCGGCTCTCAGCTTTCTTTATAGTCCAACTCTCACATCCATACATGACCACTGGAAAAACCATAGGCTTGACCAGACAGACATTTGTTGGCAAAGTAATGTCTCTGCTTTTTAATATGCTGTCTAGGTTGGTCATAACTTTCCTTCCAAGGAGTAAGCATCTTTTAATTTCATGGCTGCAATCACCATCTGCAGTGATTTTGGAGCACAAAAAAATAAAGTGTAACACTGTTTCCACTGTTTCCCCATTTATTTGCCATGAAGTGATGGGGCCGGATGCCATGATCTTAGCTTTCTGAATGCTGAGTTTTAAGCCAACTTTTTCAATCTTGTCTTTCACTTTCATCAAGAGGCTCTTTAGTTCTTCTTCATTTTCTGCCATAAGGGTGGTGTCATATGCATATCTGAGGTTATTGATATTTCTCCCCACAAACTTGATTCCAGCTTGTGCTTCATCCAGCCCAGCATTTCTCATGATGTACCCTGCATATAAGTTAAATAAGCAGGATGATAATATACAGCCTTGAAGTACTCCTTTTCCTCTTTGGAACCAGTCTGTCGTTCCATGACCAGTTCTAACTGTTGCTTCCTGACCTGCAGATTTCTCAAGAGGCAGGTCAGGTGGTCTGGTATTCCCATCTCTTTCAGAATTTTCCACAGTTTATTGTGATCCACACAGTCAAAGGCTTTGGCATAGTCAATAAAGCAAAATATATGTTTTTCTGGAACACTCTTGCTTTTTCAGTGATCCAGAAGATGTTGACAATTTGATCTCTGTTTCCTCTCCCTTTTCTAAAACCAACTGAACATCTGGAATTTCATGGTTCATATATTGCTGAAGCCTGGCTTGGAGAATTTTAAGCATTACTTCACTAGTGTTTGAGATAAGTGCAATTGTGTGGTAGTTTGAGCATTCTTTGGCATTGCCATTCTTTGGGATTGGAATGAAAACTGATCTTTTCCAGTCCTGTGGCCACTGCTGAATTTTCCATATGTGCTGGCATTTTGAGTGCAGCACTTTCACAGCATAATCTTTCAGGATTTGAAATAGCTCAACTGGAATTCCATCACCTCCACTGGCTTTGTTCATAGTGATGCTTCCTAAGGCCCACTTGACTTCACATCCCATGATATCTGGCTCTAGGTGATTGATCACACTATTGTGATTATCTGGGTCATGAAGATTTTTTTTTTGTACAGTTTTTCTGTGTATTCTTTTTAATATCTCTTTTTAATATCTTCTGTTTCTGTTAAGTCCCTTCCACTTCTGTCCTTTACTGAGCCCATCTTTGCATGAAATCTTCCCTTGGTGTCTCTAATTTTCTTGAAGAGATCTCTAGTCTTTCCCACTCTATTATTTTCCTCTATTTCTTTGCATTGATTGCTGAGGAAGATTTTCTTATCTCTCCTTGCTATTCTTTGGAATTCTGCATTCAAATGGGTATATCTTTCCTTTTCTCATTTGCTTTTCATTTTCTTCTTTTCACAGCTATTTGTAAGGCCTCCTCAGACAGCCACTTTGCTTTTTTGCATTTCTTTTTCTTGGTCAAAAATGACATAAATAGATGGAGAGATATTCCATGTTCCTGAGTTGGAAGAATCAATACTATGAAAATGATTATATTACCAAAAGCAATCTATAGATTCAATGCAATTTGATATGATAGTGTTTTTCATAGAAGTAGAAAAAATTTCACAATTTGTATAATAACACAGAAGACCCTGAATAGCCAAAGCAATCTTTAGAAAGAATAATGGAGTTGAAGGAATCAACTTTCCTGACTTCATAGTATACTACAAAGCTATAGGCAGTATGGCACTGGCACAACAACAGAAATACAGACGAAGGTAACAAGATAGAAAGCCCAGAGATAAACCCACGGACCTATGGGCACCTTATCTTTGACAAAGGAGGCAAGAATATACAATGGAGAAATGACAGTCTCTTCAATAAGTGCTACTGGGAAAACTGGACAGCTACATGTAAAAGTATGAAAGCAGAACACTTCCTAATACCACACACAGATTAAACTCAAAATGGATTAAAGACCTAAATGTAAGACTATAAAACTATAAAACTCCTAGAGGAAAACATAGGCAGGATACACCAAAACATATATTATAGCAAGATCTTCCTAGAGTAATAGAAATGCAAACAGAAATAAGCAAGTGGTACCTAACCAAACTAAAAAGTTTTTGCACAGAAAAGGAAAGTATAAATAAGGTGAAAAGACAACCCTCAAAAGGGGACAAAATATAGCCAGTGAAACAACTGACAAAAGATTAATTTCCAAAATGTACAAGTAGTTCATGCAGCTCAATAACAGAAACACAAACAACCCAATCAAAAATTGGGCACAAGACCTAAACAGACATTTTCCCAAAGAACTTACTGATGGCTAATAAACACACAAAAAGATGCTCTGCATCTCTTGTTATTAGAGAAATGCAAATCAAAACTACAATGAGATATCACCTCATACCGGTCAGAATGGCCACCATCAAAAAATCTAGAGAAAATAAATGCTGGTGAGGGTATGGAGGAAAGGGAACTCACTTGCACTGTTGGTGGAAATGTCAATTAATACAGCCACGATGGAGGAGAGTACGGAGATTCCTTAAAAAAAAAAAAAAAAACTAGAAATAAAACTACCATATGACACAACAATCCCACTGCTGGGCACATACCCTGCAAAAACCATAACTGACTGGGACACATTACCCTGATGTTCATTGCAGCACTATTTACAATTACTACGACATGGATGCAACCTACATGTCCATCACAGATGAATGGATAAAGAAGTAGTACATATATACAGTGGAATATTATTCAGCCATAAAAAGGAACACATTTGAGTCAGTTCTAATAAGGTGGATGAATTTAGAGTTCATTACACAGAGTGCTGAGGCTGAAGTTACAATACTTTGGATTCTGAGAGCTGAATGGGAAAATTTGAGGGCAAGTGGAAAAGGGGGCAACAGAAGATGAGATGGTTGGATGGCATCACTGACACAATGGACAATAGTTTGAGCCAACTCAGAGAAATAGTGAAGGACAGGGAAGCTTTGTGTGCTGCAGTTCATAGGGTCACAAAGAGTTTGAAACGACTTAGCGACCAAGCAACAACAACGATACAGAGTGAAGTAAGTCAGAAAGAGAAAAACAAATGTCTTATATTAATGCATATATATGGAATCTAGAAAGATGGTATTGATGAACCTATTTTCAGGGCAGCAGTGGAGATGCAGACGCAGAGAACAGATTTGTGGACATGAGGGAGTAGTGGGTGGATGAATGGAGAGAGTAGCATGGAAACATATACACAGTCATGTGTAAAATAGATAGCCAGTCAGAGTTCACTGTATGACTAACAGAGCGCAAACTGGTGCTCTGTGACAACCTAGAGGGGTGGAATTGGGTGGGAGGTGGGAGGGAAGTTCAAGAGGGAAGCGACGTATGTATACCTATGACTGATTCATATTGATGTATGGCAGAAACCAACATAATATTGTAAAGCAATTATCCTTTAATTAAAAACCTATAAACAAAAAAATATAAGTAATGTTCACAGTGATCATCTATAGACCCAACCAATCATCATAACATTGAAGCATTCTATGAATTAAAATTATTTCTGTGCTCTCAAAAAGGAATCATAATGAGAGAAAAAAAGTCAAAAATAATTTATAAGAATAAATTATTTAAAAATTATACCTCTAATAGCAAATTATTAACATTAAAATTTAAATACTCTTTTAATCAAATTGGATTTTTTCTTAAATTATACTTATATTAATAAGACCTTAGTGATCTCTAATCTATTGAGTCAGATGAATATGTAATTTCAATCATTAAAATTTTAATATGTGCATGAAGATGATATTGCTGATGATGCAATAACATTTATTTTTGATAATCTGTGGAAGTAAAAAAGTGGTATACTTTAGAATTTCATTAAGCAACCTGTGAGATAATAGAAACATTTTGTTTTTCATAAATAATTTCAGGAAATTTTAGTGTCTTCATTTTAAAGTGTTTGTGTCTTCACAATGGTGGTGTTTTAGTTGCTAAGTCGTGTCCAACACTTGCAATCCCACGGACTGAAGCCTGCCAGGCCCTTCTGTCCATGGAATTCTCCAAGTGAGAATTTGCCTATTACCATATGGGATGCTATAAACATTTTGTAGGGTCAGCTGAAAAAGGATGAAACTTTTATGAATGGGCTTTCTAGGACTGACCACTACAGCAAGAAATATCCCTGGAATGAGGCTGGGCTTAGCAGGGACACCCTAACGCCTTGTTCTGGGGAAATGCTCCTAGCTGGGGATGTTAGAGCTGACCAGAATCTATTGGACTCAGTTGTTATCTGCTACTGCTAGACAGATACTTCCAAAAAGTAACTTGAAAGTGTATACCTTCCCTCTCCTCCTAATTTCTAGTACTCTGAGATTACCTCCCTAACTAGAAGCCAAATGGCAGAGCTAACTAGAAGCCAAATAGCAAGAGACTATGAATAGAATATTGTGAGGGTTCTAGTTTCCAAGTAATATGTAGAAAATGGAAGAGTGGAAATGGAGTACCTGATTCTAGAACATAAGAATTATTTGTACAACCTCTTGGTTCACTAAACACCATCTCATGTTCCTTAATGAGTAGCATATACAGATGCATGTGTATTAGAGTCACTGTGTTTTCCTTATATATAGTAACCTTATTCACAGTTCTCACAAATGCTATTTACTAATAATAATCCCCAATGAAATAATCTATGTAGTATCTGCATGGACTTTGACATTTATCTTAACCTGAGCTTATTTCTATGTAGATATGTACAATATACAGATAAAATAGTTAATTTTTACAAGCAGCTGCATCTTATAGGGCTTCATGTTAAATTATGATAACAAACATACTTTACTTACAAAAACTTAATAATGCTTAAATTATTCAAGTATCTGGTGGATTTTGTATCACTAGTGTATTCTTACTATAAAGATTATAAGGCAAAAATGTTCCAAGTTCTAATATATAGTCATATACAGATGTGAGAGTTGGACCATAAAGAAAGCTGAGCACTGAAGAATTGATGATTTTGAACTGGGATGTTGGGGAAGACTCTTGAGAGTCCTTTGGACTTCAAGGAGATCAAAAGAGTCAATCCTAAATGAAATCAGTCCTGAATATTCTTTGGAGGAACTGATGCTGAAGCTGAAGCTCCAATACTTTGGCCACCTGATGCAAACTGACTTATTGGAAAAGACCTTGATGGGTCTTTTTGCGAAAAACTGAAGGCAGGAGGAGAAGGGGACAACAGAAGATAAGACGGTTGGATGGCTTCATTGACTTGATGAGTTTGAGCAAGCTCTGAGAGTTGATGATGGATAGGGAAGCCTGGCATGCTGCAGTCCATGGGGCCACAAAGAGTTGAACACAACAGAATGATTGAACTGAACGAAATCCTTAGGTACAACAGGGTGAAGCTTCCAGCTTAGTACTGGAGTCCCAGCTTAATACTGCCTGGACCATCAGCATGGGGCTGGGACCCTAGGAGAAGAATGAGGCTTTTTTACCTGCCCTTGTGATGACCCAAGTCACCCAGAAATGCCCTTCCCTCAGCTATATGGCTAACCTTTTCTGAACCGAACTACTGATGTTTGAGTTGAGACAAATGTAAAGTAGATGGAAACGTCTTTACCCTGGAGACAAGAGGGAATTCCTGGTTCTGATGGTTACTAATTAATGGCCTTAGATGATTCATTTAAAGCTCTCAGATTCAGTTGCCTCATCACAAAATGGGGATGGGCTTAAATCAGAAGGTCTCTTAAAGTCTTTTCTGAGTATAATTCTGAAATGTAATACCCAGGGAAGTACATAAAACATGAATGTAGATTTTAATCATTCTCATGTAGTGACCACCCAGATAATCAACACAGGTCAAGAGAAACTATATCTAACACCATTGGAGTGCCTTTGCATGTCCCTTTCTAATAATCCCCTATTTTTCCCCAAGAGGGGTACACTATCATGATATGTACAATAATCACATCCTACCTAAGTATGCAAGCCTAGATTGAGGTAGTTTAGTTTTGCTGGTTTTTAAATGTCATATGGATGAAATCACGTAGTGTTTATTCCTTTGTTTCTGGCTTTTTTGGTCAAATTGTGTTCATGAGATTCATCTATGTTGTTGTGTATAATAGCTGGGTTCATTTTGTTGCTGTATGATATTCCATTGTATGCATTGAATATATAATACAGTTTATCCATTTTATTGTTGATGAAAAAAAAAGAAAGTGATCAAATAGACACATAAAACTTTGCAATATTTCAATACAGTATAAATATCAAAATGAGGAATACTTTTACACAGAAGGAGTTTTCTGGTTTTGATATTAACTGTATACTGGATTCAGATATTTTGATTGGGTTCTGCTGGCTAAAACTTTAGATTATTTGCATTCTTATTTAGGGATGTGACTTATTTTTATGACTATCTTTATTTTTATGTGAAAAAGATTGCCTGCCTAGGTACTAAATGTATACTGCACATGGTTTCAAATATAGTAATGTTCTGGACATGTCTATTTGATTACTCTCTTAAATGCTTTGCCCTTAGTTGGAAAGATAACATTATAAAAACATAACTTTCAAAAAATACCTATCCATTAAATTAAAATAAGAATTCTCTAAGAATTGTTACTGTTATCTTTCTGAACTGTGTTAACTAATCTTACATTTCATTTGAAAGAAAACACATTTTAAAGTAGCAAAAAGAAGATACTAAAGTATAACAATGATGGGAGAATATCTCTTTAGGAAAACAACATAGATTCACTGCAATTAAATCAATATATACTTGAAAAGAAACCAACAGATCCCATTATAGAGGAGCATAATTAATAAGTGATAAATTGATGTGAAATATATTATTAATTAATTATTATTTATTAATATCTTGATATCCATCTGAGTTTTTCTGAAGATAGGTACTCATCTTACAGTACTTTAAAAATAAAATTAAGATACAAGTAGACTTAAAAACATCAATATGCATACCTTTAAAATATGAATAAAAATAGAAATATATTCCAGAAAAGATACATACCTAATCAAGATTTTAAAATCAGGGACTCTAAAACAAAGCACATTTATGTATGAATGAATGGGTATCTGAATTTCTATGTATAAATATTATATATATATAAATTAATATAATATTATTTGGCAGATTTTATTAAAATGTGTTTCTAATGAGTAAAGATTTCTCCTGAAGATCTTTCCTTATAGAAAGAGAACATATACACTCCAATAGAAAAATGACTAAAAATTATGGTATTTACAAATAAGGCAGAATTTAGTAGATATTAAAAAGTATGACTAAATGGATTGAGAAGTGTGTATTTATTTCCATCTTATTCAATTATATAAACATGAAAAAAATATAAGATGTCCAAAAGTATGCAATAATATGTTTGAAAGCCGTAACAAGAATTTCTCTTCTATATGCTTTAGACTATATACCTATTTACAAGTCTCTCCAGGGTTATCTGATCATAAAAATACAATTCTAAAACATCAAGTTGTTAATAATGAGGACAGATGTTGAGTTGAGTGAAAGCTAAGGAAAGTGCGAGTGAGAAAGTAAAGAAGTAAGGCATTAAAAGATAAAAATAACAGTTTAAAAGTAAAAATACAATTGCATTTATATTAAATCAAGCATTTATGTATCTTTATGCAAAAGAAAATTGCAATCTGACTATTGGCAAGAGATTTAAAAAAAGCTTGGCTTTAATGAATATATACACATACACACTGAAATCTGCTTAACTTTTATAGAAATCAAGGTTTTAGATGGAAACTGTATGGTCATCATGCCACCAAAATCACCCCTCCATGGCCTATTGTATTTCTCTTTTAGTATAATGCTCTTGCTTGTTGAATGCAGAAGTAGCCCAGAATCTTTCTTTATGTAGTGCTTCATATAACTAATAATAATCGACAGATTTAATCCTTCTCAGCTCTTTGAATTAAAGCAATGCTGCCTCAACTGCCTCAGTTCTCTGAAGCAAGCTGACATGGTGAGTATTAAAAGATAAATTGAAGAACTTAATTTCACACCTAAAATGTAGTATTCTGGGGGGCTTCCCTGGAAGTCCAGTGGTTAAGACTCCATGCTTCCAATGCAGGGGGTGTGGGTTTGATCCTTTGTCAGAGAACTGAGATCTGACATGTTGAACATGTGGCCAATATAAATAAATAAATTTTATTTTATTATTGCATAAATTATTTATGTAAATTTATTACATACCTTTATTACCTAAGTAAAATAAAATCTATTATTTTAAATTAAATTTTAATGAAACAGTATTATATCTAACCTTGGAAGAGATATTCCTCTTTCTCATGCTTTGTTATTCATAAATTTTTTCAGATCTCTGCTATCACATTCTGCCTTAAAGATATAAAAGTTAATTATTCTGCATAGAATATATGCTTATTTATGGCCATTAGCTAAAAGCATATTGCAAATACTCAGTGGGATTCTCATACTTAAGTAGAGTTCTGCAGCACTTTCTCTCCCCTGATCATGTTATTTATGTGATTTGGCACATCATCTTTTTCCCTCCTAATAGGCCTATTTATCTTGCAGCCATTCTACAAAATTCAGTATATGTTCATTATAGCACTTGATTAAAAGTACACAGACCCCCATTAGTCCCACTGAGCCCTATAGAATCACACAGTGTTCTACATCATTAAAGTTTAGGTCACAATCTCAGATTTTTATGACTCAAGGTAAACTCCAAGCTGTGAGAACCTGATGAGAAGAAGATACTAAAAATTGAAGCAGCAGTATAACAAGGAACATTAAAAGCATTAATGAACAAACATAACCATAGAAACTTTTAGGAACCAGGAATAGATCTCCATAAAATAAAATGAAGAACCATTACAGTTAAAGACAAAAGGTTTCCAGTGGAGCTAGAATAATATAAGTACCAGTAAACTACCCTTTAGAAGATTGAGATTTTTTTTTTTTTAGGCCTAAGAATAAAATCACGAGTAAAAAAATCTCATTTGGTATCTCATAAGGTCTGAGGAATTTTTGTTATTGCTTTGCTTGTTTAAATTTCAAAGTATTGCATTTTAAATTTGGATATATTTGTACATGTGAAATGTTCAATATAGCACATTTTAATATTTGAGAGAGTAAGTCAATGGATAATAACATAACTGCAGATTTCAACTTCTAACTTGATATTTCACATTTATAACAAATTATTTAAACCGGATGACAAAGCAAGCAAAGGGTCGACTATAATCTTGCAGCACTAACTTGTAGAATCTTCATTTTCTAGCCTGAAAATGAAACACAAATATAATTCATAAGTCTTAGGGAATTTGGCAACAATAAAGTTAGTGTCAGAAAGAAAAATGAAGAGACAAATTAGTCAGCATTACTTAACTGAGAAGCTTTTAAATTGAGTTTTGTTATAATCGAGGTGATCTGATATTTTTAAAAATTAAAAATACTTATTGGAAAAAATGGTTTTATTAAACTCATTGACTTCTTTTAGAAATATATTTTAAAGACAATTTTTCTCAAAGTAAAATAGCATATGCCTATATCACTGAAAGTACTGTACGGGCAACACTACCTTATTGCACAAAAAAAACCTATGGAACTAAATAGACTCTTTATGAAGGTGAAATAGGAGAGTGAAAATGCTGGCTTAAAACTCAGCATTCAAAAAATTAAGATCATGGCATCTGGTCCATGACATTAATAGATGCTTGCTCCTTGAAAGAAAAGCTAAGACAAACTTAGCATATTAAAAAGCAGAGACATTACATTTCCAACAAAAGTCCATATACTCAAAGCTGTGGTCTTTCCAGTAGTCATGCATGGATGCGTGAGATAGACCATAAAGAAAGCTAAGGGCTGAAGAATTGATGCTTTTGAATTGTGGTATTGGAGAAGACTCCTGAGAGTCCCTTGACAGCTAGGAGACCAAACCTGTCAATCCTAAAGGACATTGATCTTGAATATTCATTGGAAGGACTGATGCTGATGCTGAAACTCCAATACTTTGGCCACCTGATGCAAAGAACTGACTTATTAGAAAAGACCCTGATGCTGGGAAAGATTGAAGGCAGGAAGAGAAGGGGACTACAGAGGATGAGATGGTTGGATGGCATCACCAACTCAATAGACATGAGTTTGGGTAAACTCTGGGAGTTGGTGATGGACAGGGAGGCCTGGTGTACTGCGGTTCATGGGATCGCAGAGTCGGACAGGACTAAGCGACTAAACTGAATGTAAAATAAGTTGATCTTTGAATTGGAATGATGAGGCATCTTAAGTTTCTGAATTTCATTCCATTCCATTATAGTATACACATTTAAATACAATTAAAAGCACAAATTCCATCAGTAGATTCTTTTCTACAACTTAAGATATTTTAAGGAACAATTATGGAATTGAAAAATGTATCTTGAAGATAATTATATATATTTTGGTAGGGGTTACGCTGTGCAGCATACAGGATGTTAATTCCCCAAACAGGATCAAATCTATCAAGGGAAGCACAGGGTTTTAACCACTGTGAAATCCCCCATTTTTATTTTATTTTCTGTATTTTCTTCCTCTTAAAGGACTTGCATTTAAAGAAACATAATTCAATTTTCATAGTTTTATAACTTTTTTCAAATAATTGTCTGTTAAATAAAGATGCTAAAATCTTATCTTTGATACCCCATTTGTTGAATACTCTAATATTTTTCAATTGATTTTTTTAATGCAACAAATAGGAGCTTTAATAGTAGCTTTTTAAAAAACTTTGTAGGATGCATAGGTTTGTTTAAAAAATTGAGGATTTTAAGAAACAACAATCTAAAATTTCTTAATTTGATTGATACCAGGTAAGATACAGTATGTATAAAATTCTGCTTAAGATACATATATCACAAGCATGCATGCTCAGTCATGTCGGACTCTTTAAAACCCCATGGACTGTAACCCACTAGGATCTTTTCTCCATGGAATTTTCAAGGCAAAAATACTGGAACCTGTTGCCTTTGCATATTCAAGGAGATCTTCCTGACCCAGGGATCAAATTCAGGCATCTCAGATGATTCCTGACTGTTGAGACATCTGGAAGCCCCAAAATACATATATAAATATATCTTTATTCAACATTGGCTTCATTGCAAAAATGCTTTGATCCTGGTATCTTATTTTGTATATATGTAAAAATTTTGATAATCTTTGTCCATAAGTTCTTGTATTTGATTGTCAGGTATAGTTTTAATGTATTTCAAATATCTGTGTACCACAAACAATTCTAAGAACCAGTGAATTTTTAATTTGGTTAGAATATTATGTATACCATGATGCTGTGTTGCACTAAAATTTATGTTCATATTATCACTAAAATAAAAATAACTGAAAGTCACTTAGTCATGTCTGACTAAGTGTCTGACACCATGGACTATACAGTCCATTGAATTCTCCAGGCCAGAATACTGGAGTGGGTAGCTGTTTACTCACTTTTTTAAAATTTACGACTTACTGCTGCAGTCATTTGATCTATTACAAAAGCCATGATGATGCTTCTTCAGAAGGTTTGCATCTTTTGGTTTCCATATTATCAGTAAAATGATGGTGTCCACAAATTAGATGTCACATGTACAATTTGTGTAAGTGATGTAATCTTCAACTGTTTTACTTGAAAAAGCAAAAATTTCAAAACTAACAATGTTCAGACAACTTTAAAAATAATACCCCAAAAAGATAAGATGAATTGCTAAAGTGATAACTCTTGCAAGAAGCTATATATCCCTAGGGCTTCCCTGGTGGCTCAAAAGAATCCACCTGTCAATTCAGCAGACACAGGTTTGATCCCTGAGCTAGGAAGACTTTACATGTCACAGAGCAATGAAGCCAGTGTGACACAATTACTGAGCCTGCGTTCTAGAGCCCAGGAGCCACAACTACTGAGCCCACGTGCTGTAACCACTGAGCTCGAAAGCCCTAGAGCCCATCCTTTGTAACAAGAGAAGTCACCACAATGAGAAGCCCAGCTCAGCAATGAAGGGTAACCCTTGCTTGTCATAACTAGAGAAAACTCCACACAGCAAGAATGACACAGTACAGATAAAAATAAATAAAAAAGAAATTATGTATCCCTATAACAATAGAGAAGGAAATGGCAACCCACTATAATATTCTTGCTGGGAGAATCCCATGGACAGAGGGGACTGGCAGGCCATAGTCCATGGAGTTGCAAGAGTTGGACATGACTTAGCAAATAAACCACCACCATAACAAAAAAAAAAGAAAAATAAATGAAAAAAGGCAGAATGGTTGTCTGAGGAGGCCTTACAAATAGCTGAGATAAGAAGAGAAATGAAAGGTAAAGGAGAAAAGGAAAGATATATCCATCTGAATGTGGAGTTCCAAAGAATAGCAAGAAGATATAAAAAAGCTTCCATAAATGACCAATGCAAAGAAGTAGAGGAAAATAATACAATGGGAAAGAGTAAAAATCTCTTCACGAAAGTTAGATACATCAAAGGAACATTTCATGCAAAGATGGACACAATAAAGGACAGAAAGTGTATGGACTTAACAGACACAGAAGATATTAAGAAGAAGTGGCAAGAATACACAGAAGAACTATACAAAAAAGTTCTTAATGACTCAGGTAACCATGATGGTATGATCACTCACCTAGAGCCAGACATTCTGGAGTGTGAAGTCAAATGGGCTTTAGGAAGCATCACTATAAACAAAGCTAGTGCAGGTGATGGGATCCCAGTTCAGCTATTTCAAATCCTAAAAGGTGATGCTGTAAAAGTGCTGCACTCAATATGCCAGAAAATTTGGAAAACTCATCAGTGGCCAGAGGACTGGTAAAGGTCAGTTTTCATTCCAATCCCAAAGAAAGGCAATGCCAAAGAATGCTCAAACTACCTCACAAATTCACTCATCTCACTTGCAAAGTAATGATCAAAATTCTCCAAGTGAGACTTTACCAGTACATGAAGCTAGAGTTACCAGATGTTCAAGCTGGGTTGAGAATAGGCAGATGAACCAGAGATCAAATTGCTAACATCTGTTGGATCATTGAAAAAACAAGAGTATTCCAGAAAAACATCTACATCTGCTTTATTGACTATACCAAAGCCTTTGCCTGTGTGGATCACAACAAACTGTGGAAAATTCTTAAAGAGATGGGAATACCAGACTACCTTACCTGGCTCTTGAGAAATCAGTATGCAGGTCAAAAAGCAACAGTCGGAACTGGACATGGAACAACACAATGGTTCCTAATTGGGAAAGGAATACATCAAGACTATATATTATCACCCTGATTATTTAACTTATATGCAGAGTGCATCATGCAAAATACCAGGCTGGATGAAGTACAAGGTGGAATCAAGATTGCTGGGGGAAATATCAATAACCTTAGATATGCAGATGACACCATCCTTATGGCAGAAAGCGAAGAGGAACTGAAGAGCCTCTTGATGAAAGTGAAAGAGGAAATTGAAAAAGGTGGCTTAAACTCAACATTCAAAAAACAAAGATCATGACATCCAGTCTCATTACTTAATGGCAAATAGATGGGAAAACAATGGAAACATTGAAAGACTTTATTATCTTGGATTCCAACATCATTGCAATTGGTGACTTTAGCCTTGAAATTAAAAGATGCTTGCTCCTTGGAAGAAAAGCTGTGGCCAGCCTAGGCAACATATTAAAAAGCAGAGACATAACTTTGCTAATAGAGGTTCATCTAGTCAAAGCTATGGTTTTTCCAGTAGTCATGTACAGAGGTGAGAGCTGGACCTTAAAGAAGGCTGAGAGTCAAAGAATTGATGCATTTGTACTATGGTGTTGGAGAAGACTCATGAGAGTTCAACAAAGAGATCAAACCAGTCAATCCTAAAGGAAACCAGTCCTGAATATTCATTGGAAGGGCTGATGCTGAAACTGAAGCTTCAGTATTTGGCCACCTGACTTTGGCCACCACCATCAGGAAAAGACCCTGATGCTGGGAAAGATTAAAGGAAGTAGGAGTAAGAGATTACAGAGGTTGTGATGGTTGAATGGCATCACCAACTAAATAGATACGGGTTTGGACAAGTTCCAGAAGATGGTGAAGGACACGGAAGCCTGGGCTGCTGCAGTCCATTGGGTCACAGAGAGTCGGACATGATTGAGCGACTGAACAACAGGCTTTATCTTGGTCTCCTGTAATTTAAAAAAGATTGCTAGTTTTATCTGGAGACTTGATAGATAAGATTAGATTTCTTTTATCTATACAATTATTGATATTATTGAGTAATGTCTAATTTTGTTGGTGTGATATTAGCCATTATTTATGATTATGCCATGGATTCTTTTTTCTTAATTCATTTGGAAATACTGATATTCTATCATTTTTGTTATTCATTAGTTTGGATACATCTAGATGGAAACTCTTTTGATTATTATTTGGTTAAAAATGTTGCATTTTGAAAAAAAAAGCAAGAAAATTCGTAAAGGTTTTCTTTTTTTTAACAATATTCAACAAAAATAAATTCTTTAACATCTTTCAAAGGTGATTCAAGGTATTTTACATTGTTATTATTTATTTTACATTATTTTTATTATTTCTATTATTATTATTAACAATTTGTCTATTTAAGATACTCTGTGTATGCTGATCCACTAGTTATTCTTGTGCTTAGTTGTCATTTGTGTCCAACTCTTTGTTACCCAATGGATTGTAGCCCACCAGGCTCCTCTGTCCATGGGGATTCTACAGGTAAGAATCCTGGAATGGGTTTCCATGTCTTCCTCCAGGAGATCTTCCTAACCCAGGAATCATGCATTGCTGGTGGATTCTTTATCATCTGAGCCACCAGGGAATCCTATGAGTTATTCTTGCTGATAATCAAATACCATGACTTTTGAGTACTTTAAGTATGACACCAGTAGTCATTGATACATTCATTTCATTTTCTTAGATAAAATATTTCAAGTTAATTTTACACCAGACCAAGAGTAGATCATTTCTTCTGGTTCCTTTTTGTGATAGTTATTTAGAAAGTTTAACTGGGGCACTAGAGTTATCCAGTGTTGCTGGGTTATTCATTTTCCTATACCTTTTCAGTAGCAAAAAATAGAAAATATACTTTTATCAGATATTCTAGCAGTCATAATTTTTGGAATTTTTCCACATGAATTGAAAATTTGTGTTCACACCAAATCTCTATGCAAATTTTTAGAATAGCTTTGACCATAGTTGTCAAAACATAGAAGCAACCCAGATGTTCTTCAATAGATGAATGAATAAAAATATTGTAGTATATTCATACAATACATTATTATTCAGTGATAAAAAACAAGATGTCATTTGAAAATACTTGAGGGGGCCTTAAATGCCTATTGTTAAATCAAAGAAGCCAACCTGAAAAAGCTATATACTGGATAATTCCAATCATATGACATTCTGGAAAAGGAAAAACTTGGAAAAAATAAAACAATTGGAGTTGCTAGGGCTTCAGGGAAAGGGAGTGATGAACAGATGAAATACAGATTTTTAGGGCAATAAAACTACTCCATATGACACAGTAATGGTAGCTACATGTCATTGTACATATGTCAAAAACTGTAGACTGTTCAATACAAAGAGTAAATCATACTGTGAACTATTGGTGAAGGATGTTAGAAACAGGGGGATGGGGTGGGTGGGAAAGGGCATATGGGAGCTCTGTATTTGTCTGCTCATATTTTTCTGTATCTAAACCTGCTAAAAAGAGTACTTTAATTTAAAATACCTGTGTATTTATATACATATATATGTTTTTAATTTTTGTATCATGTGTGAAAAGATGAGGATTAGTGGGCTTCCATTACCTTAGGACACTTGGAAGTCATGCTTTTTTAATATAAATGAGAACTGTATTAAGGTCTTAAAAATTGTTTCTCATTATCAATAAAGTGGTCAGTCATATGAAAAAATATGAGATTAACTACTAAGAATCTTTTAAACCAAAATGTTAGGAAAAACTCATACAGCAGCATAGTTTTATTTCTATTTTAAATTAGATCTAAGAGACCATAATAATCTATAAAACAAAAGATATGAGAAATTGAAGCCCACTGAGCATAAGTAATTTTTTTTATTATTAATACTATTATTCAATTTTAAAATTGTAATTCAAGTCAATGTTTTTGTATCCCAGGTCTAATAACATATAAAAATATCTTAAAACCACTCTCATTGAAGTTGTAACAGCTCAGTTATAAAATCTTTCATCAGTTTTGCTATATCACTAATGGAATATGGTCTGTACTTGCTTTTTTGTTTTGGAATGTTTTGGAAACAAGCAAAGACATCAGTTCTGATATTAAAATTCAGAACAGTGGTTAAAAAAAAAGAAACACTTCCTGCATCCCATCCACACTGCTACTGACTTCTTTATTCCAGAGAGGGCCAAGTTCAGCAATAATGATTCAATGAATGTAAAAACAGATCAGTAAAAATCCCTGGAACTAAAGCACACACACACACACACACACACACACACACACACGCAAAAACTTGAAAAAAAATTAAGAAAAAACATACAACATAGCATTTAAGATCTGTGGGTCCACATAAAATGCCTTAAGATTTTTTTATGTAACACATAATTGGAATCCATAAGTAGATTCTATATATAAAAATACATAATAGAATAAATATTGAAATACATAACAAATAAAATTTTCAGAACTAAAAGAAACATAAAATCACAGGTCTAAAATACTCAGAGATTAGCAAAGAGGGTGAATTATTAGAATAAATTAAGAAACAGTAATTTCCTACCGATTGCTGAAACCAAAACTAAATATAAAAAAGGAATCTATCAGAAAAGAAATGAAAGTAAAAATAGATGAATAAATAAAATCACCAGAAATTGTGTGAACAAGAAAACATTGAATAAAATTTTAGAAGTCTTAGTGGGAGAGGGGGAATTCTGGGAATTAACCCAGAATTCAACACTGTACAATAATATCCATAAGAAATGAAGGAAAAAATGATATGTTGCTCAGAAGAACAAAACTGAGGGTTCATCCAATGGAATTGTATACAATGATGAAATTAAGCCTAAAGTTCTATTATGTATAACAACATGAATGAATGGGACAAATATAGAGCAATAGGATTCAACAGAAAATACTACTACTGTTTAATTCCTTTCATAGACATTTCAAACAAGATAAAACCAATCCATGTTGTTACAAGCCAGAACAGAAGAGGCTTTAGTAACTGATAGTATGTATACATTTCTATCTAGGGTTAGGTCCCTAGAGTGTATTACACCATATTGCCTAAAGTGTCTTATTTACTCACCAAACATACATATGCTACATACCTTGATTTAGTTCAATAACATATATTGTTTTAAAGTTTTAAAAATGTTAATAAAATTTTCAACATAATTATTTTCAAGTTTTGTAATTAAATTGCTCCTTATATATCATGCCTTTCCTTACACAGTGTATGTGTTTATGTGAATGTGTGTTTTAAAGAAGTATATCCTTCAATCAATCTTTCAGTAGGTTTTTTAAATGTAAAACATTTGGCTTTAGGCATGCCTAAAAAAATACCTTTTATTATTCTTGAATGGATAGTCTACATACATAAGATACAATGTCATTTTTTCTCAGTAGCTCACTTCTGTCTCTTACAATGACTAATGAACAATTTAATGGTAATTGGATTTTCTTTCTTTTGAAGGTTATCTGTCTTTTCAATCAAATAGTTTTTAAATTACTTTGTCCTTTTATTTTTGCTGTGCTGCATTTGAATTTTAATGTGTTCTAAAATGAAAATAAGCATCAGAACTGATATTTATTTTTGCTTTCTAGGTAGAACTGAATACCAAGGGTTGACTGTATTGGGAATAATATATAGTCAAAGAGGCAGTAATTGGCTTGGATGAGTTCATTCTCATTATTTAGAATATATACAAAGGCTCCCCCATGTTGAATTTGAAAGTTTTATTCCCATTAGTCTGTTGAGCTCAGATTGATTCTATCATTTCCTATTTCCACATCTAAAACATTGAAGTGGGTGCAACCTGTTTGTCAGATGGCATTATAGTACTCTTGGTCATATAATTAAAAAAAAATTGCAGCATAAGTCATATACTGCATTTCATGCAATGGCACACAGTATATATATTCACTAACCTCCCAGTCTTTAGTGCTCCAGGCCCCTAACCAACGAACAATGCTATTCCTTACTGCTTCCAAATCTGAACACATATTTTCACTCAAGTACTTTTATTTCCAAACAAGTTGGGTAATCAGATGCACTGCTCAAAGTTCTGCTTAGTATGACAATTTCTTTTAGGGATATTTCCTAATATAAGCCCCTGTTATTTCCTAGCTTGTACCCAAATATTAAGTTGACACATCACATTATTAGTCTCTGTATCTTTGTTTAGTCTCTGACATGTCTCTTTTGAGACACCCTGTGTGGTCAAAGACAAAGCTAAGGGAGAGGTAACAATGAAGCTGGCTGTTCCAGGGACATAGGTGTCACTGAGTCTACTTGTGTGTTGTTACCCAGGAAGTACCACTTCCAAATTTTAGTGGGTTGCTTCTGGATGTCCCTGACATCATGACTTGATGAGTCAGAGTAAAATCAACCCTTGATGAACAGTTTGAACTGCACAATTACTTAGTATCTTAAAGTCAAATGCTTCCTTTCTACTAAGACTAAATAGTACCAACAAAGCTAATGGTGGCTCAGATGGTGAAGAATTTACCTGCAAGGCAGGAGATCTGGGTTTGATCCCTGGGTCAGGAAGATCCCCTGGAGAAAGAAATGACTACCCATTCCAGTATTTTTGCCTGAACAATCCCGTGGACAGAGTGCTACAGTCCATAGGGTCACAAACAGTTGAACACAACTGAGCGACTAATATTTTCACTTTTCAAGCAATTCTCATCAAGGCCTATTTCTAGTTCTCTAATAAGCTGAGGGACTTGGCATAAATGTCTCATGGTATTCTGTACCATTAAGATATCATTAATCTTTAGAACTGTGGGAAACAGCCCAATTAGCAAGGCTGATTATACTGCAAATCTACCTACAGTAGACTGTTTTTAAATTCTTGACTCATCTCAAAATCTATACCTTTCTGTGTCACTTGGTAAATAGTCAGGAGAGTGTAGAATATGCTGCCTCCACTAATGAAAGTGGCAGGAACAAATTTAGGATAAAGCAAGAGAGCAGAGGAGTACCTATTAATGATCAAAGTAGAGATTCCTTATACAGTTTCAAAACAAAAGGACTAGCCTTCAAAAATAAATAAATTTATATTTTAAAAAAACAGAAAAAAAATATGATTTTGGAAGATCAAAAAAAAAAAAAAAAGAAAGAAAGAAAGGGACATTTCTGTAGACCAAGGAGTATTTGAAGGAAATCTGAAGTTTAAAGTTTCCAAGTCCAACCATATGATTCTCATCCCATATATCAGGATTATGCTCTTTTTCAGTCATACCTTGGATTTAACGTTGCAGACTTGTTAAATTTGGAATTAAAATTTACTAGAAGCTCATCTGCACTTAATTAATCCCAGTCTTTGATCCTGGATCCTGCAGAATTTCCTACTTTCTGCTAATTATGAGAATCACTTAATATGTTGCTCACTTAAAATGTTTCTAAAAAAAAAAAATATTTCTAAAGAAAATCTCTGCTTTTCTTATTTAGCTTTAGGTTGATGATTAATCACTGTCTCCCCTTATGGTGTTTACTGAGTCCATAAATTTCTCCAGAGAATATGCTATTCCATACTCCTCTCTTATTTATTTCTGCTTTGACCAAAAAAAGTATGGTATAATTTCACATTTTAACTAAATAAATAGAATATCTGAAAAAAATCATCAGTAGATGTGTTTCCACATGAAGCTCTAAAATTATTCCTCCTTAGTGGAGGAAGGTAATCATAAACGTTATGAAGTATGCTCATATATTGCTCATAAGAAAGTCTTGCTTTCCCAAGAAAAATGCCACAGCCTTTCCCTACTGAGCCTTTCCCTTAGTAGGGAAACAACATTTCTTCCACTGAAACTCCCTCTAGCCTTGCTGTTGTCCCTTAAAATGGTGACATGAAGGAGAAATACGTGGAAAACAAGAGGCTGATGCTGAAAGAAAACAGATTGTGAACACTGAAACTAGGGAAGGGTGTAAGAGAAAGAGAAAACATATATCAATAGAAAAACACTTGTGAAGTGTTTTTTTACTAAAATCTTGTGAAGATTATAGTCCCAGTACTTAGACTCAATAAGGGACTTAGATTTCATTGGAAGATTATAAAGCACATTCAAAGCTTACTGTTGCATGAAAAGGACTTTGCTATAACAAATGTGGACTACGGATGAAAGTGCTGCAACACAAAGACAGATTGTAAGGAGAAATACATAGGGAAGCCCAGTGTCAAGACAGAAGACAGGAAATAAAGGATATCGGAGGAATTGGAAAGCTCATGTACCCATAACTGCAACAGTATTAAACAAGCACAACTCCTAGGCAGATTAACAAAAACTTCTACACTAAAGGCCCTTTTGTCTCAGCTCTTATAACCTGAAATAACATGTCTGAATTTCAACAGAAAAATTATAAAGGGTGACCATGGTCAAATAAATAAAACATAGTCTGAGGAGACAAAACACCATCAGGGCCAAATTTAGCTATAGCATTTATATTGGAATTATCAGATAAGGAATTTAAGATAGCTATGGTTAATATGTGAAAAGCTCTATTGAAAAAGTGGAGATCATATAAGGAGAGAGGAGAAATCAAAGCAGGGAGATGGAATATCTATGAAGGAATCAACATGGAGAGCTAGAAATAATAATAAAAATATTTAAAGAAATGCTGATACTGGATGCTTGGGGCTGGTGCACTGGGATGACCCAGAGGGATGGTATGGGGAGGGAGGAGGGAGGAGGGTTCAGGATGGGGAGCACGGGTATACCTGTGGCAGATTCATTTCGATGTTTGGCAAAACTAATACAATATTGTAAAGTTTAAAAATAAAATAAAATTAAAAAAAAAAACAAGGCCAGCATCACCCTGACACTAAAACCAGACAAAATGAACACACATACAAAAGAAAACTGCAGACCAATATCCCTAATGAACATAAACAAAAATTCTCAAGGAATATTAGCAAACTAAATTAAACAATACATAAAAATGATTATACATCCTGATCAGGAGGAATTTATTCAAGGAATACAAAGGTGGTTCAATATCTTTAAATCAATTGATGTGACACTCCATATTAACAAACTAAAGAATAAAACTCATGATTATCTCAAGAGATGAAGAAAAAATTTTTGTCAAAATTAAACATAATTATGTTTTCAATTTATCCAATTCTGTTAATATTGTCAACAAAGTAGGTATAGAGGAAACATAGCTGAACAGAATAAAGGCCTATTTAGAACAAAACTACAGCTAACTTGTGCTCGATGAAAAGCTGAAAAGCTTTAATTCACATAGATTCTCGACACAGAAATTCCTACTCCATATTGTGGATTGTGCATAATGACTTTCTTCCAAGGAGTAAAATGTTTACAGGAGTGGGTAGTAAATATATAGCGGAGAAATCTAGCCAAGTGATCGCAGTTAAGATCAATAGTGATAAGACATTCTCTTAATATGTTTTAATGAAAATGATACTTCACCTTTCTGATCTTGCTCTTCAAAATCCGTAACTCCATTCTAGTCACTTAAAAGAATCAGACTAATTCCAATAAAGTAGAATCCAACAAAATACATGGCTAAAAGATCTTAAATATCTTGTATTAGTCAGGGACTAGTCAGTCAAAATCATCAAAAGCAAGGGAAGTCTAAGAAACTGTCACAACCAAGAGAAGTCTCAAGAAGCATGACAACTAAAGCATGAATCCTGGTTGGGATCTTATAGCAGGAAAGTGAACATTAAGCGAAAAGCAAAGAAACAAGAATAAATTATGAATTTTAGCCAAAGACAATGTATAAATATTAGTTAATTGTGAAAACATACCATTATGATTTTCCTTCTATTAATAGAAAAAAAATTGGTTTCATGGTATTTGATCATTTTCAGTACTATTTTCAAAACTTCTCTATAATTCTAAAACTATTCTGAAGTAGAATATTCATCCAAAACAGAAACTACTCTTAGAAATATTGAAATAATACAATGATGTGAAGAGCATGAATAAACTATTTTTCTCTTTAGGATATTTCAAAAAACAATGACTAAAGCATTAATGATGGAATAGAAGGAATAAACACTGAAGGCTAAAAATGGTAATACACAATTATTATACTTGAAATAAGAGATAAAAATTGTACATAGATGAATCTCTGCTATCTCTGTTGGCAGGAGTGGGTACAGAGGGTGGAAATGCACTATTCTTTCTATCTTTGGTTCTAATTATCATGCCTTCAAATAAATTGTGAATGGTACCAGTAGGTACACTCAGGGTTCTCAAAACTAGTTTTTATTCCAATACATTTATATTATAAGCAGAATAATTTAATAATTTATGACAATCACTTAAAACTTTAATCTCTAGAATGTAAAACTATAAATTAGAGTTCATCCTTTCCCTCTAGTTTCCACAAGCTATTTAAGAAGAGGAAGTATTTTATATATGTAAGCATGCTGTTTTATAAAAATGACTGAATATCCTCAGCAAAATATCTATTCAAAGAACTTAAAACTCCTATAAAAAATGGGTAAATTTTGTGATCAATATTAACAAAAATAGTTTTTGATAAAATATACATGAGTTCAAATAACCTGTCTTTGGAACATAGAATGTCAATGAATATGTTAAAATTAGGTAAAAAGGTGAAAAGATAAAGAGAAAAATGAATTTTCATACATCAATTCCATTAATGTAAATGCAAAAACTTTTGGAAATTAATTTTGCAATTTATAGCCTAGCTCTTAAATATCTTATATGAGTCAGGGACTAGTCAGTAAAATAGAAATAGTACTAGTTATTTACAAAGATAGATTTACTAAAGAATTGTTTACAGAGATAAGAAGGCTACAAAGCAAAAGCAAATAGAACAGAGAATATAAATTCAGGGAGCACTATCATCCTAAGGGCAGGAAAACAAAGGGACCAGGTTGGGTTCCCAGAAAATAGGGAGATTGAATAAGGGTGCATTTGCATTAGTAATTCACACATTTAAGGAATAAAATATTTAGGGTCATCTATGTTCCAGCTGGTTTTAGAACAGGCAGAGGAACCAGAGATCAAATTGCCAACATCCGCTGGATCATCAAAAAAGCAAGAGAGCTCCAGAAAAACATCTATTTCTGCTTTATTGACTATGCCAAAGCCTTTGACTGTAGGGATCACAATAAACTGTGGAAAATTCTGAAAGAGATGGGAATACTAGACCACCTGACTTGCCTTTTGAGAAACCTCTATGCAGGTCAGGAAGCAGCAGTTAGAACTAGACATGTAACAACAGACTGGCTCCAAATAGGAAAAGAAGTACATCAAAACTGTATATTTCACCCTGCTTAGTTAACTTATATGCAGAGTACATCATGAGAAACGCTGGACTGGAAGAAGCACAAGCTGGAATCAAGATTGCCAGGAGAAATATCAATAACCTCAGATATGCAGATGACACCACCCTTATGGAAGAACGTGAAGAGGAACTAAAAGGCCTCTTGATGAAAGTGAAAGAGGAGAGTGAAAAAGTTGGCTTTTAAGCTCTACATTCAGAAAACTAAGATCATGGTATCTGGTCCTATCACTTCGTGGTAAATAGATGGGGAAACACTGGAAACAGTGTCATATTTTATTTTTGGGGGCTCCAAAATCACTGTAGATGGTGATTGAAGCCATGAAATTAAAAGATGCTTACTCCTTGGAAGGAAAGTTATGACCAACCTAGATTGCATATTCAAAAGCAGAGACATTACTTTGCCAACAAAGGTCCGTCTAGTCAAGGCTATGGTTTTTCCAGTTGTCATGTATGAACTGTGAGAGTTGGACTGTGAAGAAAGCTGAGCACCGAAGAATTGATGCTTTTGAACTTTGGGCTGGAGAAGACTCTTGAGAGTCCCTTGGACTGCAAGGAGATCCAACCAGTTCATCCTAAAGGAGACCAGTCCTGGGTGTTTATTGGAAGGATTGATGCTGAAGCTGAAACTCCAATACTTTGGCCACCTCATGCGAAGAGTTGACTCATTGGAAAAGATCCTGATACTGGGAGAGATTGGGGGCAGGAGGAGAAGGGGGACGACAGAGGATGAGATGGCTGGATGGCATCACCTACTGGATGCACATGAGTCTGAGTGAACTCCGGGAGATGGTGACGGACAGGGAGGCCTGGCGTGCTGCGACTCATGGGGTCACAAAGAGTTGGACACGACTGAGCGACTGAACTGAACTAAACTGAACTGAAAAGCTCCATAACTCAGAACTATAAGGAGTTCTGTGAAAGCTCAGACATCAGAGGAAGCGCCATTTTAAGATACTACATGGATCTGTTTCAAGCCTCTAGATCAACTTGCTGGTACTGAGAAACTTCCCATTCTGGATAATGCTCGCAGGATCATAAGGATAGAAAAGGAAAAATGTCATTCCCCTTGACACCTAACTTCCAGTTTTCTAATAGTGACTCCTAACTGCAGTAAGAATTAAACTGGCAAAAATGTATGGGTAATGTAGTTTCCTGAGATATAGTTGTTTTGTTTTTCTCTTTCTAATTTTTAAAAACTTTATATCGGAGTATAGACAACAATATTATGATAGGACAGCAAGGGGATTCAGCCATATACACACATTTATCCACTCTTTCCCAAACTACCCTTCTATCCAAACTGCCACATAACATTGAACAAAGTTCCCTGTGATAAATAGTAGAACTTTGATAGCGATCCATTTTAAATAAAGCTAATTTCCAGTTTTTGGATCTCAGTATAAGAGGTGAATCTGGATTTATAGACAAAAATTGTAAATCCATCCATATCTAAAAGTGTAGTGAAATAAATTGTAAAAAATGATGCAAAATGTACTTTTTTTTTATTATGATAGTTATATTAGAAACAACATAAATGTCTTTCCATCATAGCATTCATACATAAGCATAACATAAAAACATAACAAAAAACATAAAAGCAAGTCTTCATACATTTAAGTTTTGTGGATTTTCTTTTCAGTTTTCTCCGCCATTTCTTGTACGTTATGATCATTCCTTCCATACATCTTTTACAGTTGTTTCATTTCAAAGGGATCCAGAAACATCGACTGAGTTTCTTTGAAACAAGAAATCTCAAATAACATATTTTCTTGTGAAAATATTTTACTAAGATTATAGAACAGATTACATTTGGAAAGGTAAAATATAACTGGAAGACAGACATCCAAGAGATATGGTCAGAGCTCAAGATGACTTGGCAGTCAAGATTTATTTTTATCATTTGTTTATGAAAAGGGTATCTATACAAATGTATTTTTTTTATATTTACAGGGTTATGGAAGAGATATTTTGCCTTGCAAAGTAATTGATCAGAGGTGAAGATGATGTCACAAGAATAGAAAAATCATAAAGAGGAAAATGAGTTAAGAAAAAAATCTCTGATGCTCTTATATATGAAGTAGGAGAACCTGAAGGCAAAATAGTATATTCAAGAAATTTAAAATGTGTGGACATTAAAAAAAAATTGCTGCTATGCTTTTGCAGTTGTAACTTTGGTAAAGAACACAATAAATTACATTTAGGTTACAATATCTTTAGTTACATCAACAGATCCGAAAATTGATTGACATAGACATTATAACACCAATACACTGTTATAATAAAATAAAAAATACTATTGAATAGCTAGTTATATAGGCATACTTATCAAAAATTGTAACACATTTCAGTACAAATAAAAGTCTCAGGAAAATGTTATTCAGTGAGAACACAGAATGATGTTTCAAGCCTTGGAAATGTACTCAATTTGAAAATATGGAAAACTACATTCACTAACTATGAACTGTTCTTAGAGCTTACTAATTAGTGAATGTTTTGACAGGTATTATACTAGCAAGTGTTTTGGGACACCCTTTGCTTTATGCTTTAGGAATTCTTCTTAGCATGATGAATTTAAATAGTAGTCTTAACTTGCATCTTTTTTAATTCCCTTTAAAGTACATCTCATAAATTAAAAGCAGTGGGTGTATTTAAAAAACCTAATTAGTTTTCAAGCTTCCTGTCAGGTTTGTTTTTGACTAGTAGTGAGAAAACATGCCACATATAGGTAATGAGCCTCTCTTAAAGTTTTGCAAGGAGAACTACAAAATCCATAACATTAGAGCTGAATATTTCTGCAAGTACATTGACTCTTTCAAGTCATTAGGGGAGCACTTAGTGCAGTAGAGCAGTAATTCACTGAATTTCAGGCACTGGTGGCTTAATGCAGTTAGTACAATGTAATTTACACTCAGGGAGTCATTTATACACCTGGAAGGATCTAACCCATTGCCTACATAATTGACATGATTTCTTAAAGAGAGATGGAGCACCCTAATATTTACATGAAAAGAAAATTGGAATTAAATTACCTCTTCAAGGTCAGAGAAAAAATAAATTACTGAAGTAAGTCTTGAATTTTTGTTTCATTTTCAATGTTTCACTTAGGGAAAAATCATTGTTATGTGAACCTATGTGAATATATATGAATATAATTCTGGATTTTGTTTAGGTCAGACTTTCAAAAAACACAGGTTAATACAGGTTATACAGTGTATTTGTCACTTGTATAAGGATCACATGATAAAGTCAGCAGGTTATGCAAGTGTTAGAGTCAAATTACCCTTGAACAATCTCTCTGGAAGTTGCCACCAAAAAGACTTATATCCCTATAATTCCTCTGTGGAATCCAACATAGTTTAAACATAAGAAAATATTTTTATTCTCTTGAATACTAGGTGAAATATTAGGCTTAATTTTAGGAACTGTGAAAATTATACAGCATTAAACTCTTGAATTCTGTTCAATATGTCATGTTGCAACTTTGAGGGTCAAGAGGAACTTCAGTCAACTGAGAGTAGGGAAGGGTGATCGTACAGAAACTGTTCTAACTAAATTCCGCAGTAGGACAAGCTCCTCGCAGTTTGCCTGGGACAATGAATCATTTTACTTCCATGAGTGTGGTATCACACTTTGCCATGAAAGAAAAGAAGAAGACAAGTTGCACATATTGTTACAACCCAAATGTGGATGACAGTGACAGATGGAAGAGCAGAATCACAGACACACATGGAATCCTCTTTCACTCAGAGCTATTTCCACAGGACTTGACCTGAACTCTAAGGTAAAGAAAACTGCAGGAGACCTAGGTCAGCCCTGCCTTATGGTACAATGGCACGAAACTCTGTCTGCTCCCCATCCTCTACACTCATTCAATGGTGGAGCCATAAGTTATTTTTGAGCAGCAAAGAATATTCCTGTTCTGGATCCCTGACATAGCCTCAGGTCTGCTGAGACAGGGGTAAAAGCAAATGCCATCTGCTCTTGGAGGAGGGGAATAAAAGACCCCTGACCCATCATGAGAAATTGAATGTTTTCTGCAATATCAGTATACAAAGGATGACACAGTCATCAGAAATTATAACCCACCAATGTGAGCTGGTCAGCCCTGAGGAAACTCAAGATGTGAAAATACAGGCTACTAACCCCAGATAGCTGAGGTGCACATCAAAGGAATGATTTCAGTGAGCTCAGACTCTTGCATCTTTCCATATAGAGGAAAGTGCTAAACTCCTTAACTTCACATATCTGGTTTTATTTAATTAACAATAATCTTTTGATGTTCAAACTACTTCCCTTTGTTGCAAAAGCCTTATGTATCCTGGCTCCCTTCTCACCTCCTCAGAGAAGTTCTCTTAGGGTTACTTGAGATGCTGTCTCTTGGGTTTGAATTTATAAAAATTCCCACCGAATAAAACATAACTCTCAACTTTTAGGTTGTGAATATTTTTCAAGTTCACAACAGCAAGTCTTAGAGCAAATGACAAGCAATTAAGACAATTACCACTAGGGGAGGGACAAGGCAAAGATTCCCTGGGAGAAGATTGAAGAGAAAGCCACCTGTGCCAGTGAGAGAGGCAAGGAACACCAGTTAGACTAAAGATTCTGTTCTGACACAAATCAGAAGTCTGTGATCATGAGGGAGCAGGTGGGGAACAGGACACTCAACCCCACAAAAGACCTCCATAGACATGAGGGAAATTTAGCACCCCAGGGTTCTGGAGAATGTGGGAAAAAACTCATAAAGCCCACTCTCAGCCCAGGCACACAGAGATTTCCTGAGACTGAGCTGAAAAGAAGAATTCAGAGATTATCAATATAAGAAAGAGTGTGCTTCTTGGAAAGGGATCAGTACACAAAGCACAGGAAAAAGCTCTTTGAGACTTCAGATCCTACATGAATCCCAAGGTAGCAGCAGAGATGATCTGACTCTGAGATATATGAGAAAGACTTATCTATGCAGGTATGGTCAAAATATAAGAGAATCTGATGAAAAACTTGGAAACAGGTATGTAGAGACAGGAAATTCTGGTGAACTATTACTACTGGTGCCACCTGGAAAGCCCCATTGAAAATATTAAAAAGGGTTAAATATGAATGCTATAGCATACATAATCTGTTACATAAAGTATATTTGCATAGCATGGCACACATAAAATATCCCTTCAAATGATATATCAACAGGCTTAAAAGTCTACCAGAATCTTCAGAGTAAATAAAAAATTAATCAATAGAGTCTGATAGGCCAATGATAATTACTGAACATAAAAACCAAGATACAAAAGAGTGTGCAGATGAGAACAAAAAATCCAAAAACTGTGTGACAATATTACACATATTATGCCAAATAATAAAGAAAGGCTATTGATATTATATATCAAAGCTAACTTTTCTAGCAGCCATCTACAGATGTGAAAAGAATTGATGTTTTTGAATTGTGGTGCTGAAGAAGACTCTTGAAAGTTCCTAGAACATCAAGGAGAGCAAATGAATCAATCCTAAAGGAAATCCACCCTGAATATTCATTAGAAGACTGGTACTGAAGTTGAAGATCCAATGATTTGACCACCTGATGCAAAGGGCCAACTCATTGGAAAAGATCCTGATTCGGGGAAATATTGAAGGCAAAAGGAGAAGCAGGCAACAGAGGATGAGATGGTTAGATAGCATCATTGACTTAATGGACATGAATCTGAGCAAACTCTGGTAAATAGTGAAGGACAGGTAAGCCTGGCATGGTGCCCCATGGAATCACCATGAGTCAGACGTGACTTAGCAACTGAACAACAACATTAGCTAGGTAACTAATGAGAACCTACTGTATAGCATAGGGAACTCTATTCAATGTTCTGTGATGACCTAAATGGGAAGGAAATATAAAAAAGAAAGAATGCATGCATATGTATAGTTGATTCACTTTGCTGTACAGTAGAAACTAACACGTCATTGTAAAGCAACTATAATAAAAACTTATTTAAAAAATAGACAAGAAAGGCAAAGAGGTGTAGAAAAATTACTTGAAAAAATGTTCAGTAAGGTTCCACATTTAATGCATGACAGCAACACACAGAAAAGTCTCAGAGAACACCAAACAAAGAATATAATTTTAAAAGAATGGATTATGGTCAAATCATTATAGTCAATAGTCTTTGTTTGCTAAAAACCAAATATAAGGAAGAAAAACAGCGAAAAATAAGCATGTATAAAGAAACAGATCTAAGAATACAACAGACTTTTTACATGATGTTTCCAAAGCCAGACAACAATGGCGGGTCTTCTTTCACATACTGAAAGTCCAAATTGTAAACCCAGACTTACACATTACTCTAAAGTATCTTTAAAAAAAATCATGATAATATATGTGTATTTTTTAAGAGCACAAAAATTAGAAAAATCTATTGCCAGCACACTTGCAGGGAAAAAAAAATAGGACAGAAGGTCTTATTTTTAAGACAGAAGGAAAACTATAATAGATGAATATATTATAATTAGATCTTCAAAATAAATGAAGAGTGCTGAAAATGGAAGAAAATACATATGAACCATTTTATATCTGATGTTTTTAAAGGTGATACACTGTCTTAAACAAAATAGTAAAAATACATATTTTAAGAATGTAACTTGGAGGTTAAAGCATGTGTGAGGATGTGGGGAGAAATTGTTAGTCTAATGTTTTCTGTTCTAATAAAGTGGTATCATATTTCTTTGATAAGACTGTTTTATATTACATAGATATATTGCAAAACCTAGAGTATATCTGTGGCAGATTCATTTTGATATTTGGCAAAACTAATACAATTATGTAAAGTTTAAAAATAAAATAAAATTAAAAAAACCCAAAAACCTAGAGTAAGCAATTCAAAATAAATAGGGTTAAATATTAAGCCATTAGTAAATCTAACATTAACAAAACAAAATGTGTAGGAGGTGAGAAAAGAAAAACTAAAAAGATGGTATTTCTAATGTCAGTTATAGTGACAGGTCTATAGGCAGCTAAATGTAACTGTTAAGAGGTAGAGAATGTCAAGCTGAATGTTTTAAAAAAAAATCTAGTTCCTTATGGAAAAGGTTTTAAGTATCAAGTTATAGATAAACTAAAAAGGAAACAAAATGTAAAAATGCACAAAGTTTAAACAGTAAAAAAAAAAAGTCAGAGTATCAATATTTGTATCAGACAAAGTATGCTTCAAGACAATTAAAATTACAAGGAATATTAAGGAATATTATATATTAATCAAATTGTCAAATTACCAAGTGTACATAACAATCCCCTCCTTTTTTTTAAGCTCATAAACTCCATGCTTTACATGTATTTCATTTCCTATCTACTTATTTCCCCTCTCCTTCCTAATTTGGCATTTTAAATATGTGCATTAACCAGCATTTCCTGCTGTTTTATAGACAGATAGAAACACAAACATATACACATGGAGAGTGACAATTTAAACGAAAAATATTTTCACTTCAAGTACTGTTTCTCAGATTGTTCAACCGTTTTTTGTACTTATCTCAACTTCAAGATTTAATTTTACTGATAAATGACTTATCATGGCTGACAACTTTCATAATGGGGGAAATTTTTAAAATATTTGTGGTTATGGTAATCGTCCCTAGAAGCCATACCCTTCACTTCTAACTCATCATTACAATCCAAATAATAAAGACCTGATTTGTTCAAAGTTTCTAAAAATAGAGAATAAATCCTTCAACATTTTGCTGAATTTATCAAAGTACTTAGAATATGGTAGCCATTCTATAAATGGCCATTTAGGAATAACTATTAAAAAGGGGAGAAAAAAACAATAATGCTCTAAAGATGAGCGTTCTTAAGCCTTACTATTAAAAGTACAATATTAAAAATACAAGGTTGCTAGGAGACATGTGATGTCTCAACTACTCAGGAGTTTTGAGGGTTATAACTGAATTTATAATTTGAAAGTAATAATAATGTAAATAAAATATTAAGCTAGATAATGGAAAATTCTATTTTTATTTTCAAACATTATCAGCCATAATAAAATTTTCTAGCTCAGATTTTATAGTACATCTTTACATATATTAACATACAACTTGAAATAAATCCTATATATTTACTATATATTATTTGTCTTGATTTATACTCAAGGAAACTGAAGTTCGCTGCTGCTGCTGCTAAGTCGCTTCAGTCGTGTCCGACTCTGTGCGACCCCAATGTAGTCTAATGGAAAGAACATTGAGCGTCATATCAAGGATGTGCTTTCAACACTAGGAATTAGTTTAATATATATATCTAATTCGTAGTGTTGAAAGCACATCCTTGATATGACGCTCAATGTTCTTTTCATTAGACTGCATTTAGTTTTAAAGCTAGTTCTCATTTTCATAATTAAAATTTGAAAAAGAGATAAGACAACTCTGAAAATATGAGCATATTGAAATGTTACACTTTTTTTCACACTTTGAAAATAGTATGTTAAGGTAAGGACGGCTATAAGAAACATGTCATTCATTTGTCTTATATGTGCATCTGAGTTCTTCTTTCACAGATTTATAAAAGCCTTTTCAAAAACTTTACATGAATAAGTAGTAAATAGCATGAAATAGAACATTAGAAAAGAGCCAAAATAGTTTGCCAACTATGGTGTGTTTTTATATGCGCTATGGATTATGCTCTCTAAATAACCCTCTACCATCTTTTTGATAAATCTCCTTCTATATATCCTTTTATTAATTCTAGCCTCCCAGTAATGAAACACATTTAACAGTAACAATCTTTGCCTGTCTTTTGTTGAATTAAACTTTATATAGATTGTCTATCCTTTAAATTACTCTGTTTCCAAGATCTCTTAATTAGACATTCAAGTCTATGACTACCGCTTTCAAAGATATTATTCTTTTCACCTTCCTAGTACTTGATACTTATACTTTACCTAAAACAACATTTACTTCAATTATTTGTGCTTATCAGAGTCCAAAACCACTTCTTTTACTCTGCTACACTCTGAAAATATCTGATTCTCCTCAGTTCAGTTCAGTTCAGTCTCTCAGTCATGTCCAACTCTTTGCGACCCCATGAATCACAGCACGCCAGGCCTCCTTGTCCATCACCAACTTCTGGAGTTCACTAAAATTCACGTCCATTGAGTCGGTGATGCCATCCAGCCATCTCATTCTCTGTCATCCCCTTCTCCTCCTGCCCCCAATCCCTCCTAGCATCAGAGTCTTTTCCAATGAGTCAACTCTTTGCATGAAGTGGCCAAAGTACTGGAGTTTCAGCTTTAGTATCATTCCTTCCAAAGAAGTCCTAGGGCTGATCTCCTTCAGAATGGACTGGTTGGATCTCCTTGCAGTCCAAGGGACTCTCAAGAGTCTTCTCCAACACCACAGTTCAAAAGCATCAATTCTTCAGTGCTCAGCTTTCTCCACAGTCCAACTCTCACATCCATACATGACCACTGGAAAAACCATAGCCTTGACTAGACAGATCTTTGTTGGCAAAGTAATGTCTCTGCTTTTCAGTATGCTATCTAGGTTGGTCATAACTTTCCTTCCAAGGAGTAAGTGTCTTTTAATTTCATGGCTGCAGTCACCATCTGCAGTGATTTGGGAGCACAAAAAAATGAAGTCTGACACTGTTTCCATTGTTTCCCCATCTATTTCCCATGAAGTGGTGGGACCGGATGCCATGATCTTTGTTTTCTGAATGTTGAGCTTTAAGCCAACTTTTTGACTCTCCACTTTCACTCTCATCAAGAAGCTTTTTAGTTCATTGTAAAACCACATAAAATATCATTCCTCACATTCTCCCAACTATCCATCAATTACTTTACAATTCCCAACTCATTGCATTCTAGTTTCTGCTTTACTACACTATTGAAATTAATTTTTTTCAAGCTACTCATTTATTTCTTAATTTTCTCTGTCTTGTCCATAACTCAAGGCATTATGAAATAAAAAAAGAAAGCAAATGGAATGGCATTCAAGAATATGGCTCTAAATAATGGAGCTATATAAAAGGTGTATATTTTATTTTTAAAAAATAGTTAATGTTTCCAAGTAAGAAACTATATGTATTAAATTGCAATGAACAAAATCTAAAGCTTTTTCTATTATTTATAAGGAGAGAAAAAAAGTGGTGCCAGTGAAGACTCAATGATCATTTTTTGAGATAAATATGGATGTTTTTATAAAGAACAAAGGATGATCTAATATGTTTAAGAGTTTAATAAATTAATCTAAATATACTTAAAGGTAGTTTGAATTGGTCAAATTTTACCTTAGAGAAAGCTTTGTCAGTAGAGAAGCTAACGGTATATACAAATCATTTCTATAAACATGTTAATATATCAAGTAGGTTACAAAGTGAACACGAGATAAGTAATATCAAAATTTAGCTACATATCCAATTGGAAGGATGGTCCCCAAATATGATTGTGTACCCTCAGGCAGGGGTGAAAAAGACAACCCACTGTAAAGTAAGAAAAATTTACTCAAATTTACATACAAACATATCTGTTTTTTCAGATTTTTTTCTCTTAAAGATTATCACAAAATATTGAACATATTTCCCTATGCTATATAACAATTTTTGTTGATATTATATTTTATATATAGTACTATATCAGTTAATCCTGAACTCCTAATTTACCCTTTCCTTTTTCTAAGCATAAGTTTATTTCCTGTACCTAAGTGTCAATTTCTATTTTGAAAATAAGTTTAACTATCATTTTTTATGATTCGTCATATCAGTGATTTTGCAACATTCTTAACAATAACCAGACTTGGAAGCAACATAAATATCCATTGACAGATGAGAAGATATAGTACATATTTACAGTGGAATATTAGTCATATAAATGAACAAAATCATGCTATTTACAGCAACATGGATGGATCTAAAACTTATACTAAGTGAAGTAAGTTGGGAGTATTTCTTGATTCAGTTTTGTTCAGGCACTCAGTCGTGTCTGACTCTTTGTGACCTCATGGACTGCAGCACACCAGGCTTCCCTGTCCATCACCAACTCCCGGAGCTTGCTCAAACTCATGAACATCGAGTCTGTGATGCCATCCAACCATGCATCCTCTGTCATCCCCTTCTCCTCCTGCCTTCAATCTTTCCCAGCATCAGGGTCTTCTCTAATGAGTCAGATCTTCGCATCAGGTGGCCAAAGTATTTATTGGAGCTTCAGCTTCACTATCAGTCCTTCCATTGAATATTCAGGGTTGATTTCTTTTAGGGTTGACTGGTTTGATCTTGCAGTCCATTTTTCTTACTAGCTATAAACTATTTGTGTATAGGCATCCCTGGTGATTCACCAGTAAAGAATCCACCTGCAAATGCCAGAGACCCAGGTTTGATGTTTGGGTCAGAAAGATAGTCTGGAGATGGAAATGGCAACCCACTCTGGTATTCTTGCCTAGGAAATCCCATGGACAGAAAAGCCTGGCAGACTACAGTCCATAAGGTCACAAAGAGTCAGACATGACTTAGGGACTAAACAACAACAAATTTGTAGATATGTTATTCAGATATTAGCTTAGTATGGAAAATTTATTATTTCTATTCATATCCTGCTTTAAAAAAAAAAAAAAACACACATGGCACTTACCATAACAGCACAGGCAGATAATGCGTAGTACAAGGGTTTCACATATGTTTCTAGTGTTGAAAACATTTTACTGATAATTGAGTGAATAGAAAATTTGAAGGATCATTTAAAGTATTATTCTTATTATCATTAAATGTACAAGTTTGTTAAGAAGCACAAAGATATTTGATGAAAAAGTCAGTGAAGATTGAGCCATGATCTTCATTGTGAGAAAGAAAGCTTTAAACAAATAAATATCATATATATATATATTTATAAAAATACATATAAATATATGATGGAAAATTTATGACACTGCCAAGAGAAGGAAATTTCAACCTACTCCTGTATTCTTGCCTGGGAAGTCCCATGGACAGAGGAGCCTAGCAGGCCATAGTCCATGAGGTTGCAAAGAGTCAGGCATGACTTAGGGACTAAACTAAGCAGCAAGAGTTTTTAATTGGCTTAATTGAAATTGCATGTCTTTTGTCCCAAATTTAGAGTGTGTCATTTAAAATACATATTGAACTGAAGGATGGACAATTCCTCAATATCTTCTAAGATAAGAGATTTGACTCAAATCCTTTGAATTTCAGAGCAGTGAGCTTCACATATTAAGCAAACTCCTTCATTCTATAATTGATAGAAGAGCCATGAAGTGAAAGGAAGCATTTATTGAAAGACAAGGAAATGATTTATGAGAGAAAATCACTTTGGGTATTTTTAGCAAGCTTATATATTTGTTAGCAAAAATTGAAGCACAGAAAGGCAATTCTATCTAATGCCCATTGTCCTTTCTACCTGACTTTGTTAGGACAGAAATGTGCCCAGCTAAATAATCATTTAGTCAGACTCCTTTCAGCTAAAGGCAGCTATTGTGTTTTACTTATGAGACAATGAGTGGAATGCTGCTGAGTAATTTTGGGAAATTATTTATAAGATAACTTGGCATTGAAACATTACTGATTGTTCTATGCCAAAGACAGGGAAGAATCAAAAAGAATACTGAGAATCATATTTTATAAAAGATTATTGATGTACCTGGTACTGTTCTTAAGTTTTGTGTTTTTTTTCTGGTCTTTTCTTGATTTGAGAATCTATATATCTATCAGACTTCAGTACATTCATAAGCCAACAAGAATGAAGAATAAGGCTAATATTCTAAGACTGACAAAGGGAAGAGATAGAAATAAGCTTATTTTTCAAAGATTTTTCTTTTACAGCTACCAATGCCAGCTTCCATATAGAGCTTAGATATAACACAATGTGAGATACAAAATATATACCTGTTTAGTCCATCAAAAGTTTACTTTCCATTACTTGCAGCTGGTTCTATTGTTATACATAGTAATTTAATGGTTCATGGTAGGCACTCCATTAGAAGTATTTACATATTCAAATAATATTCAATTTAACTGCAGCTCTCTGATTTCTACACATTCCTAAATAACACACCCTCTAGTCACATTGAATTATCTCGTGCTTGTCCTCTTTATCATTTAAGATTTAGATAAATGCCATATTCAATATAAATCTGTTCTTGACATTTTTCCACACAAATACCATATTTTCATGGCTGATCAAGTTTTGTTGTTGCTTTTTAATGTTTATAACATTATATCCTTATTTGTTCTTTTCTCCTATAAGTTCCTAAAAGGCAATAGATTTTATCTGAATATAACTTTATTATGGGTTCGTAGTAATTAGTTGCATGAAAATGTTAAAAGGGTAAAGGCGTGGCCCTTCCATATTTTTTATACCATGGAGAGTTTTAGATTATGTTTATTCCTTAACTGTGAATCTGTTTAACTGAAAGAAAGACTCAGAAAAGCATCTAGAAAAAGCATGCAATCAAAAGGACAAAAAACAAGAGAAAGTTAACTTCTCAAGGACCCTATATATTTTTATTTAGCAAACAGTTACATAGCCATTTATGACAGACACTTTTCTCAGAGCTTTACAAACATTAACTCATCTAATTTTTATAATAACCTTGTTATGTATGTACTAATAATATTACCATTTTTTCAGAATGCAGAAAGAAGGGTAGCATTTGCAGGGTAGCAATGGAGAAACAGACATAGAGAACAGACTTATGGACATGGGGAGAGGGGAGGAGAGGGTGAGACTTATGGAAAGAGCAACATGGAAAATTCCATTACAGTAAATTAAGTAGATAGCCAATTGGAATTTGTTGTATATCTCAAGGACTCAAACAGGGGCTCTGGGAGGGTGATAGGAGGGAGATTCAAGAGGGAGAAGACATATGTGTGCCTGTGGATGATTTATGCTGAGGTTTGCCAAAAAACAATGAAATTCTGTACAGTGATTATGTTTCAATTAAAAAGTAGATAAATTTTAAAAATAAAGTATTTGATTAAGCTAGAAAAACTACATATATTTAACAAAAATTAAATATACATTTAAGGTGATTCTAGCATTCTCATCGTCTAAAGCATTGTCTTCAGCATTCTATGAACTGAGAATTTCTAGAAGTTCTAACTGGGTTTAGAAAAGGCAGAGGAACTAGGGAATCAAATTGCCAACATTCACTGGATCATAGAGAAAGCAAGGGAATACCAAAAAAACATACACCTATGTTTTATTGACTATGCTAAAACATTTGACTGTTTGTGAAAATGATCCAAAATCTTGAAAACAAAATAGTTTGTTTTGGAGTTACAGATAAATAGCCTGGAGACATGGATTGAGAAGATGCAAGAAAGGTTTAACAAGGACCTAGAAGAAATAAAAGAGTCAATATATAATGAATAATACAATGAATGAGATCTAAAACACTCTGGAGGGAACCAGCAGTAGAATAACGGAGGCATGAGATAGGATAAGTGAGGTAGAAGATAGAATGGTAGAAATAAATGAAACAGAGAGAAAAAAAGAAAAATGAATTAAAAGAAATGAGGATAATCTCAGAGACCTCTGGGGCAATGTTAAACGCCCCAACATTCGAATCACAGGAGTCCCAAAAGAAGACAAAAAGAAAGACCATGAGAAAATACTTGAGATAATAGTTGAAAATTTCCCTAAAATGGGGAAGGAAATAATCACCCAAGTCCAAGAAACCCAGAGAGTCCCAAACAGGATAAACCCAAGGTGAAACACCCCAAGACACATATTAATCAATTTAACAAAGATCAAACACAAAGAACAAGTATTAAAAGCAGCAAGGGAAAAACAACAAATAACACACAAGGGGATTCCCATAAGGATAATAGCCGGTCTTTCAGTAGAAACTCTTCAGGCCAGGAGGGAATGGCAGGACATACTTAAAGTGACGAAAGAAAGTAACCTACAGCCCAGATTACTGTATCCAGCAAGTATCTCATTCAAATATGAAGGAGAAATCAAAGCTTTACAGACAAGAAAAGCTGGATCATAACAAATTGTGGGAAACTCTTAAAGAGATGGGAATACCAGACCATCTTACCTGTCTCCTGAGCAATCTGTATGTAGGCCAAGAAGCAACAGTTAGAACCCTATATGAAAAAACTGACTGGTTCAGGTCTGAGAAAAGAAAATGGTAAGGATGCTTATTGTCACCCTGTTTATTCAACTTATACACAGAGCATATCATGCTAAATGCCAGGCTGAATGAATTGCAAACTGGAACCAAGATAGCTGGGAAAAATATCAACAAGCTCAGATATGCAGATGATACCACTCTAATGGCAGAAAACAAAGAGTAAATAAAGAACCTCTTGGGAGGGTGAAAAAGAAGAGTAAAAAGTCAGATTTTAACTCAGTATTAAAAAACTAACATCACGGCACGTGATGCTGAGATCCAGTGCTTTGGCCACCTGATGTGAACAGCTGACTCACTGGAAAAGACTCTGATGATGGGAAAGATTGAAGGCAAAAGGACAAGGTGGTGACAGAGGATAAGATGGTTGGATGACATCACCGATGCAGTGGACATGAACTTGTCCCAGAACTTGCAAATTCCGGGAGATGGTGAGGGACAGGGAGGCCTGATGTGCTGCAGTCCATGGTGTCACGAAGAGTTGGACAGAGGTTGGCAACTGAGCAACAATGAATGACTGAACGTATATCTACTGATAGGAAAAAAGTGACAAAACTTTATGGAGGATGTAGATATAATTTATAACATCTTTAAGTTATGGAAATCACATATAATTAACAAAAAGTGAAATATAAATTTAAGGTGGTTCTACCATCCTCATTGTCTAATGGATACACACAGGAAATAAGTTAGAAATACAATTTTTGAACAGAAGCTTTATTTTGTAAAATGCAGGAAGTTTTACTTTGTAAAATTCTGTCAACCATAAAATAAGATTTAAAACAAGTTTTAGATATTTAAGTAGCTACTCTGTGAAATAGTCTAAGAAATGTGCTGTATTATCTTTCAGTCATAATTTTGTTATATGCACACAAGGGACAATACTTTGCATTATAATGCTATAAAACATAAAGGATAAAATAATTATTATTTTATTGACAAATAATGAAAAGCATAGACAACACATTAAAATGCCGATGCATCACTTTACCAACAAAAGTCTACATAGTCAAATCTATGGTTTCCCCGGTAGTCATGTACAGATATGAGTGTTGGACCATAAAGAAGGCTGAACATAGAAGAATTGATGCATGCAAATTGTGGTGCTGAAGAAGACTCTTGAGAGTCCCTTGGATAGCAAGGAAAGCAAACCAGTCAATCCTAAAGAAAATTAACCATGAATATTAATTGGCAGAACTGAAGCTGAAGCTAAAGTCCAATACTTTTGTCATCTAATATGAAAATCCAGCTCATTGGAAAAAACTCTGATGCAGTGAAAGACTGAGGGCAGGAGGAGAAGAGGGTGACAGAGGATGAGATGGTTGGATGGCATTACTGACTCAATGGACATGAGTTTGAGCAAACTCTGGGAGACAGTGAAGTACAGGGAAGCCTGGCATGCTGCAATCCGAAGAGTTGAATGTGACTTAGCAAGTGAACAACAACAAAGGATTTTTTGATATTTTATAAAAATAAAATTATAATTTCAGAACTAAAGCATAAGAAACATTGTATGTTATTTGTTGCTCTACCTTTGCTGTTTTTAATATTTGTTCTTTGTGTTTAGGTTTTGCTAGTTTGATTAATATGTGTCCTGAAATATTTTCTCATGGCTTTTCATTTTGTCTTCTTCATCTCGAACCCCTATAATTTGAATGCTATGGAGGAGCAACCCACACCCGAGGCCAGGGGCGGCGACGAGAGGAGTTACCCAGAGCCATGGCTGCGCAGGCGCAGGAGGGCCTAGAGGAGCTCTCCCACATTGAAGGTCAGGAAGGGCAGCAGTGAGGAGATACCCCTCGTCCAAGGTAAGGAGCAATGGCTGCGCTTTGCTGGAGCAGCCGTGAAGAGATACCCCACGCCCAAGGTAAGAGAAACCCAAGTAAGACGGTAGGTGTTGCAAGAGGGCATCAGAGGGCAAGCACACTGAAACCATACTCACAGAAAACTAGTCAATCTAATCACACTAGGACCACAGCCTTGTCTAACTCAATGAAACTAAGCCATGCCCGTGGTGCAACCCAAGACGAGTGGGTCATGGTGGAGAGATTTGACAAAATGTGGTCCACTGGAGAAGGGAATGGCAAACCACTTCAGTATTCTTGCCTTGAGAACCCCATAAACAGTAAGAAAAGGCAAAATGATAGGATACTGAAAGAGAAACTCCCCAGGTCAGTAGGTGCCCAATATGCTACTGGAGATCAGTGGAGAAATAACTCCAGAAAGAATGAAGGGATGGAGCCAAAGCAAAAAGAATACCCAGCTGTGGATGTGACTGGTGATAGAAGCAAGGTCGGGTGCTGTAAAGAGCAATATTGCATAGGAACCTGGAATGTCAAGTCCATGAATCAAGGCAAATTGGAAGTGGTCAAACAAGAGATGGCAAGAGTGAATGTCAGCATTCTAGGAATCAGCGAACTGAAATGGACTGGAATGGGTGAATTTAACTCAGATGACCATTATATCTACTACTGCAGGCAGGAATCCTTCAGAAGAAATGGAGTCACCATCATGGTCAACAAAAGAGTCCAAAATGCAGTACTTGGATGCAATCTCAAAAACGACAGAATGATCTCTGTTCGTTTCCAAGGCAAACCATTCAATATCACAGTAATCCAAGTCTATGCCCCAACCAGTAATGCTGAAGAAGCTGAAGTTGAACGGTTCTATGAAGACCTACAAGACCTTTTAGAACTAACACCCAAAAAAGATGTCCTTTTCATTATAGGGGACTGGACTGCAAAAGTAGGAAGTCAAGAAACACGTGGAGTAACAGGCAAATTTGGCCTTGGAATATGGAATGACGCAGGGCAAAGACTAATAGAGTTTTGCCAAGAAAATGCACTGTCCATAACAAACACCCTCTTCCAACAACACAAGAGAAGACTCTACACTTGGACATCACCAGATGGTCAACAGTGAAATCAGATTGATTACATTCTTTGAAGCCAAAAATGGAGAAGCTCTAAACAGTCAGCAAAAATAAGACCAGGAGCTGACTGTGGCTCAGACCATGAACTCCTTATTGCCAAATATAGACTTAAATTGAAGAAAGTAGGGAAAACCACTAGACCATTCAGGTATGACCTAAATCAAATCCCTTATTATACAGTGGAAGTGAGAAATAGATTTAAGGGCCTAGATCTGATAGATAGAATGCCTGATGAACTATGGAATGAGGTTCGTGACATTGTACAGGAAACAGGAATCAAGACCATTCCCATAGAAAAAATGCAAAAATGCAAAATGGCTGTCTGGGGAGGCCTTACAAATAGCTGTGAAAAGAAGAGAAGTGAAAAGCAAAGGAGAAAAGGAAAGATATAAATATCTGAATGCAGAGTTCAAAGAATAGCAAGAAGAGATAAAAAAGCCTTCTTCAGTGATCAGTGCAAAGAAATAGAGGAAAACAACAGGATGGGAAAGACTAGGTTTCTCTTCAAGAAAATCAGAGACACCAAAGAAACATTTCATGCAAAGATGGGTTCGATAAAGGACAGAAATGGTATGGACCTTACAGAAGCAGAAGATATTAAGAAGAGGTGGCAAGAATACACAGAAGAACTGTACAAAAAAGATCTTCACGACCCAGATAATCACGATGGTGTGATCACTCACCTAGAGTCAGACATCCTGGAATGTGAAGTCAAATGGGGGTTAGAAAACATTACTACAAACAAAGCTAGTGGAGGTGACGGAATTCCAGTTGAGCTATTCCAAATCTTGAAAGATGATGCTGTGAAAGTGCTGCACTCAATATGCCAGCAAATTTGGAAAACTTAGCAGTGGCCATAGGACTGGAAAAGGTCAGTTTTCATTCCAATCCCAAAGAAAGGCAATGCCAAATAATGCTCAAACTACCGCACAATTGCACTCATCTCACACGCTAGTAAAGTAATGCTCAAAATTCTCCAAGGCAGGCTTCAGCAATATGTGAATTGTGAACTTCCAGATGTTCAAGCTGGTTTTAGGAAAGGCAGAGGAACCAGAAATCAAATTGCCAACATCCGCTGGATCATAGAAAATGCAAGAGAGTTCCAGAAAAACATCTATTTCTGCTTTATTGACTATGCCAAAGACTTTGACTGTGTGGATCACAACAAACTGTGGAAAATTCAAAAAGAGATGGGAATACCAGACCACCTGACCTGCCTCTTGAGCAACCTGTATGCAGGTCAGGAAGCAACAGTTAGAACTGGACATGGAACAACAGACTGGTTCCAAGTAAGAAAAGGAGTTTGTCAAGGCTGTATATGTCACCCTTTTTAATTAACTTATATGAACAGTCCATCATGAGAAAGGCTGGACTGGAAGAAGCACAAGCTGGAATCAAGATTGCTGGGAGAAATATCAATAACCTCAGATATGCAGATGACACCACCCTTATGGCAGAAAGTGAAGAGGAACTCAAAAGCCTCTTGATGAAAGTGAAAGTGGAGAGTAAAAAGTTGGCTTAAAGCTCAACATTCAGAAAACGAAGATTATGGCATCCGGTCCCACCACTTCATGGGAAATAGATGGGGAGACAGTGGAAACAGTGTCAGACTTTATTTTTCTGGGTTCCAAAATCACTGCAGATAGTGACTGCAGCCATGAAATTAAAAGATGCTTACTCCTTAGAAGGAAAGTTATGACCAACCTAGGTAGCATATTGAAAAGCAGAGACATTACTTTGCCAACAAAGGTTCGTCTAGTCAAGGCTATGGTTTTTCCTGTGGTCATGTATGGATGTGAGAGTTGGACTGTGAAGAAGGCTGAGCGCCAAAGAATTGATACTTTTGAACTGTGGTGTTGGAGAAGACTCTTGAGAGTCCCTTGGACTGCAAGGAGATCCAACCAGTCCATTCTGAAGGAGATCAGCCCTGGGATTTCTTTGGAAGGAATGATGCTAAAGCTGAAACTCCAGTACTTTGGCCACCTCATGCGAAGCATTGACTCATTGGAAAAGACTCTGATGCTGGGAGGGATTGGGGGCAGGAGGAGAAGGGGACGACAGAGGATGAGATGGCTGGATGGCATCACTGACTCGATGGACGTGAGTCTGTGTGAACTCTGGGAGTTGGTGATCGACAGGGAGGCCTGGCGTGCTGCGATTCATGGGGTCACAAAGAGTCGGACACGACTGAGTGACTGATCTGATCTGATCTGATCTGATGCTTAATGTTGGCCTGTAAGTCTCTGAGACGATATACTGAGCCTTTTTGAAAATTGTCTTTATTTTTATAGTTCTGAGTTATATGAAGTCTGTGCAAGTTATTTTTTCATTTTTTATATTTGGTAATTAAAAGCCTCATCATTTGAAGATTTAAAAAACAATGAGGTGCATAGGCTGGACTATATTCCAAGATAAATAATGTCATTATATAATGAGGAAATTTGGACACAGAAAACATACAGAAAGAACACCATATGAAGATGAAGTCAGTGAATGGAATGGTTGTTTTACAAGCCGAGGAATTGCAAAGATTGCCAGTGTCCTACTGGAAGTTGGAGGAGATGTGGAACAGATTCTAACTCAGAGTTCTCAGAAGGATCCAATCCTGCTTATATATTGGTCTCAGACTACCAGCTCCCAGAACTGTGAGAAAATAGATATCTGTTGTTGAAGCCACCCACTGTATTACAGCAGCCCTGGCATTTCTAGTACATTAATCTTCAGAAGATACATTTCTCATCTCATTCATTTTTATGTATTTCTCTTTTTCCTTTCTGGCAATCATTACAAATCATTTCTTCTTTCATTCAATTATATATCCAATGTTTATCTACTATTTCCGCTTTAAATGTATCTAGATTCTAGAGAGATTTGTAAACTTTCTGTCAAAACATAAAATTTCCAGAATTGCAAGTCAACAGAAGAATATAAGGCAAAAAAAAAAAAAAACATAAAAGACATATACAATATTAGTGCCCATTAGAGTTACAAAAATGAATTAATAGTTGTATGAAATAAAGGTACATTATGATAGGGAAACATCAATCATAAGGTTAACTTTACCTGCTTTTCTTATTTATTTCAAAACCAGAAAATGAACATTTTCTGAAAAGATTTATGGGCTGGAAACATCTGAGTTTCCGCCAAAGTAGAGAGGATTCATTCAAACATGTAGGTATTTAGTAGAAATCCGAAAAAGTAAAATATTTTGAAGTAAGAATCAAGTCTATAGAATAAAGCATATTCTAATCCGGTCAAAAATAAAAGAAAAAACACTTAGAAAAACCCAAAAAAGTCAAACTGATCCATAAATAAAAAACAACTTCAAAATTAAGTAATTAGCCTCCAATTAAAATACATAAATTTATATTAAAAAATAAAAATAAAAAAAACTTACCAAAAAAGAGTCAAAATTCTTTTAAGAAAGACAGCAAAATCCAATATGGTGAATAGGAATCTAAACATCCCACATATATGAATTTAAATATATATATGTAAAACACATGAGTTAGAATGAAGAAACTGTGAGGCTATATAAGCAAGTTATACTTAATATGCTAAATTGAAAGGATGAAAAAAAAAGTTCCATGCAAACAGCAATCATTCAAAGTCAAGATTGGCTCTGTAAACATAATTTAAATTATAATTTAGAATAACAATATTATATGGTGTAAAGGGATGTCCCATAATAAATAAATTAATTAACAAAAAAAATTTTAATTCATATGCTACTGATGAAAAAGTTGAAAATACAGAAAGAAGCTGAAACTGAAAAAGAAATAGAAAAAAGTGCAAAATGTATTTAAAGATTTCAACAACTTTCTCTTAGAAATTGAAAAGTGTTTATAAAATAAGAAAGCTATAAAAGACATTAGTTTGACCTAATTGACATATACACTTCACTCTACCATATGAAAGTAGAATAAACATTCTTTTCAATTGCACATTTGAATTGACTAGGAAAGACCAGGTGAAAATAAAATATAAAATTATTGAAATAATTCAAGACTATCAACTGAGCAAAAGAGAATATATTAAAAATCAATCACAAAAAAAGTATTGGAAACTACACATATTTTGCATACTACTCTTAAATAGACAGTGGGTCAAGGAAAAAAATACAAGTGAAATTAGAAAATATTTTGAATTGACTGATAAAATATGGCATATTAAAATTTGTGATGCACATAAAGAAACATTTAAGGGGAAATTATTTTTAAATGTTAAACTAGAAAAAGAATATGTAAAATAATTATCTGATTCCACCTTAGTAAATTAGAAAAACCATAGAAAATTAAATGGAAGATAAATAATAAGAAAGACAAAAATAAAGAAAAATCAAATAAAACACATTTTTAAATGTCAACAATTTGGTAAATATTTACAATTATGTAAAGTTTAAAAATAAAATAAAATTAATTTAAAAAAATAAAAGAAAAAAGTGGAGATTATGTAAATTATTGAAATTATAGATGAAGCAGATCTTACAGCAGAGTCAATAAGCAGTAAAAAGAAGAAAAGGGAGCACTATAAAAAATTTATGTTAATTACTAGTGGCTAACATCCTTTGAGAAATTCTTTTAAACAGACAATATTTAAACTGACTCAAGAAGTAGAAATCTGAACGACCCTATATATTGATTAAAGAAGTTGAAGTGCAATGATGAAAACAAAAGAGTGCTTATAATAGATTCTTTATGTAGGATGACTATGGAATGACTATTGGGGAAAGTGACATAGTGATGAAAAATATAGGAAAAAAAAAAAAAAGAATGTGGTATGGTGCAGAAGCAGTGTGCGTAAGGTCCCTTAAGTATGAAAGAATTTTCTTGACTTTGAAAGAATAGCAGTGATTTAAGAGTGTAGTGAGTAAACTTGGAGATGATATATAAAGGTTGATAGGGTTCTTTGAGACTCAAGGATTATAAAATGCATGTGAAAAACTATATTGCATCTTTTCTAGATTATTTGCAATGAGTAATAAATAAAATACATAAGTAGAATATTGTGATCCATCATATTTTTTTCTCAGAAGTCATTTAACATACAAAGAGACCAAATTTCTGCAGGTAAGGCATTCCATAGATATACTTTGGATATTTCATGATGTACATAAATAATTCAGTCAAGAACAAATCAAACAAATGCAATGACAGAGAAAGAATGCATATAAATTTGAAAATGATAAAACTTTGTCTAACATGATGTCTTATGCCCTCTGTAACCAATGACACGTAGTATGAAGATCAGTTCAGTTCAGTCACTCAGTCGTGTCTGACTCTTTGTGACCCCATGGACTGCAGTAAGCCATGCCTCCCTGTTCATCACCAACTCGCGGGGTTTACTCAAACTCATGTCCATTGAGTTGGTGATACCATCCAACCATCTTATCCTCTGTCATCCCTTTCTCCTCCCACCTTCAATCTTTCCCATCATCAGGATCTTTTCCAAAGAGTCAGTTCATCACATCAGGTGGCCAAAGTATTGGAGTTTCAGCTTCACCATCAGTCCTTCCAATGAATACTCAGGACTGATCTCTTTAGGATGGAATGGTTGGATCTCCTTGCTGTCCAAGGGACTCTCATGAGTCTTTATCAACACCACAGTTCAAAAACATCGGTTCTTCAACACTCAGTTTTCTTTATATTCCAACTCTCACATTCATACATAACTACTGGAAAAACCATAGCTTTGATTAGATGGACCTTTGTTGGCAAAATAATGTCTCTGCTTTTTAATATGCTGTCTATGTTGGTCATAACTTTTCTTCCAAGGAGCAAGCATATGTTTGAGCCCTCTGAGCATCTCTGGTAGGTATGGGGTTTTATTCTAAATGTGATTTAGCCACTCCTACCATCTTGCTGGGGCTTTTCCTTTGCCCTTGGACGTTGGGTATCTCCTCAAATTCGCTCCAGCACTGCACACAGGATGAAGATAGTTAGGCTTATTATCTGTTCCACTGAGGCATATAATTCTGATACACAATTGTGCATCAAAATCTTCTACACCAGAAAGTGAGTAGATTCTAAAGGGCATGCTAGAGTATTTCAAGGTAGTGTGCATAAATATTTATCACACTAGCAAAACTGACAAATGTGAAATGTTGGATTCAGATGGATCAGTGTTATTGCCTGCCACCATTGTACACATTCCTAATTTACTAAATCTCTCCAAGCTCTTTTCCCTAACTTTATGGTAAAAAAAAAAAAAAAAAAAAACTAAAAAAGGA
>NW_011494829.1:1162650-1169306 GCF_000754665.1 Bison bison bison
CCTGCCACCATTGTACACATTCCTAATTTACTAAATCTCTCCAAGCTCTTTTCCCTAACTTTATGGTAAAAAAAAAAAAAAAAAAAAAAAACTCAAATAGGATCCTCATGAATAATGACACAGTGTACGGATAATGCCATCACAGTAGCTGGTTTATTATGACCATATGTTGATCATTTTTCTCTATTGTGCAGCCCAATTCCAGACGCTGTTTGGAGGATAACACTTGACAATGTTATTCTATCAAATGGCATGGTAGACATTTTCAGCATATTAGATTACCCAGTTTGATTGCAGTCATAACATAGAATGCTTAAATATGAATCTTAGGGTAATGAATCACTTTAAAACAATACTGAGGATGATTTTGTTCATAAGGCTGCATGACAGATTCTTTATATTCTAGCTCCTTTGCATTGAAGAGCTTAATAACTATAGTGACAAAGAATTATTCCAAACGGGGTGTGAAATTATAAAAACAATCTTTTGAAGTACCACTTGTCTGGATGACTCATGAAGAAGAAAGAATGACTTCTCTTTATTTCTGACAGAAACTCTGTCTTTAACAAAACTAATAATTTTATAATATGAGTTATCTGTAAGTTCAGTTCAGCCACTCAGTCATATCAGACTCTTTGCGACTCCATGGGAAACTTGATTCCAGCTTGTGCTTCATTCAGCCCAGCATTTCTCATGATGTACTCTGCATATAAGTTAAATAAGCAGAGTGACAACATACAGCCTCGACATACTCCTTTCCCAATTTGGAAACAGTCTGTTGTTTCATGCCCAGTTCTAACTGTTGCTTCCTGATCCTGCATACAGATTTCTCAAGAGGCAGGTCAGGTGGTCTGGTATTCCCATCTCTTTCAGAATTTTCCACAGTTTATTGTGATCCACACAGTCAAAGGTCAATAAATCAGAAATAGATATTTTTCTGAAACTTTCTTGCTTTTTCGATGATCCAATGGATGTTGGCAATTTGATCTTTGGTTCCTCTGCCTTTTCTAAATCCAGCTTCAACATCTGGAAGTTCACAGTTCACGTACTGTTGAAGCCTGGCTTGTAGTATATTGAGCATTACTTTACTAGCATGTGAAATGAGTGCAATTGTGCAGTAGTTTGAGCATTTTTTGGCATTGCCTTTTTTGGGGACTGGAATGAAAACTGACCTTTTCCAGTCCTGTGCCACTGCTGAATTTTTCAAATTTGCTGGCATATTGAGTGCAGCACTTTCACAACACTTTTCTGTAAAGGCTCACGTAATTTTTCAGAAAACAGAAAGCTGGCTAGACCTGTCTAAAAAGTTGAATTCTGTTTATGTGAGATGAAGACTAGATAGCTATTTAGGAGAAACCCCAGAATCAAATGCTTAATTACACTCAGGTGACATGATATCCCCCAAAATTCTACCTTTGGAGATGTACAATTTTAGGTTAATAAATAGTTGCCTCCATTGTAAATTATAATTATTTCAATAAGAATTTTAGTAAGTTAAAATGTGCTCAATATATGGATAAAAAGGAAGGATTCATATACAGGGGAAAAATTATTCTTTCCCAAAATTTAAGTCAAAATTATAATATGCAATTTGATTTCAATCTGCAAAGGTACTTCTGAATCATGAAGATATATTTTATATGTAACTGTTTTTATAATGAGATTGTGTTAGTGATGTTTTTATTTTATGTAAACAAACTTACAGTTGACTATCTAATATGTTTCTTTTCTTCCTCGGAAAAATTCACCAAAATATTATGTCTAAAAGGTGTGGATAGTGATTTAAAAGAGTGTAGAATGTTATAGGAAAAAGTATATAGTAAATCAAAGATTTGGAGAAATTCAATAAGTAAACTGCAGATGTTCTTATATTGTTTCATACATCATTTTGTCACTTATTCATACATTAAAAAACATATTTTGGCACTAATTAACAAGGTAGATATTCAGTAATGTCAGAGATACAGATACACACACACACATTTTCATTTTAAAGGAAGGAAAAATCTGCACTAAATGTAAATACTTTTTGGATAACAATACACTTTACCTCCCTTTCAATAGTTTTAAAAATAAATAAAATCAAATGTAACAAGGGGACTGAAAATATTCTTTAAACTTCTTTAACATTTAAAATATTTATTTGCATGATTTTTCTATCTGTATGACAGGAAAGTCAGGTTGGTTTCTCCACTTGCATTATTCTTATGATTATAGATATTTTTTCCCAATGGATTTCAGTAATTAAATTTTATTTATTAGATTGTCTTAATCATTAGAATGAAGATGTTTTGATCCTTTTTTGGTATTTTTGGCAGCTGACTTGAGTAGGACTGCTCATCATGAGCAGTCATACCAAATCATAAATGTCAGCTCTGCAGCTTGTTGCCACAGTTAGCTTCAGAGAGAATGTCAGAAGTGACGAGACATAAAGTGATTCTGAGTCATGACATTCTTGTTGATAATAGACTGGCTTCTGTGGATGCTGGAGCAGATTTGATCTCTGAAACCTTTCACTTCTTAAAAAAGGAAAAGAAAAATTTGAGAAGTGCACTAGCCTATGTTGGGAAATTTCAATCTTTCACCCAAACATTGTCAGAATTATCTTCGGATGATTTAAATGTCATGCTCACTCTATTTGTTGGATCATTCTTTGAGTCTAAGTAAGACCAAAGATTAACAATCATTTATAGAATTGGGAATCATAGCCATCATTTATTTCTGAACATAATCTGTGGCTTACAAATAGTAAGTATTAATGAGTAGTATGATATTTTGAACCAAAATGTCATGGAGACAGGAGAGAAACATTTTCTGAATATATCACAGATAATTTTACATCATATTCTTTGTTTACTTGTGCATGATAAAAACTCAAGTCTACCCATTTGTGAATAAATTTCTTCATTGATTTTAATGAACTTTAAAGAGGTTAAGACTGTTACTTAAAGCTTATGGAAATCTCCTTGTCAGCTATATCAACATATTTTTACTTTAAGAAAAAAGCTTTTTAAAGGAAAAAAACCTTAATATTAACTGATATTATACTTTAAATGAGTCAGTTTTTATAATCTATTATGCTTAAAATATTTTTCCATGGATTTAGCAATTAAAAATTATTTAAGCCCCAAATAAAATATCCCCGATATCTAATTTTTTACTATATTGTATAGGTTTTGACAATTTTGTATATTCATTATGTTTATGAAAAAACATACTCATTATGTTTATGTATGATTTAGAAAACACTAAGAAATATTCACAATAAATAGACCAAAACATATCAGGAGTTTCTAATCCTTGTTAGACTACTGACTTAGAGAGAGAGAAAAAAAGCCAACTCTGTAAAAAACTTCACAACTTAGATTTATAATATAATCTGTTTAAATAATTACACCATTACATTCCTAAAGGTAAAATACATGTAGTCTTTTATCTTGCTCAACAAAATTGTTTAGAAGATCAAATGTGGTAAAGACAATGCAAAATTTAGTGTTTTATTGCTGATGTTGTACACCATTTTACTTAACATTTTGGGGAGTAACTGCCTCTGACTTCAACTCAAGTAACACATTTTGTTGCTAATGTAATCAGTTTTCTAATGGTATCAGAAAATAAAGGGATGTTTATTATTAAAAAAAAAAAATCTAAAATCATTTGGGAGTACATGGAGATACCTAGCAGCAGCAGCAGGAGATACCTAAACTAGTGAATAGGATAGTTATATTCCCAGAAAACTTACTGTTAGCAATCAACAAATATTACTCTGCTATTCAAAAAAACCTCTTAACCTACTATGACACTCAAAAATGAATGAAACTCAGTGATTATATGACTCTGTTACATAAATTACTTTTATTTAATCTTTTATGCTTACAATTAACCTTAGGTGAACATCTATTGTGAGATGAGGATCTCATCTTTTAATAAACTTTCTTAAACTCTTGTTGTTGTTCAGTCAATCAGTCATATCCGACTCTCTGTGACCTCATGGACTGCAGAACACCAGGCTTCCCTGTCCTTCACTGTCTCCTGGAGTTTGCTAAAACTCATGTCCATTGAGTCAATGATGCCATCCAAACATCTCATCCTCTGTTGGCCCCTTCTCCTCCTGCCCTCAATCTTTCCCAGCATCAGGGTCTTTTCTAATGAGTTGGCTCTTATCAGGTGGCCAAAGTATTGGAGCTTCAGCTTCAGATTCAGTCCCTACAATGTATATTCAGGGTTGATTTCCTTAAGGATTTACTGATTTGATCTCCTTGCAGTCCAAGGGACTCTTGAATGGCATTGAAACCTGTATAATATCATATATTAAACGAATCGCCAGTCCAGCTTCAATGCATGATACTGGATGCTTGGGGCTGGTGCACTGAGATGACCCATAGGGATGGTACGGGGAGGGAGGAGAAAGGGGGGTTCAGGATGGGGGACATATGTATATCTGTGGCAGATTCATGTTGATGTATGGCAAAACCAATACAATATTGTAAAGTAAAAAAAAAAGTCTTTTCCAGCACCAAAGTTCAAAAGCATCAGTTCTTCAGTGCTCAGCCTTCTTTACGGTCCAACTGTCACATCTGAACATGACTACTGGAAAAACCATAGCTTTGACTTAGACATTTTTGGCAAAGTGATGTCTGTGCTTTTTAATGTGCTGTCTAGTTTTGTCATAGCTTTTCTTCCAAGGAGCAAGCATCTTTGAATTTCATGGCTGCAGTCACCATCTGCAGTGATTTTGGAGCCTAAGAAAATAAAGTTTGTCACTGTTTCCATTTTTTCCCCATTTATTTGCCATGAAGTCATGGGACCAGATGACATGGTTTTAGTTTTTCGAATGTTGAGTTTTAAACTTAAACTCCTACTAGGCACCATACCCAAACCAGATTGAAGTACGAATTCTCTTCCAAATTCTAAATTGCATAGTTAAGTACCACAACTCAGGAAAAGAACACAACTCATTTTAGTTAGTACAGCTGTAGTCTAAGTACACCTAGCTACTGTTTCTCATACTTCTGCTGGCAATGAGGCTATAGTTGACATTTAATGAAATTTTATCCCCCAATTGCACATAGCTAGCACCTAAGCTTGCCAGGTTTCTTTACTTGATGAAGTGATCCAAACATTAATTTTGAAGAATCTGGGTCCTCAGCGGTCCTCAATTCATTGAACTGCTGTATATTCCCATTATCTTGGTCATGAAAGTACTAAGAGGTATCCTAGTGAATAACACAGTTCCAAATGTATTAGTTCCTGTTCTAATATTATAGCAGAAAACTAATGCTGAAAACAATTTTTATGGCTCAGTGGGTTGTTTTACTCAATGTATGTTGGTTTTTCCAGTGGTCGTGTATGAATGTGAGAGTTGGACTGTGAAGAAAGCTGAGCACCGAAGAATTGATGCTTTTGAACTGTGGTGTTGGAGAAGACTCTTGAGAGTCCCTTGGACTACAAGGAGATCCAACCAGTCCATCCAAAAGGAGATCAGTCCTGAGTGTTCATTGGAAGGACTGATGCTAAAACTGAAACTCCAATACTTTGGCTACCTCATGCGAAGAGTTGACTCATTGGAAAAGTCTCTGATGCTGGGAGGGATTGAGGGCAGGAGGAAAAGGGGACAACAGTGGATGAGATGGCTGGATGGCATCATCGACTCGATGGACATGAGTTTGGGTGAACTCCAGGAGTTGGTGATGAACAGGGAGGCCTGGCGTGCTGTGATTCATGGGGTAGCAAAGAGTCAGACTCGACTGAACAACTGAACTGACTGACTGAACTGATGTCAATTCAGGGCTTAGAGTCATGGGATGTAACATGGCTATATGTTCAGTCTTTATCAAGGCCTAGTAAAAAGACAAGAGCTCTCTTTCAAAAAGAGAAATGTTATCACTGGCAGAGGCTATTATTTTGCTGCAAAATCCTCAGAGTCTGAGCTATCATTACCATAGTAGGGCCATCCAGAGGATCCATAAAGCACCTTTTGTTTATGATTGGTAGTGTGAGAAACATTTTATCTGCATGTTTATGAGACTTAGTTTTCAGGAGATTTCCTCTTCAATCTGAAATTTCTGTACAGCCCATATTTTTTTCTCTTGACTCCACTCGAAAATGTATAGCTTTAATGAGTTAACTGATGTGTGTTGGAGCATGAAGCCCAATGTGGTCCATATTGCCTCTAAAATCTGAAAAGAAACAAGATGAATGTTGCCACTTTCTCACTGTCAGGCAGTGCCAAGCCCTTCTGATTTTAAAGTAGTTATCCCAGCACGTTTAAAATCACTGAAGCTCTAGAAACTTCTGTAATCTGACAGGAAACAGAATTTTCATTGGGCTAATTTTTTACCACTCAGATCAGATCAGTCACTCAGTCATGTCTGACTCTTTGCGACCCCATGAATCATAGCACACCAGGCCTCCCTGTCCATCACCAACTCCCGGAGTTCACACAGACTCATGTCCATCGAGTCAGTGATACCATCCAGCCATCTCATCCTCTGTCGTCCACTTCTCCTCCTGCCCTCAATCCCTCCCAGCATCAGAGTCTTTTCCAATGAGTCAACTCTTCGCATGAGGTGGCCAAAGTACTGGAGTTTCAGCTTTAGCATCATTCCTTCCAAAGAAATCCCAGGGCTGATCTCCTTCAGAATGGACTGGTTCTG
>NW_011494829.1:1169406-1170220 GCF_000754665.1 Bison bison bison
AATGAGTCAACTCTTCGCATGAGGTGGCCAAAGTACTGGAGTTTCAGCTTTAGCATCATTCCTTCCAAAGAAATCCCAGGGCTGATCTCCTTCAGAATGGACTGGTTGGATCTCCTTGCAGTCCAAGGGACTCTCAAGAGTCTTCTCCAACACCACAGTTCAAAAACATCAATTCTTCAGTGCTCAGCCTTCTTCACAGTCCAACTCTCACATCCATACATGACCACAGGAAAAACCATAGCCTTGACTAGACGAACCTTTGTTGGCAAAGTAATGTCTCTGCTTTTCAATATACTATCTAGGTTGGTCATAACTTTCCTTCCAAGGAGTAAGCGTCTTTTAATTTCATGGCTGCAGTCACCATCTGCAGTGATTTTGGAGCCTAGAAAATAAAGTCTGACACTGTTTCCACTGTTTCCCCATCTATTTCCCATGAAGTGGTGGGACCAGATGCCATGATCTTCGTTTTCTGAATGTTGAGCTTTAAGCCAACTTTTTCACTCTCCACTTTCATTTTCTTCAAGAGGTTTTTGAGTTCCTCTTCACTTTCTGCCATAAGGGTGGTGTCATCTGCATATCTGAGGTTATTGATATTTCTCCTGGCAATCTTGATTCCAGTTTGTGTTTCTTCCAGTCCAGCGTTTCTCATGATGTACTCTGCATATAAGTTAAATAAACAGGGTGACAATATACAGCCTTGACGAACTCCTTTTCCTATTTGGAACCAGTCTGTTGTTCCATGTTCAGTTATAACTGTTGCTTCCTGACCTGCATACAGGTTGCTCAAGAGGCAGGTCAGGTGGTCTGGTATTCC
>NW_011494829.1:1170320-1172665 GCF_000754665.1 Bison bison bison
TCAATTTGATCTCTGGTTCCTCTGCCTTTCCTAAAACCAGCTTGAACATCTGGAAGTTCACAATTCACATATTGCTGAAGCCTGGCTTGGAGAATTTTGAGCATTACTTTACTAGCGTGTGAGATGAGTGCAATTGTGTGGTAGTTTGAGCATTCTTTGGCATTGCCTTTCTTTGGGATTGGAATGAACTGATCTTTTACAGTCCTGTGGCCACTGCTGAGTTTTCCAAATTTGCTGGCATATTGAGTGCAGCACTTTCACAGCATCATCTTTCAGTATTTGAAATAGCTCAACTGGAATTCCGTCACCTCCACCAGCTTTGTTCGTAGTGATGCTTTCTAAGGCCCACTTGACTTCACATTCCAGGATGTCTGGCTCTAGGTCAGTGATCACACCATCATGATTATCTGGGTCATGATCTTTTTTGTACAGTTCTTCTGTGTATTCTTGCCATCTCTTCTTAATATCTTCTGCTTCTGTTAAGTCCATATCATTTCTGTCCTTTATCGAGCTCATCTTTGCATGAAATGTTCCTTTGGTATCTCTGATTTTCTTGAAGAGATCCCTAGTCTTTCACATTCTGTTGTTTTCCTCTATTTCTTTGCATTTATCGCTGAAGAAGGCTTTCTTATCTCTTCTTGCTATTCTTTGAACTCTGCATTCAGATGTTTATATCTTTCCTTTTCTCCTTTGCTTTTTGCTTCTCTTCTTTTCACAGCTATTTGTAAGGCCTCCCCAGACAGCCATTTTGCTTTTTTGCATTTCTTTTCCATGGGGATGGTCTTGATCCCTGTCTCCTGTACAGTGTCACGAACCTCAGTCCATAGTTCATCAGGCACTCTATCAGACCTAGGCCCTTAAATGTATTTCTCACTTCCACTGTATAATCATAAGGAATTTGATTAGGTCATATCTGAATGGTCTAGTGGTTTTCCGTACTTTCTTCAATTTAAGTCTGAATTTGGCAATAAGGATTTCATGGTCTGAGCCACAGTCAGCTCCTGGTCTTGTTTTTGCTGACTGTATAGAGCTTCTCCATCTTTGGCTGCAAAGAATATAATCAATCTGATTTCGGTGTTGACCATCTGGTGATGTCAGGGACTTTTCAATCCCAAATCTAAAAAGGTTTTCCATGAGCACTGGTGTTCATATCAGTAAAACATTTATCAATGCCTTGGAGAAAGGAGTATCCTCAGTGTCCTTTCTATGAATACCTATGGGTGGAAGGTAAGTGAATTTTGCATAATAAACCCAAAACATTATTAGCACCTGCATATTTAGTTCTCTACATTAGACCAGGTGATCAGGCATCTTGACATCATTTGATGTAGACATGACACTGTTAAATCCAGGCTTCATGCACTGAACTAAGCAAAGTCTTGGGGCTATTTGCTAGCTGCCTAAGTGACTAAGTTTCTGATATGATGTCTTCAGAATTGCTTGTTCATATGGGAAGCCCCCAACACACACACACACACACAATTAGAATTGATACCAGAGACTTTTAAAATTCTAAATCTGTGTATAGATAATTTCAGTCAAATTCAACTTTGTCCTCTACCCTTATATTCATTTTTTTAAATTCTAGTATAGTTGATGTACAGTAGCGTACTACCTTCCAACATACATCATAATAATTCAGTTTTCATTTTGAAATGATCACCAAAATAAGTGTGATGCTTATAAAGCACATTTCCATACGTATTCATAAGGTTTTTGCCATGACAACTTGCAAGATATTGCAATTCCTTTGGTACACAGACCACGTCTTTATGCTCAAGATTTTCAGTTCTCCTGGGTTTAGACATATGTCTAAGAGAGAAATAATTTGTGTTTTACAAAGATCTTCAATTCATTTATCTATACAACATCTTTGAGGTACTCCAGCTTACAGTACAAAGGCCATAACAATTCACTTAAGAAATTTGGCAAGTTTATATTGTAATTGTTGTAATTCAACATCAGCAATGATCAAATTGGAGCTTGATGCTCAGGTATTGTCCTAGTCGATTCCAGGTTCTACAACAAAATACCATAGATGGGGTGTTTATAAACAAGAGAAATTTATTTCTCACAGTTCTTGAGGATTAAAGTTCAAAATCAGGGGGTTAGCACATGCAGTGAGGGCTGTGCACCAGGTCACAGACTTTTGGTTTTGTTCTCATGTGGTGGAAATGGCAACAGATATCTCCTTTTTCATAAGAGCAATTCATGAGCACTCTACCCTAACCATGTCCCAGGGCCAGGCACTAGGATTTCAAAGATGAATTTTCAAAGACACACATATTCAGCCTATAGCAGATCTATGTGTCTTGAATTTACAGACAGTAATATATTATTTTATT
>NW_011494829.1:1172765-1196238 GCF_000754665.1 Bison bison bison
TACAACATTGTATCAGCTCTGCCACACATCAACATGCATCCACCACAGGTGTATGTGTTCCCCATTCTGAACCCCCCTCCCACCTCCCTCCCCATACCATCCCTCTGGGTCATCCCAGTGCACCAGCCCCAAGCTTCCTGTATCCTGCATCGAACCTGGACTGGCAATTCATTTCTTATGCAATATTATACATGTTTTAATGCCATTCTCCCAAGTCACCCCCCACTCCCTCTCTCACACAGTCCAAAAGACTGTTCTATACATCTGTGTTTCTTTTGCTGTCTCTCATACAGGGTTGTCATTACCATCTTTCTAAATTCCATATATATGTGTTAATATACTGTCTTGGTGTTTTTCTTTCTGGCTTACTTCACTCTGTATAATATGCTCCAGTTTCACCCACCTCATTAGAACTGATTCAAATGTATTCTTTTTAATGGCTGAGTAATACTCCATTGTGTATATGTGCCACAGCTTTCTTATCCATTCATCTGTTGATGGACATCTAGGTTGGTTCCATGTCCTGGCTATTATAAACAGTGCTGCGATGAACATGTGTCTCTTTCAATTCTGTCTCTGTATAATCCTCTGTATCTCTGTCTATTCTTCTAGTTCAGATATCAAAGTTCTAAGCTTATCATTCAGAAGCAGCCAGCCCATTCTATAATATTTGTACTCACAATTTGTGCTCTGTCAGTTGATAAATTGTAATTATTCAGTATTTTTAATCTTTGACTTCAACTGCTACACCACTTATGCAACAATAAATAATAGCTATCTAATGTTTGAGTCCTTTGTGTCATATTTTTGGAGAGCAATACAATGCTCAGACTCAGAGCTGATTGACCTACTCTCAAAATCCTGTGTTGTGCTCTGTTTTCTGGGACCACTCAGAGTAACAAGAACTGCATCCATTAGTTTAATCCTGCTAAACAAAATCCACTCCAAGTATTTAAAACAGGTCAAATAAACAAAGGTCAGTTGTACTATTATTATACTTAGCCTGTGGGTTACTTGGTGACAGATAAAACAATGGTAAATATATTGGGTGGAATATGAGGCTTATAGAGTAAGATATGGCAAGTCCTGGATAAAGTGCTAGCAACAGGGAAAGAGGATAAAAAATGCAGTCTTCTCCTTCTCCCTTGTCCCTCTAATGGTTTCAAGCATTGCTCAAGCTCAAATAAGAGCCAACTTGCAAAGAGAGTGAAGGAAACCAGATATGTCACCTCACACTGTGTGTCTAACATATTGATTATTTTTAGTTAAAGGCATTTAAGAAACATCAAGTTCAGGAAGGACACTCTGACCCTCCTTTTTCTTCCTGAAGGCAAGAGATAAAACTTGCATATAAAATGTATTCTTCCTAAACTGGGAAGAAGGAAAATATTCTTATCAGCATAGATGAGGAGTTGGGGTTTGAGAAAGCTTACAAACAACCTTGTTAAACAAACTCTTACCTCCTAGTTATTACTTAGCCATTCAATACCCCAATCCAAAATGCTTTTGTTTTATTAATTCTTCACAAATATTTTATTTCTTTTTCTAAAAGATTTAAAAGCTCTCTGCTCTGGTCACTTCTTTGAGACTTCATTCTCTTATTAAGGCTCTCAGGCACATGTTAAAATTTCATAAATTGTTTTTATCTTCTTAATCTGTTTTGTGTCATTTTAATTTGTAGGCCCAGCTGGAGACCATAAGATAGTGATACAGAATTTGTCCCTGCCCTACAGAAACTTGTGTAATAAATTGTGGGCACAAACAATCCTCTGACAGAGATTAGGAAAATAACAAGTGAACAGATCTGAGAGTAAAAACATCTAGATCTGAGACTTAAAGAGGAACATAAAGAAATTCTGTAGATTAAAAAAAAAACTGAAAAACAACATGCTATTTGATATTTTTAGTAAATTGGAGTATAAGGAAAATAATTTTATAAATATTTAAATGTACATTTTTATTAAAGGTTAGAAAATAAATTTTAAACTTAAATGTTGATTTTAACCTTTAAATTATCCTATTTATATCAATAGATTTCATACATTCATTAACTTCTGAGAAACAATATTATTTTGACTACAATTAATGACATTACTTTGCCAACAAAGGTCCGTCTAGTCAAGGCTATGGTTTTTCCAGTGGTCATGTATGGATGTGACAGTTGGACTGTGAAGAAAGCTGAGCACCAAAGAATTGATGCTTTTGAACTGTGGTGTTGGAGAAGACTCTTGAGAGTCCCTTGGACTGCAAGGAGATCCAACCAGTCCATTCTGAAGGAGATCAGCCCTGGTGTTTCTTTGGAAGAACTGATGCTAAAGCTGAAACTCCAGTACTTTGGCCACCTCATGCGAAGAGTTGACTCATTGGAAAAGACTCTGATGCTGGGAGGGATTGGGGGAAGGAGGAGAAGGGGATGATAGAGGATGAGATGGCTGGATGGCATCACTGACTCAATGGGCGTGAGTCTGTGTGAACTCTGGGAGTTGGTGATGGACAGGGAGGCCTGGCGTGCTGTGATTCATGGGGTCACAAAGAGTCAGACATGACTGAGCAACTGAACTGAACTGAACTGAATGTCATCCTTTGAATATTTTTTTTCTCCGAAGCTAACCTAGGTACCCAACTAACACAACCAGCCATATAGTACTGTACTGTAATAGGTTTATAATACTTTTCATACAAATACAAAAAAGAAACAAAGAAAATAAAGGAGACATTTTTAATCTTATAAGTATAGTACTTTGAAATGTACAGTAGTATAATACAACAGCTGGCATTGAGTGAACAGGAAAGAAGAATTACTGACTGGAGGAAGGAGAGGAGATGGGAGATGGTAGAACTGGAGGATCACATCTTCAGCAACAGGAGACAGAGGACAAGCTGCAATGTCACTAACATCTGATGTTGATGGAATGCACATTCACATCTTTGAAAGTTTACAACTTGAAGGTTTGTATGTAGGAGATTTACTGTACATGCAATATTTCAAGTCATATCATTCACTGATGAATAGTTATGCAGCAATAGATAACTAATATAGATGTAATTATGTAAACATTTCCTTTCAAACACCTAAGGTGATGCTTTAAGTAATATTTAAGTATCATCAGGATATCAAGAGCAGTTAACAGCTTCTTTGTCCATTTAATCTTTCAGGCCATTGATTTTCTCAGTTCAATGATATATAGTGCTGGACTCAGAAACTGCTTTACCAAATGTTAAAATAAAAAACTGTGGGAGAAACTATGTCTTGTATTTAGTTCAAAGTACTCTTTCCATTATTTATCAAAAAGGTTATCACATAAGCTACCATTCAGAACCACTAAGTCTTGTACAAAATTGCTAATAAAAGTTCTAATCTACAGCTTCAAGTAGGGTCCATCAGAAATGGCATTACATATAGTATTTAGGAGCCAATGGTAGATGAATAAATTGTTGAGTATATGTAATATAAGTATTTTCAACCATCATGAAATAGAAACTGTATGCTCATACAAACAATGCATAATGTAATGGGAGGAAAGATGAAAGAAAATCCTTCATGCTTGCCAGGAAGCTAGGGAAAATCTTGGAGCAAAGTTATTTATTTGAAGAGCTCAAAAGTTTATAAGAATTTAATATGGTCAAATTTTCCTCTCTTATACTCAAGATAAAAGATACAAACAAGAAATCCTAGTTTCCCAATACCCAGACCTATTAAGATAGTCAATAAATAAGTCATCTCTCCTTAAAGACCATCTAATGATTATTTACCAGGAGATGAAACAATATTTGCATAATACACCATTTTACATAGGTGTTCAAATAATAACACCATTTACTTCAACATTTATTTTTCTTATCTAGTTCATCTGTACATTTGCCTGTGTGAACTCCATTTCGGGTATTCTTGAAAAACTAGAATATTTCAATGCTAGAACATATGTGCCAGATTTTGAAATATGTATACTTTTATCATTTAATTACAAAAGTGATTCATATTGATTTTGAATACCACAAAATATAAAAGAATATTAATTGAATAAAATATATTCTTCACTTTGAAAAATGTCCTCAAGACAGAAAGAACATTATCATATTAATGTCTGTATTGTACATACACAAAGAGATTGCAAAGCCAATAAACACTCATTGTATACATATATTTAATATAAAATAATACTATAAATATATTTACATATCTTAATATATGCTGTATCTCTACATATTTTAATATGTATATAGTATATATTTTCCTCACATCTATGTTTTCTAGTGTCTTGGAAAAAATTCTGTACTATAACATATAGTTTTGCCTCTTACATAGGTAATTTTTAAAGGATGTCAGAAATAAGGAAGAAAACTTTTTTTATTGCAATGTGATTAATTTGCTTTAATCACATTGCAATAAAAAAAGTTTTCTTCCTTATTTCTGACATCCTTGAGGTAACTTCTTTCAATATTTTATATTTTTTAAAACCTAAAATTCATTTTAACAACGCATTCACTTTCTACTTTTCAAAGGTCTTAACTGTTGAATATCATGATATATTAAGATTTAGCTCTATGATACACTTTCCCTCCAACATATACATGAATATTTTCACACTCTAACCATCATAACATAGATTATGTGTTATTGATATCAATATCACATTGATATTTCATGTTTATAATGTAATGATGGCAAATGTTTAGCCTTAGAGACCAGGAAGGAGTGTGACTGGAAGATCAAAAACAAAAGCAAAATGTGCAGACTTGTTGTTGTTGTTCAGTTGCCAAGTTGTGTCTGATTCTTCATGGCCTCATGGACTATGAGGCCAGACTTCCCTGTCCCTCACCGTCTCTCAGAGTTTGCCCAAGTTCATGTCCATTGAATCGGTAATGCTATCGAACCACCTCTTCCTCTGCCACCCACTTCTCCTTCTGCCTTCAACATTTTCCAGCATCAGGGTCTTTTCCATTGAGTCAGCTCTTAGCATCAGGTGGCCAAAATATTGGAGATTCAGCTTCAGCATCAGTCCTTCTAAAGAGTGTTCAGGACTGATTTCTTTTAAGATTGACTGATTTTATCTCCTGTTGTCCAAAAGACTCTCAAGAGTCTTCTCCAGCACCACAGTTCAAAAGCATCAGTTCTTTTGCACTTTTCCTTCTTTATGGTCCAGTGTTCACATTCATGCATGACTACTGGAAGGTCCGTAGCCTTGACAATGTGGACCTTTGTCAGCAAAGTGATTTCTTTGCTTTTTAACACACTGCTTACTTTTGTCACACCTTTCCTGCCAAGAAGTAATTGTCTTCTAACTTAATGGCTGCAGTCACTATCTGCAGTGATTTTAGAGACGAGAAGAGGAAATCTGTCACTACTACTTCCACCTTTTTCCTTTCTATTTGCCGTGAAGTGATGGGACTGGACACCATAATCTTATTTTTTGTTTTGTTTTGTTTTTTAATATCGAGTTTTAAGCTAGCTATTTCACACTCTTCCTTCACCCTTATCAAGAGGTTCTTTAGTTCTTCTTAGCTTTCTGCCATTAGAGAGGTATCATCCACATGTCTGAGATTGTTGATGTTTCTCTCATTATCTTAATTCCAGCTCGTAACTCATCCATCCTGGCCTTTCACATGATATGCTTTGTGTGTAAGTTAAATAAACATGGTGACAATAAGCAGCCTTGTCATACTCCTTTCTCAATCCTGAACCAGTTATTTGTTCCATACGAGTCTCTAACTATTGCTTCTTGACCCACATACAGGTTTCTCAGGAGACAGGAAAGATGGCCTGGTATTCCCATCTCTGTATGAGAATACCACAGTTTGTTATGATCCATATATGCAAAGGCTTTAGTGTAGTCAGTGGAACAGAGGTAGATATTTTTCTGGAATTCTCTTGCTTTATGATCCAGGGAAATTGGCCAATTAATCTCTAGACAAAAATATATATATATTTTTATCTTTTGCCAGTTCTCAGAAAAGTGTCTGCTACTGAACAGTAATATAGACAAATGATTTTTTCATAGAGGTCATCAGCTCCTGTCACTGGGTCATTCCTATTTGTGCAATGACACTTTGCAAAGGTCAGCCATTGTGGCAGAGATGGAAAGTGTATGTGAGCTCATCTCTGGGCTATCCCTTATTCTGCATCTGTTTCCATCAGTGCCCATCGGTGATGGCCCAATCAGTGAGCAGCCAGGGCTAATGCCATGTCTTCACTGCATTTTATTAAAAGCTATAAGAGAGATAATTCAGTCACTTGAGGACAGATTAATTATTTGACTCCTTATTCCCTAGAGGGAACATAATCTATCTTTACTCCCTATGTTGCTGGTTTCTTAGAACACTAGAATGACTCTGGCAGGTGCAATTAGGATGCCAACTTATGAGTGACATTCTATAAGTTTAGATGCTCTCTTTCAAGATACGCCATGTATCAAAAAGAACCAAGGCATGTTTTGCAGATTCTGTATGCCTCATAACTAAAATCATAGATCTGAAAAGCAAAGATTGTGCAATAGCCCCCTCCCCTTGGGAAATAAGTGTTTCCTCAGTTTACAAAATATTTTGTACTTACTGGGCTAGAACAACAGTTACCATGCAAGAATACTGGTAGCAAAGGTTATGATCAAGTTTCTAACAAACCAAAAGCTATAGCAGTGGTCTTGCCATCTTGACTTATAACAGTAAACTACTAGTTGGAAAGAAAGTCACCCTTACCATAATTCCTACTAAATTATTAAGACACATGTCAGGATTTCAAGGGATTTTTGAAGTGACTCTTACTGCTGACATAGTCTCTGACAGCTATAGAAGAGCAGTTGCAGCAAAAATTTCTGGACAAGGGCACAGTAGCCAGGTATTTACAAGCTTCAGGTTTGAAATCCTAAATTACTCCACTAGGTGTGCAAATTATACCAGCGGAAATGCTGATAGGAGGTCAGAGAAAGAATGGATTATGCAGGAGAGAGATGAATATTGGTTACGAGCACAGAACCAACCACATAAACACCTGTCCTTCTAATACCCTATTCTGTATCCTTATTATTACTCTTATTTTCATTATTATTATTTAAAAAATATAAAAATGTCAAAAGTATAACACAAAGCAGATTTTCTAAGTTTCTTCTTTTTTCATGATTTGAGTTGTATACCGACCATGTACCATGTATGTAATGGCCAATTGTGCAGATATCAATCAAAATATATACAAGTCAACATTGTAAACAAAGAACGAGCATGATAGCATGACCACAAAGGAGGGAAATATATTAATAAAATAATCACATGTAAGAGGAACTGTTTAATCATAGCTAAGAGAGTAAGATGAGTCCTATATGCATTTCATTTTCTTCAATATAAAGTTGTATCAACACATGACTTAGGTGGATAGGATGGGGGTGTAGGAGGGAGATCCAAGAGGGAGGAAACACATGTGTACATGTAGCTGATTCACTTCATTGTCCAGCAGAAACTAACTCGACGTTGTAAAGCAATTTGTTGTTTAGTTGCGATGTCGTATCAGACTCTGTGACCCCATGAACTGCAACACACCAGGCTTCCCTGTCCTTCACTATCTCCTGGAGTTGTAAAATTCATGTCCATTGAATCAGTGATGCCATCCAATCATCTCACCCTCTATCACACCCTTTTCTTCCAGCCCTCTATCTTTCCCAACATTGCGGTCTTTTCCAGCGACGCAACACTTTGCATCCGGTGGCCAAAGTATTAGAGTTTCAACTTCAGCATCAGTCCTTCCAATGAATATTCAGAGTTGATTTACTTTAAGATTGACTGGTTTGATCTCCTTTCTATCCAAGGGACTCTCAAGAGTCCTCCAGCACCACAATTTGAAAGCATCAGTTCTTCAGTGCTCAGTGTTCTTTATGGTCCAACTCTCACATCTGTACATGACTACTGGAAAAACCATAGCTTTGACTATATGAACCTTTGTTGGCAAAATTATGTCTCTGCTTTACAATATGCTGCCTAGGTCTGTCAGCTTTTCTTCCAGGGAGCAAGCATCTTTTAATTTCATGACTATAATCACTGTCCACAGTGATTTTGAAGCCCAAGAAAACAAAATCTTTCACTATTTTCACTTTTTCCTCATCTATTTGCCATGAAGTGATGGGAGCAGATGCCATAACTTCATTTTTTCAATGTTGAGTTTTAAGACAAAAATGTTGAGTTTTAAGTATTCTTTTCTCTAGAGCCCCATGAACAGTATGTAAAGCAATTATAATTCAACAAAAATAAAAATAAAATAAAGTTGTATCAGGAAATGAGATGTTAATTTCTCTTTAATTTTATCATAAACTACTACCATGAATAACACCCAAATAACACAGTTTTTTCAATGCTCACTCATTCATTGCATTTCATAATAAGTTTATATAATTAATAACTAATATTTATTATCCAAGTATTATTGAAGATTTCCCCTGTATCATATAAGCATATATTTTTAAAGAGCCATATGCATTGAACATGTATTCAGAAGGAACAATTTGGCAATTGGTTTTAGTATAAGGAGCAGCTTAATTAATAAGAATATGCAAATTGAATAATGTGAAAAATTAATATTCCTTTCTATTAACTAGTATTCAATGATGCTTTGAAATAACACAGATACTAAAATATAAATAAATGAGTTTTTCCACAGAATAAAGATATATTTATAATTCTCTTTGTAAGTTACGTTAATCACTTTCTTTTAATGATTTCTGAAACAAAAGCAATGGAATTGCCTATTTATTGATATTATTCCTTTTAAAGTTTAATGCAATTTATTATAATTTTGAATTCTAAGAAATAGCTAAAAAGTCTCTCAAGAATTGATTATGTTTGAACCTAATTTGCAATAAATATATATTTTCTGTGTTAGTATATCTAGCATAGAATTGTTTATTGTATTGCTTTACAAAACTCATGAATCTTTTGCATGTTTTGGAGCAGAAAATTGTCTTGATTAATACAAAATTCCCAAAACTTTATTTAAAATTGGATAAAATTGAAAATTTTGCAGACAGGGTTTAAAATATATCATTGTTAAATTATTGTTCTCCTTTAAACAAGAGAATATGTATCTAATTCTCTTAGCAACTCCTCAATTTGACCACTTTCATTGTGCAAAAATTCTGTTGGTAAACTGATTTCATCACTGAATTTTATGTTTTAAATCCCCTTTCTCATTTCTCTTGCCTTTAACCAACACACCAGCCTCTTGTTAAAGCAGTAAAAAAAAAAATCAAATAGACACATGTTTTATCAAGGATGAGAACATAATGGTTGATTTGTATCATCAAATAAAAGTCAATTAGAATAATAAAATGAACAGAAAGTCAAATTGTACCCTTTATAAAACACAATTTTATACAATATCTAGTTCAGAGTTTGTTAAATAGCTTTCTCATGTGTTATATTCATTAATGACAAGGAATAAAAAACAATTCTGAAATACTGAAAATATATAAAGAAGGCATTTAGTCACCCTATTGAAATATGAGAGCATATGAGTTTGTGAGTGAATACAAAAGTTTTAGCTGTTAGCTTGCCTTAGTTTCAATTATTAAAATCAGTAATCAGAATTGATTCCCTGACACCAAATTGTGATGCTAACAAAATTGAATAGACTTAAAAATCAATAAACAAACAAATGACACATTTTTCTTAATGCCTAACTCTGAGAATCATTTGAATATGTCCAGATAACTTAGACTAATATTAATAAAATTCCCTTTAGATAACAATGCAATTTAACTGCAGAATATAAAATTTCAAAAAGCCTAGCCAAAATAAAGTGTGAAATAATATACGTGGCAGAGGAAAAAAACAACAACAAAAAGAAAATTACAAAAATCAGACAACTGATATCCTAAGAAAGGTAAATGAGAGACAGTATCACTTTCAAGAAAATTGCAACAGTATACTATAAAAATGAGATTAAGATTGTGTAAGAGATTCCAAGATATATATATATATATATTTATAGAAAGTAGAACACAGGGGAATATAATTATAAAATAAAAAGAGAAAGAGGTCAAGATGGCAGAGAAGAAGGTGGAACTAACCTTCCCTCCAAAACACACCAAAAATACATCTACATGTGGAAAAATTCTGGCTGAAAATTAACCTGAAACTGGCAGAAGGACTCCTGAACAACCAAGGCTGATGAACCATAACTGAGTAGGAAGGAAAGGGAAGTGATTATGTTGAGACCTGTGCCCCTGGGAGGAGACTCAGAAGAGGAGGGGGATTTCAAAAGCAAAGATCCTCCCTGGGGAGTGAGCAGGTGCCACACACCTGGGATCTGACACCAGGAAGATGAGTCCCCTGGGCTGGCTATGGGGCCAGTAGGGATAGTAGGATAAGTGTGGGAAGCCTGGATCCCACTGTTGAGAAGGGCACATACACACTTTCTCCCCAAAAGGGGCAGAGAGGACAGGTTGAAATTTTCCAGAATGCTGGCCAGTTTCCTAGGTCACCATGGCCTGAGCCTGGTGCCCACTCCAGCCCCACCTTGCTTCACAGCTCAGCTCCACCCTGGGGCAGGGCTTCTGTGGCCAAAAGGAGAGCTCAGCTATGAGGCTCAGACCTGGAGGGGCATATGAGTGGGGAGAGGGCAGCTATTTCTGATGCTTACAAAGGCAGGGCATAAGAAGCAGTCCTGGGTTCTGACTGCAGCTAGACCACCACAACCCATGTCCCAAACAATGCCAAGCACCTGCACCAGTCCCACTGCTCTGGGGCATGGCTCCTCACAAAGGGCAAGCGCCACAACAGCTGATGGGAGAGCACAGCCTTAAGAAGCAAAGGAGGCTGAAGTGGCACTAGAGCAGGTGGGACTAGCCATCAATATCACTTGCAAGGCAGTGTATCAGATGTGGTCTGGGTCTCTGTACCAGGGAAACTGAAGTGCACAGCAGCCTCTCTTGTTCCATCAGCACTCCCCTCTGGAGTGGAGGTGTTTGTGCTGGGAGGGAAGAAAGCACATGCGTAAAAGGAGTGGACCCAACTTGTGCATGAATCTCAGGGCTTCTGCTCCAGAAACTGGGCACCTGCCTCTTTCCCCACTGGGGTGTGATGGTCCTTGAGCAGTGAAACCCCAGATCACATCTAGCTCTGGCTCTAGCCCCTCAGTCTCCAACCCCACCTCCTATCTATGTGATAGGTGCCAGTAACCCTGGTGATAGTTGGTCATGGACAGGGAAGCCTGGTGTGTTGCCGTCCATGGGGTCGCAAATAATCAGACACAACTGAACTGAACTGAACCCTTGTGATAGATATAACTTGTGTTCATATAAGATCCAGTTCTTCCACCAAAGCTACTAGGCACATGCAGCCTGAATAAGGATGCTCCTACACAAGGACACACTTTCAAGACCACAATAGGTAAATTCATATGGAATAATTTTACATATACTTATTATATGTCTTTCTTTCCTAGTCGAAAATAAATTATTGATAAATAATTAAATAATTGCATCAATTGCTATGGTCAGATCAAATAATAGAGATATATAAATGGAAATTTCACAGATCTTTAGGTATGAAATTAAGGATAAAAGTAATTTTGCTTGACAAGGTTTAGTGAGAGTTTTTCCTTAATTATTAATTTTCATTTAGCCAAAATAACGTATGACCAGTTCTGAGATTTTACAAACTTCTTGCTAAAAATGGCGAAAATATTTCTGTAATCTTCCCAGGAAGTAAGAGAAAAATGCATACCTAATTGTGCCAGTCTCATGCGAAGAGCTGACTCATTTGAAAAGACCCTGATGCTGGGAAAGATTGAGGGCAGGAGAAGAAGGGGATGACAGAGGATGAGATGGTTGGATGACATCACCGACTCAATGGACATGGGTTTGGGTGGACTCCAGAAGTTGGTGATGGACAGGGAGGCCTGGCATGCTGTGGTTCATGGGGTCATAAAGAGTCGGACACGACTGACAGACTGAACTGAACTGAACTGAACTGAATTGTGCCAGTCATTAATTAAAGTAATATTTGTGTTTTCAATGCAATTACTATTTTTTGAGTACCTTCTGTAAGAATTTTAGACATTCTCCTGGCCAAAGGAGACAGAGATTTTAAGTCAAGATGTCTGTCACACGGAGCTGAAAACACTTTGTGTCAAGAAGTCAAATGTAAGTAAGGCATCTTAAGGTGTTGACAGAAAACAAATGAGACTTCATAAAAAATGAAACAATATGAGAGATATGAGAACAATTTTCATTTGTGTTTTTGGTTAGCTTCTCTAGAAAGAAAATAGGACGTCTTGAAAGATTATGAATTACAATGTGTGCTATTCATTATTTTTGTAAAGAGAGATTACTTAACAGAAGAGCTTGTTCGATCTTATTCTGCTTGTGTTTTTTTTAATCAAATATACTATGTGTTATTCATTTTAATTATGGAATCTGAATGTCTAACAGCAAGTGTGTGTGTGTGTGTATGTGTGAATATTGCCAGATCTGGTTTTGTTTTATTTTGTTTTGGTTCTTCTGGAGAGTCATGGAGAACTCTTATCTCTTCCTCTACTGTCTTTTCATGTGTGTGTTTTATATCATATATTCTTCCTCTATCTCTCTGTTTTCTCTTTCTCTTCTAATACCTACCACAGTTTTTGTTCTTTTAAAGTTCAGGGGTGCCAAGCAGCTCAACATTAACAGGTAATCTCAATACTATATAGGACATGGGGTTGAATTGGAGTAAACATAGACTTCAAATTGGGTTACTTATCTGAAATAACTTCTAAAGCAACCTTACTATATTCTGTTTTCAGAGGCACTTTTTAATTAGGTTTTCTCTTTTAGGGAAGAGTTTGACTCAAAATGAAGCACTTTAAGGCACAATTTCTTGGTCCATGATTTGGTGATCATTCCTCCATTTGATGGCCTCATTCTCATCAAGAGACTTGTTTGTAGAAAATAAAAGCCACATATTTATCTGTTTCTCATATTTCCTCTGCACATTTTCATCTCTTTGAACTTTAGAACTGGACCACTGGTTAAATAATCTTTATTTCTTCTATAGCTACACACACACCTTGATCTTACAACTTGAAACAAAAAATTTTAGAGTGGTTGTCAAGTGACACCTTACTCTAGAGAACTTTGTATTTATATCCAAAATCTAAAAAAGTTGACTTCAATCAATAGCAGTCTTCATTTTGCTCCACATTACATTATATAAGACTGAATTTTTATACTTTTGAAGGAGTTTGAAGTTGTTTTGCCTTGTTTATTGCTGCAATTACAGAACCTAACACGTGTCATGCATATAACAACATTCAATAAATATGGACTAAATGGATGAAACAATTAATGAATTGTTTTTTCACTTACAAACAAAATTAAAATATCATATTAAAAGTATTATTTAATAGGCTCCAGTTTCATCCACCTCATTAGAACTTATTCAAATGCATTCTTTTTAATGGCTGAGTAATACTCCATTGTGTATATGTACCACAGCTTTCTTATCCATTCATCTACTGATGGACATCTGCTGCTGCTAAGTCGCTTCAGTCGTATCCGACTCTGTGCGACCCCATAGACGGCAGTCCACCAGGCTCCCCGTCCCTGGGATTCTCCAGGCAAGAACACTGGAGTGGGTTGTCATTTCCTTCTCCAATGCATGAAAGTGAAAAGTGAAAATGAAGTCGCTCAGTCATGTCCAACTCCTAGTGACCCCATGGACTGCAGCCTACCAGGCCCCTCCATCCATGGGATTTTCCAGGCAAGAGTACTGGAGTGGGTTGCCATTGCCTTCTCCATGATGGACATCTAGGTTGCCTATATATGGAATTTAGAAAGATGGTAACAATAACCCTGTGTACGAGACAGCAAAAGAGACACTGATGTATAGAACAGTCTTTTGGACTCTGGGAGAAGGAGAGGGTGGGAAGATTTGGGAAAATGGCATTGAAATATGTATAATATCATATATGAAATGAGTCGCCAGTCCAGGTTCAATGCATGATACTGGATGCTTGGGGCTGGTGCGCTGGGACGATCCAGAGGTATGGTATGGGGAGGGACGAGGGAGGAGGGTTCAGGATGGGGAACACATGTATACCTGTGGCAGATTCATTTTGATATATGGCAAAACCAATACAATATTGTAAAGTTAAATAAAATAAAATTTTAAAAAAAGTATTATTTAAGCTATATCTGATACTATATTTCTATGTTTTATACTTAAAGTATTTAAGACATTTTAGCAATAAAATTTCCCTTGAGAATGTCAGAAAGACTATTAAAGAATGAAGAGGGGAGGAGGAGAGGAGATATTGTCATATGTTGGCTGATGTCCACAGGATGAAGCCTGTTAGGTATGACTAAATCCAAACACTCAATACAGGTGCTATTTTGTTTCTTCTTTCTCTTAATTTTACTTCACTGTGCTATGTGCTTAGTAAGGTAACAGAATAGTAAGGCCTTAGTAAGGGCCAAAGAAGAGGCAAAAATCTCCCCATTCAGAAGAGAGAGATGAGATCATAACAGAAAAGACATAGGTTGGATTCATTTGTCGTGGTGCTCAATGAAGTGGTACTGTGATTGTCCATGTTTGAAATCAAGGGATTATCCCTGGGGCCAATATACTATTAGTCCTTTGTATATATTAGCTAGTCTATATACAAATAATACATATGAATATTTGATATTTTATGTGATTCAGTGAAAGAGAACTCAAATTCGTCAAGTGTAATAAAAGCCTGAATGATATGTCAATTTTAAGTATGTGACAGCATTTTTAGAATTCTTAAGCTCGAAACTATAAAAATTGTCAATCACTTCCTTGTTAGTCCCTTTATAGATAGAGAAGTGGGAGGCTGGCTCTGTTTCATTGTAGATCCCAGAGTCCTGTAGCCTGGTGCTTGTCTGGTATAGCTGTTGAAAGCCTTGGCAGGAAAGGGATTCCTACAGGGTTTAATGCTTGTCACTGACAGCAGGGAACAGTGACACTGCTGGAGAAAGAGACATTGCTGAAAAGAGACATCCAAAAAAGACTGGACTAAGCTCTGTATATCAGCTTAGTTAACTAAGTTAACAAGTTAACATGTTAACATTATTATTACTTTTATTTTTATTGTGGGTTCTAAGAGAAAGTTCTACTCTCCAGAAGTATGCTATTTTATCTAAGCAAATATATTAACCAGGCTATATTATCTAAAAATGTAAATTTCTAGTATGAATTTTTTTAAAAGCTACATTACCATACTTTGTTCAGAGAAAACATAATAACCACCTGAACAATCATAATACAAAATTCTTATTTGTATTATTACCAAATTTTAATTGCTTTCTGTCATGAAGTTAGTTCCATTAAGTTCTTAGGAGGAAATCAATATGAAAGTGTTTTATTTTTTGAGGTAGGGGGAAAATTTTTGAAGAGAACATGTGAAAAAACACCAAATGATTTAATGTAGTGGAAAAATAAACTGAGAAAGAATACAAACATGAACTTGCAGAGTGAGCAGGAGACTTAAAAATCCTCTTTCAATTAGGATTTCATATTGACTTTTTCACTCATATTTTATTTATTTTGGTTACTTAATCATTAAAATAAAAATTACAAGTATTGTTAAAACAAAAATAATAATATTATTTTGAATTATTTCCAGAAAGCGTTAAGTTCATGTGGAAACCTTTGGTCTATTTTGAAGGATGATTATCTATAGATGAGATATTTTGCTTTAATTTTAAGGCAAACAGGTAAAAGTCTATATGAGATGTTTATTATTGATTAAAAGCACTTTTCTAAGTGTTAATATAATCATATTTTGCTATAGTTGAACTAACATCTTCTATAATTCTGAACATACCCAAGAGCATTTTAAAATAATGATCTCAGCAAAAGATGACTGCTTTCTGAAACCTGCTGTGATATAAGATTTGTTTTGGGGACTCAGTACTGTGTTGTTTTTTTTTTTTTTCCCCTTTTTTGGTAAGTACAAGATTAACTTTACTAGAAATTGCCAACAGTCTTCAAGAATGATTTCAAACCAAGTAGTACTGTTTTTATTTGTAATTGTACCACACTTTCTGAACTGATAATATATTAATAAGAAATGTACCTTATTATATCATTTTATTAATAGACATTAATAGTTAAAAGTATACAGCATTTCCCCAGGAAGGATATTTTCCAAAATATAATTTGAGATTATTGATTAAATACAGTTTCTCCATTTTACTGAGGCATTGTTGTTGTTCAGTTGCTAAGTCATATCCTACTCTTTGTGACCCCATGGACTCCAGCATACGATGTTCTTCTGTCCTGTACTATCTCCTGGAGTTTGCTCATATTTATATCCATCTAGTCAGTGATACTACCTATCTCATTCTCTGTTACCCCTTTCTCTTTTTGCCTTCAATCTTTTCCAGGATCGGGGTCTTTTCAGTGAGCTGACTCAGTTGGCCAAATTACTAGAGCTTCAGCTTCAACAGCAGTCCTTCCAATGAATATTCAGGGTTGATTTCCTTTAGGATCGACTGGTTTGATTTCCTTGCAGTTCAAGGGACTCTCAAGAGTCTTCTCCAGCACCACAATTCAAAAGCATCAACTCTTTGGTGTTCAGCCTCCTTTCTGGTCCAGCTCTCACATCTGTACATGACTACTGGAAAAACCATAGCTTTAACTATATAGACCTTTGTCAGCAAAGGTATGTCTCTGATTTAATGTGCTGTCTAGGTTCATCACAGCTTTCCTTCCAAGGAGAAAACATCTTGTAATTTATTTAATAAATTAAAATATTCATATTTTAAGTTCACATTTCAGTGACTTTTGAGAAATACCTATACTGATGTAACCAGCCCTTCAATTCAGTTCAGTTCAGTCACTCAGTTATGTCTGACTCTTTGTGACCCCATGGACTGCAACATGCCAGGCTTCCCTGTCCATCATCAACCCCTGGAGTTTACCCAAACTCATGTCCTTTGAGTTGGTGATGCTATCCAACCATCTCATTCTCTGTTGTCCCCTTCTCTTCCCACCTTCAATCTTTCCCAGCATCAGGGTCTTTTCAATGAATCAGCTCTTCCCACCAGGTGGACCAAGTATTGGAGTTTCAGCTTCAACATCAGTCTTTCCAATGAACACTCAGGTGATCTCCTTTAGCATGGACTGGTTGGATCTCCTTGTAGTCTTCACTAAAACCAGAGTTCAAAAGCATAAATTCTTCAGTGTTCAGCTTTCTTTATAGCCCAGTTCTCACACCATACATGACTACTGGAAAAACCATAGCTTTGACTAGACAAACATTTGTTGGCAAAGGAATGTCTCTGCTTTTTAATATGCTGTCTAGGTTCATCATAAATTTCCTTCCAAGGAGCAAGTGTGTTTTAATTTCTTGGCTGCAGTCACCATCTGCAGTGATTTTGGAACCCCCAAAATAAATCCTGTTACCATTTCCATTGTTTCCCCATCTATTTGCCATGAAGTGATGGGACCAGATGCCATGATCTTAGTTTTCTGAATATTGAGATTTAGGCCAACGTTTTCACTCTCCTCTTTCACTTTCATCAAGAGGCTCTTTAGTTCTTCTTTGCTTTCTGCCATAAGGGTTGTGTCATCTGCATATCTGAGGTATTGATCTTTCTCCCAGCAATCTTGATTCCAGCTTGTGCTTCATCCAGCCCAGCATTTCTCATAATGTACTCTGCATATAAGTTAAATAAGCAGGGTGACAATATACAGCCTTGACGTTTTCCTTTTCCTATTTGGAACCAGTCTGTTGTTACATGTCCAGTTCTAACCTCCTCAGTAGAGATGCAGAATATTTGCCTCAATCACCTCACCCAGCTTCCTGATTCCCTTATGCCATCATTCCTTCCCACCTTGGTACCAGGCAACCAGTGATGTGATTTTTTTGTTATTTATTTTTAAATGGACGTTAATTTTGTGTTGTTTCTACCATATAGCAATGTGATTCAGCCATAAGTATAAATATATGATTTATACAATAGGTTAGTATGACCAATTCTATAGTTTTATATAATGAAATAATACTCTATGTATAATTGCATACTGTTTTCCTCAATATGATATTTTTCAGAACTATCAATGTTGGCTCATGTGTCAGTTATTCATGGCTTCCTTTATCTTTCTCTTCTTTTTTACTTTACCTTTCTCTTCAGTCACATGTTCCAATAGTAATTTTAAAACATTTAAAATTATTTATTTTAAGTCTGTCTCCTACATTCAACAACATAATCATTTGGCCAGGTGTTTTGGTTGTTTGTCACATTTTCCTGCTCTTTCTCATGTTGCATAACTTTTATTTTGGAAATGATGTTATTGATGGTACATTAAAGATGACCAGAATCATATTTTTCTAAATAGTGTTGATTTTTCAAAACCATATTTAATTACAAACTGAGCACTTGAACTTAGGCAACTTGCTGTTAGGTTCTACTCATACAACTCTGAAAAATCCAAAGGGTTTTCCAAATTCCTCTAACCCAGTGGTGTTACCAAGTCAAACTGAGCCCATTTGTCTGTGGCCAGTAAAGCAAATCTACTGCCTATACTGCAGGCACCAAGTAAGGAGTCCAGGGACTTGGTACTCAAAAGTTCCAGAATCTTATCCTTGATTGCTTTCAGGAAAAAGAGGTAAAGACAGAGTGAGGGAGAGGGCTATGGCATGCGTGGTCCACTCATGAACATTCTTCTGACCCATCGGCGGTGAGGTGACTGGAAGTAAACATCATCAAACTTCTGATTCCAACCACTCTCAAGCCTGTGTCCTTGTGGTTAGCAAACAAGTGACTTCTTTCACCTGGCGGATGTTTCACTATCTGCACAACAGCTCAAATGGCATGACTCAGAATGTTATATATAGTCCTTGAGGAGGAACTGAATGTTCTTGACTTTGTTTAAAGGCTAAATTACTGTTATTTTGTCTTGCTTGATTAATTTCCTTTCTTTCTACATTTCCTCACTTTGATTAAGTTTACTCTTTGGAACTTGAAGTCCTAGGAAGCTAAAAGTTTTCTACAGAAAAAGAGCAGGTGGAAGACATGGAATGGAGCTATCTGTTCCAGGAAGGCTCCATAGAGACCTCCTGGGTTACAGTAGGACTCAGTCTTCAATTTTGTCTTCCCTGTGGCTTTTGCAGGGCTTTCTTTTAGATGTTCTTGAGATAATAATCCATTTAAAAGATCTGAGACACAGTCTTTGTTGTTAAGTGTAGTCTTTCTATTGTCATATGTGAATGCTAAGAGTAATATTGTATACATTATGACTTCTCTGGAAATCCAGTATTTCCACAGCACCACTTGACATCTAGTGTCTCTGTTATATTTTCAACATCATGCAACTTCCTTCTTGCTTCATATGATGTTGCTCTGAGCATGTACTACCCTGTTCTTCGCCAAGGGATTTCAAGGAATTTCTACACAGAATTCTGAGGTTTCTGTCTGAGAAGCATCCTCCTCTTGAGTACTCTATTTGGCTAAGTTCAGCCATTTCTTTGCTCTGGAATTCTGATCTTCACCTCCTGAGCTCAGAGGGTCCACCACAGTCTCCTAGGACTAGAGCTTATTCTGCCAGTTCAGAAACAGAACATGGACAGAGAGCTGGAGTCATCTGTGAAGAGATATTCATTATGATGATTCTTACTTTCTGTAACTGCAGTTTGTATTATCAAATGCTGGAAAACACTTATCTCATATTTTTGTCTCATTTATTTTGTCTAGATTTATGGTTTTTAGAGAATTAAGAGTAGTCTGATGTCAATTATTTTTCATCACTAGACAAAACAAATGTATTCAAACATATTTTAATTGTATAATTTCCTACAAAATTATATGAAAATAGGAAATGATTCATACATTTGATGGCAGAGAATTGCATGTGTCTTTTCCTGCAAGGGAACTTTTGAATTTTAATATATTGAGGTTTTTTAATAGCCATCTAAATGATTTAAATAATACATAAACAATTTATTTAAATAATATTTAAATAGCACTCAAATATACATAAGATTGGAATTATGGAAAGATATTATTGTTACCATAAAATTGAATAATAATAAGCTTGGGATTCACAAGTCCTACAACTGGGCAGTGCAATGAAACCCTAAATGTCTCACACACAAAATTATAGGTCTGCATCATAAGCGGAGAATAAAAATACATTTATTTTCTCAGTTTATATACACTAGAACAACACCGACATTGTTGTTGTTGTTTTCATCTAGAGAATGAAAAGACTGCTATTTGGAGACTAAACAGAAAGGATTCTGTATTCATACACACACATTTTGGCTTGTAAATAAATGCTCCAAGGACTGCATAAGACTTGGTGTCTGAAATTTACAACCTACTGGTATCTTTTGGAGAAGGAAATGGCAATCCACTCCGGCATTCTTGCCTGGAAAATCCCATGGATGGAGAAGCCTGATAGACGACAGTCCATGGGGTCTCAAAGAGTTGGACACGACTGAGCGACTTTCACTTTCACTTTCACTGATATCTTTCTGGTACCGGTCTTCATTTTTCCTGGCAATGCATGCACATACTTTTGGAGTTACATAAAACTCTCTATGGGCTTCCCTAGCAACTCAGTGGTCAAGAATTTGCCTGTCAATGTAGGAGACAGGTGTTCAGTTCTTGGGTCATAAAGATACCCTGGAGAATGAAATGGCAACCCACTTCAGTATTCTTGCCTGTGAAATCCTATTTGGACAGAGGAGCCTTGCGGGCCATAGTCCATGCCCGAAAAAGAGTTGAACATGACTTAGCAACTAAACAGCAACAACAACAAATTTTATAGATGTAAATGAAATTCCCAAGTTTTTGCTTAGCCCAGAATCTGCAGTTCTTAGCAAAATACTTGTAAGAATTCTGGATTCTGTAGGAGCACAGAAGTATTTCTCCACACTCAAAATGTTCCTTAAAGAAAAATTTAAGAGTATATACAAAACCTTACAGAAGGTTCTTTGATTTTCAATCTTTGAGTAATTGAAATAAACTTCTGAAATAAATAAAGAAAGAGAATGCCATAGAACCATGAATATTTTGCTTGGAAGCAAATTACTGTGAACACCTCTGTAAGATACACACTATTGGATAGTTCAGTCTGCATCTTAAAAATAATTTTGGTGGTGATGAAACTATTTTATACTCAATAGTAAACATGAACAATTATGTAGATTCAAAAATATACTTAGAATATTTTAATTTTATCTTATGTAAATTGGAATTCAGTAAAGAGGCATAAAACTACATAGTAAAAATATTTGCTGCAGTTTAGGAAAGATTTTACCAACTTCCTTCATTTAAAAAAAAAAAAAGAGAGAGAGAGAGAGAACAATGGCTGCCTAATTCAAGTTGGTGTAATCATTAAATAATATCTGTGATGAACAATCCTTGAAATCACCAAGTTTAATATAAATGCTAGTTATAACCATACCATGAAGATGCTGTGGATTCAGTTACAGACAACTGCAATAAAGTGAATATTGTAATAAAGCAAGGTAAACAATTTATTGGTTTTCTACCATATATAAAAGTTATGTTTACATTATTCTATGAATTCCTATTGATCTTAAAGTAACAGATTAATAGATAGTTCTCCAGAAAAGATGGATTCATTAGAGATCACCAGAGAATTACAATTTAGAATCTAACAATGGAATGAATTATAAATATATGAAATGAAGTGTCAGTAGCTCAGTCTTGTCTGACTCTTTGTGATCCCATGGACTGCAGTCTGCCAGACTCCTCTATCCATGAATTCTCCAGGCAAGAATACTGGAGTGGGTAGCCATAACCTTCTTCGGGCTATCTTCCGGACCCAGAGATTGAGCCCACATCTCCTGCATTGCAGGCAGATTCTTTACCATCTGAGCCACCAGTGAAGCCCCCTAATGCAGCAGTGACCACAGGACTGGAAAATGTCCGTTTTCATACCAGTCCCAAAAAGGGCAGTGCCAAAGAATGTGCAAAGTACCATACAACTGTGTTCAGTTCACATGCTAGCAACGTAAGTCTCAAAATCCTTCAAGCCAGGCTTCAACAGAACATAAACTGAGAACTTTCAGATTTACAAGTTGGATTTAGAAAAAGCAGAAGAACCAGAGATCAAATTGAAACATTCATTGACTCATAGAAAAAGCAAGAGAATTCCAGAAAAAAAAAAAAAAAACTGCTTCTGCTTCACTGGCTGCTTTGACTGTGTGAATCACAACAAACTGTGGAAAATAGAAAAATTCTACAAGATGGGAATGCCAGAACACCTTATCTGTGTCCTGAGAAACCTATATGCAGATCAAGAAACAACAGAACTGGACATGGAAAAATGCACTGGTTCAAAATTGGGAAAAGGAGTACCTTAAGGTTGTATATTGTCACCCTGCATCTTTAACTTATATGTAGATTACATCATACAATATGCTGGGCTGGATAAATCACAATTGGGAATCAAGAATACCAGAAGAAATAGCAAAAACATGCAACATGTTGTTTGAATGCAACATTCAAACATGCAAATTATACCACTCTAATGGCAGAAAGTGAGGAGGAACTAGAGACTCTTGCTGAGGGTGAAAGAGGAGAGTGAAAAAGCTGGCTTAAAACTCAGCATTCAGAAAACTAAGGCCATTGTATCCAGTCCCATTACTTCATGGCAAGTAAATGTGAAAAGAATGACACATTTTATTTTCTTGGCCTCCAAAATCACTGTGGATGGTGACTGAAGCCATGAAATTAAAATACGCTTTCTCCTTGGAAGAAAAGCTATGATAAGCCTAGACAGTGTATTAAAAAGCAGAGGTAACATTTTGCTGACAAATCCATATAGTCAAATCTATGTTTTTTCCAGTAGTTATGTACAGATGTGAGTCTTGGACTATAAAAGAAGGCTGAGCACTGAAAAACATGCTTTTGAATTGTAGTGCTGGAGATTTGAGAGGCCCTTGGAAGCAAAGTTATAAAATTAGTCAATTCTAAAGGAAATCAACCCTGAATATTCACTGAAAGGACTGATACTGAAGCACCAATCCTTCGGCCACCTAATATGAAGAGCCAACCCACTGGAAAAAACCCTGATGATGTGAAAAATTGAGGGCATGAGCAGAATGGGGCAACATAGGATGAAACGGTTGGATGGCATCACTGACTCAAAGGATGTGAGTTTTAGCAAGCTCTGGGACACAGTGAAGGACAGAGTTGGACTACACTACTACTGTCCTACTACTACACTACAGTGTAGTCCATGGGTTGACAAAGTCAGACATGACTTAACAACTGAATGACAATAATAACCATGAAGCAAGAGAGGAGTTTTCCAATAAGGATAATCTTTTCTAAAAGGATGTTAGCCACAAAATAGGCAGTCTGTCTGCAAAAGAAGGCTTCAGTGCAGTGTGAAAACATAATTCCCATGACTAAAATATATATCCATAATGTGCGGGCTAAAACCTTTGATTTTTGTGTGGATCATAACAAACTGTGAAAAAAAACTTTTTTAAATTAATTTATGTTTTAAT
>NW_011494829.1:1196338-1204053 GCF_000754665.1 Bison bison bison
TATGTTTTAATTGGAGGCTAATTACAATATTGTGGTGGTTTTTGCTGTACATTGATATGAATCAGCCATGGGTGTAAATGTGTCCCCCATCCAAAACCCACCGTGAAAAATTCTTAAAGAGATGAAAATACCAGACCACTTTACCTGCTTCCTGAAAAACCTGTACGCAGGTCAAGAAGCAACAGAACCTGACATGGAACAATGGACTGGTTCCAAATTGGAAAAGGAGTACATCAAGACTGTTTATTGTCACCCTGGCTATTTAACTAATACGTAGAGTATATCATGAGAAATACCAGGCTGGATGAAGCACAAGCTGGAATCAAGATTTCCAGGAAAAATATCAATAACCTCAGATATGCAGATGACACCACTTTTATGGCAGAAAGTGAACAGGAACTAAAGAGCATCTTGATAAAAATGAAAGAGGAGAGTTAAAAAGCTGGCTTTAAACTCAATGTACAGAAAACTAAGTTCAATAGAATGAAAACTGATAGAGCTACAATCGAAGAAGGCAATGGCACCCCATTCTAGTACTCTTGCCTGGAAAATCACATGGACAGAGGAGCCTGGTAGGCTGCAGTCCATGGGGTTGCGAAGAGTCAGACACGACTGAGCGACTTCACTTTCACTTTTCACTTTGATGCCTTGGAGAAGGAAATGGCAACCCACTCCAGTGTTCTTGCCTGGAGAATCCCAGGGACGGGGGAGCCTGGTGGGCTGCCGTCTATGGGGTCGCACAGAGTCAGACATGACTGAAACAGCAGCAGCAGCAGCAGCAGCAGCAGCAGCAGAGCTGCAATGGAGAACAGTGTGGAGATTCCTTAAAAAACTGGAAATAGAACTGCCATATGACCCAGCAATCTCAAAGCTGGGCATACACACTGAGAAAACCTGAATTACAAGAGACACATGTACCCCAATGTCTATTGCAGCACTATTTACAATAGCTAGGACATGGAAGCAATCTAGATGTCCATCAACAGATGAATGGATAAGGAAGTGTGGTAAATATACACAATGGAATATTACTCAGCCATAAAAAAGAACATATTTAGCCAGTTTTAATGAGGTGGATGAAACTGGAGCCTATTGTACAGAGTGAAGTAAGTCAGAAAGAGAAATATCAATACAGTGTATTAACACATATATATTGAATTTAGAAAGATGGTAATTATGACCCTATATCCAAGGAAGCAAAAGAGACACAGATGTAAAGAACAAAGTATTGGACAATATGGGAGAAGGCAAAGGTGGGATGATATGAGAGAATAGTACTGAAACATGTATATTACCATATGTAAACTGGATGACCAGTATAAGTTTGATGCAGGAAGCAGGGCACTCAAAGCCGATGCTCTGGGACAACCCAGAGGGATAGGGTGGGGAGGGCGGTGGGAGGGGGTTCAGGATGGGGGGACACATGTGCATTCATGGCTGATTATGTCAATGTAAGGCAAAAATCACCACAATATTGTAAAGTAATTATCCTCCAATTAAAATAAATGAATTGATTTTTTAAAAAAGAAAACTAAGATCAAGGCATCCAGTCCCATCATTTCATGGCAAATAGGTGGGGAAACAATGGAAACAGTAACAGTAACTTTATTTTCTTGGGCTCCAAAATCACTGCAGATGGTGACTATAGCCATGAAATTAAGAGACACTTGCTCCTTGGAAGAAAAGCAATGGCAAACCTAAACAGTATATTAAAAAAGAAAAACATTATTTTGCCAACAAGTTCTATAACTCAAAGCTATGGTTTTTCCAGTCATATATGGATGTGAGAGACCATAAAAAAGGCTGAGCGCTGAGGAACTGATGCTTTTGAGCTGTGGTATTGGAGAGGACTCTTGAGAGTTCTATTGACTGTAAAGAGATCAAATCAGTTAATCCTAAAGGAAATCAATTCTTAATACTTATTGGAAGGACTGATACTGAAAGTGAAACTCTAGTACTTTGGCCACTTCATGCAAAAAGCCAACTCATTAGAAAAGATTCTTATGCTGGAAAAGATTAAACACAAGAGGAGAAGGCAGTGACAGAGGATGAGGGTTGGATGGCATCACTGACTCAATGGACATGTGTTTGAGCAAGCTCCAGGAGATGGTGAAGAACAGAGAAGCCTGGCATGCTGCAGTCTATGGGATTGCAAAGAGTGGGACACGACTGAGCAACTGAACAACGACAACAACAAAAATGTGAAAGTTACACAAAATCCATTTCCAGACCTCAAATGGTTCATTAGATAGTTTAAAATGTCCAAGAGCAGTATGAATAGGCTTCCCATTTTGTACTTTGGACAAATGGAACAAAAAGGTAGTCACTTTTGCACCCTTGTCAATGTTTCCCCACCAATACTGATTCATCAAGGCTACAATTTTATCAGTATACCAACAGTTCAAAGCACAGATAGTGATGAGGAGTTGGATATTTAGAGTCTGCAATAGGATTCAGAGAAGGCAATGGCACCCTTCTCCAGTACTCTTTCCTGGAAAATCTCATGGATGGAGGAGCCTGGTAGGCTGCAGTCCATGGGGCCACTAAAGATTGGACACAACTGAGTGACTTCCCTTTCAATTTTCACTTTTCACTTTGATGCATTGGAGAAGGAAATGGCAACCCACTCCAGTGTTCTTGCCTGGAGAATCCCAGGGATGGGGGAGCCTGGTGGGGAGCTGTCTGTGGGGTCGCACTGAGTCAGACATGACTGAAGCGACTTAGCAGCAGCAGCAGCAATAGGATTGGGTTGTTATTTGATCCAAACCAGAGCTTTCTGCTTTTTATTAAATCAACAGTTATTGATTTTGTTTTTCCTTTTCCTAGGCTGATTACTGGGTTTCTCTAGAAAGCTTTGCTATTAGTCCAATACAATATTAAGGAAATTAAGTTTTGGGATTTCAAAAGTTCCCCTTAATGGTCATTGAAATTCTAAATTGTTGTTGGTCAGATTGGTCCATTTAGTTAGAAATGATTATGAAAAAGGAGCATAATTTTAAACATAAAACTATGGAAGTCCATATAGGAAGGGGATACCCTCAAAATACTTAGATCACCTGGATCCCATCCTCTAAAATAAATAAGAATTTTCAAACAGCTCAAAGAGCTTAGAGGGCAAAGGCTCAGTTCAAACAGCTTGCAAGTCAATTCCAGCCTGCTCTAAGAAGACAGCTTTCTCAGGCTGAAGGGATTTCTGAAGTCAGTCTTCAGAGAAGACTCTTCCTTCCAAAGGAATTGGGCCAAAAGCTCAAAACCTAGCAGATTTATTTTAAGGAGTCTCTCTCCAAGGGAACTGGGGCAAGGGCAATTCCACTCAGCTTTCATTGAAACTGTCTGATCTCAAGATCAGAAAAAAATGACAAAACAGTACTCATATACAGAACAAGGCCTTAACTAGAAAGACAAAACCTTTGAATAGATTCTCAATTAAGTCCGGAGAGCTTCAAATGCAAGAGAATAAGAACTCAGATCCAGGCAACAGATATATCTACCAACTCCAGGGCAGCAAGAATGTAATGAGTAACAATGGGACCAATTGCTGGTACCACATTTGTTTGCCCACCTGCCCTGAAGTGACTGAATGTCTTCTCTGATCCCTGTGAAGGCCACCAAAATACTGATCTAAGACTGGTGAGTCTACCATCATATTAAGCCACATGCAAGTCCCCTCAAGGCAAGGGAAGGAGAATGCTTTTAATAAGGAGGGAAAATAAATTGGGAGGGCCCTAGTGAACAAAGAGTCCATGGCTTTCTATTGACGAAGTCCTAGCTAGGAAAGAAGAGGAGTCTTCTTCCTGTTGGGCTCCACTATCCTCACAGGACATGTGAGCTCTCCATTCTGGTATCCTGATTCTATTTTGCTAGAGTTCTGTTCAGTAATTTTTATAATAATCAATAACATTATGTCAGAAAAGAGTGCATCTTTTAATTTAAAAATATTGCTAAAAATGCTATAATCTCAGTTTTCAAAAAGTTATAATAGTGACATCAAAGATCATTGATCACAGATCACATAACAAATATAATAATAATAATAAAATTGCTTGAAATATTATGAAAATTACCAAGATGTGACATAGAAATATGAAGTGAGCAAATGCTGTTGGAAAATTGTCACTGATAGACTTGCTTGATACAGAATTGCCACAAACCTTCAATTTGTAAAACTGTAGTTTCTGCAAAGCTGAGTAAAGCAAGCACAATAAAAGGAGGTGTACTTGAATCTTTTTGCATATTATTAAATAATTTCAATGTAACAATAGTAGTAATAAGTGCAGTATCCAAACATTTATGTAAGGACTTTCATTTAATATCAAACTTCCTTAATAAAAGAAAAAGAAGAGGAATCAAAGTAATGCCAGAGAATCTATAGTTAATACTTATCTTTTGATAATTCTAAAATTGTTTCCAAATAAATATTTTCTTCTAAATATAACTCAAGGTTTCCTAGTTCGGGAAGCTTGTGTCGGTGTTCTGGTGGGTGGAGCTGGATTTCTTCTCTCTGGAGTGCAATGAAGTGTCCAGTAATGAGTTATGAGATGTCAATGGATTTGGAGTGACTTTGGGCAGCCTGTATATTGAAGCTCTGGTCTGTGTTCCTGTGTTGCTGGAGAATTTGCATGGTATGTCTTGCTCTGGAACTTGTTGGTCCTTGGGTGGTGCTTGGTTTCAGTGTATGTATGGAGGCATTTGATGAGCTCCTGTCAATTAGTGTTCCTTGGAGTCAAGAGTTCTCTGGTGTTCTCAGGATTTGGACTTAATCCTCCTGCTTCTGGTTTTCAGTCTTATTTTTACAGTAGCTTCAAGACTTCTCCATCTATACAGCACCATTGATAAAACATCTAGGTTAAAGATGACAAGTTTCTCCACAGTGAGGGACACCCAGAGAGGTTCACAGAGTTACATGGAGAAGAGAAGAGGGAGGGGGGAGTTAGAGGTGACCAGGATGAGATGAGGTGGAATCAAAAGAGGAGAGAGCAAGCTAGCCAGTAGTCACTTCCTTATGTGTGCTCCACAGTCTGGACCACTCAGACATGTTCACAGAGCTATACAGAGAAGAGAAGAGGGAGGAAGGAGACAGAGGTGGCCAGGAGGATAAAGGCAGGAATCAAAAAGGGACAGATCCAGCCAGTAATCAGTTCTCTAAGTGTTCTCTACCGTCTGGAACACACAAAGAGATTCACAGAGTTGGGTAGAGAAGAGAAGGGGGGCGGAGGAGATAGAGGCGACCTGGTGGAGAAAAAGGAGACTCCAAAGGGGGAGAGAGCAGTCAAGCCAGTAATCTTGCTCCCAAGTAAAAATGGGTACTGAAGATTGGGTTCTTAAAGGTACAAGATTGATAACAAATACCAAAAAGCGAAGATTAAAAATCTAGAGTAGAGGTTGAATTTTCAAAAATGCAATATTAAAGAAAATAAAAGAGGAGCCTCGCAGGCTGCAGTCCATGAGGTCGCTAAGAGTCAGACACGACTTTCATTTTCATGCATTGAAAAAGGAAATGGCAACCCACTCCAGTGTTCTTGCCTAGAGAATCCCAGGTATGGCGGAGCCTGGCGGGCTGCCATCTATGGGGTTGCACAGAGTCGGACACGACTGAAGTGACTTAGCAGCAACAGTTTTTTGTTTGTGTGTGTGTTTACTTTTAATTAATTAGACAAAATGGATTTAGTGCTTACAAAGACAAAGAGAATGTACTAAACCTAAACATCCACTCAAGTATATATATATATATATACACACACACACACACATATATACATGCATATAATATACTACCTCGAGTTGTTTTGTGATGACCTTATTAGTAACAACTAATAGAAGCAAGGTATGATGTTGTAAAGAGCAGTATTGCAAGGAACCTGGAATGTTAGGTGCATGAATCAAGGCAAATTGGAAGTGGTCAAATAGGAGATAGTAAGAGTGAATATCAACATTCTAGGATTCAGCGAACTAAAATGGACTGGAATGGGTGAACTTAACTCAGATGACCATTATATCTACTTCTGTGGGCAGGAATCCCATAGAAGAAATGGAGTACCCTTCATAATTAACAAAAGAGTCCAAAATGCAGTACTTGGATTCAATCTCAAAAACGACAGAATGATCTCTGTTCCTTTCCAAGGCAAACCATTCAATATCACGGTAATCTAAGTCTATGCCCTGATCAGTAACATTGAAGAACCTGAACGATTTTATGAAAAACTACAAGATCTTTTAGAACTCAAATCTAAGAAAGATGTTCTATTCATTAGAGGGGACTGGAATACAAAAGTAGGAAGTCAGGAAATACCTGGAGTAATAGGCAAATTTGACCTTGAAGTACAGAATGAAGCAGGGCAAAAGCTTATAGAGTTTTGCCAACAGAATGCACTGGTAATAGCAAACACCCTCTCCCAACACAAGAGAAGACTCTACACATGGACTTCACCAGACAGCCAACACAAATATTAGATTAATTATATTCTTTGCAGCAAAAGATGGAGAAGCTCTATAGAGTCAGCAAAAAACAAGACAGATCTGACTGTTGCTCAGATCATGAACTCCTTATTGCCAAATTCAGACTTAAAGAAAGTGCAGAAAACCACTAGACCATTCAGGTATGACCTAAATCAAATCCCTTATGATTATATAGTGAAGTGAGAAATAGATTTGAGGGAGAAGATTTGATAGACAGAGTGCCTGATGAGCTGTGGATAGAGGTTTGTGACATTGTACAGGAGACAGGAATCAAGATGATCCCCAAGAAAAAGAAATGCAAAAAGTCAAAATGGTTGTCTGAGGAGGACAAATAGATGAGAAAAGAAGAGACATTAAAGGCAGAGGAGAAAAGGAAAGATATAAGCATCTGAATGCAGAGTTCCAAAGATTAGCAAGGAGAGATAAGAAAGCCTTCCTCAGTGATCAGTGCAAAAAAATACAGGAAAATAATGGAATGGGAAAGACTAGAGTTCTCTTCAAGAAAATTAAAGATACCAAGGGAACATTTCATGCAAAGATGGGCGCAATAAAGGATAGAAATGTTATGGACCTAACAGAAGCAAAGAAGAGGTGGCAAGAATACAAAGAAGAACTGTACAAAAAAAGATTTTCACAATCCAGATAATCACAATGGTGTGATCACTCACCTAGAGCAAGACATCCAGGAATGTGAAGTCAAGTGGGCCTTAGGAAGCATCACTACGAACAAAGCTAGTAGAGGTGCTGGAATTCCATTTGAGCTATTTCAAATCCTAAAACATGATGCTGTGAAAGTGCTACACTCAACATGCCAGCAAATTTGTAAAACAGCCGTGGCCACAGTACTGGAAAAGATCAGTTTTCATTCCAATCCCAAAGAAAGGCAATGCCAAAGAATGCTCAAACTCCCGCACAATTGCACTCATCTCACACGCTAGTAAAGTAATGTTCAAAATTATCCAAGCCAGGTTTCAGCAATAAGTGAAGCATGAATTTCGAGATATTCAAGCTGGTTTTAGAAAGGCAGAGGAACCAGAGATCAAATTGCCAACATCAGCTGGATCATTGAAAAAATAAGAGAGTTCCAGAAAAAAAATCTATTTGTGCATTATTGACTATGCTAAAGCCTTTGACTGTGAGGATCACAATAAATTGTGGAAAATTCTGAAAAAGATGGGAATACCAGACCACCTGACCTGCCTCTTGAGAAATCTGTATGCAGGTCAGGAAGCAACGGTTATAACTGAACACGAACCAAC
>NW_011494829.1:1204215-1206670 GCF_000754665.1 Bison bison bison
GATATGCAGATGACACCACCCTTATGGCAGGAAGTGAAGAACTGAAGAGCCTCTTGATGAAAGTGAAAGTGGAGAGTGAAAAAGTTGGCTTAAAGCTCAATATTCAGAAAACGAAGATCATGGCATCTGGCCCCATCACTTCATGGGAAATAGATGGGGAAACAGTGGAAACAGTGTCAGACTGTATTTTTGGGGCTCCAAAATCACTGTAGATAATGATTGCAGCCATGAAGTTAAAAGATGCATACACCTTGGAAGGAAAGTTATGACCAACCTAGAGAGCATATTAAAAAGCAGACACATTACTTTGCCAACAAAGGTCCACCTAGTCAAGGCTAGGTTTTTTTCCAGTAGTCATGTATGGATATGAGTTGGACTATAAAGAAAGCTGAGCACCAAAGAATTGATGCTTTTGAACTGTGTTGGAGAAGTCTCTTGAGAGTCCCTTGGACTGCAAGGAGGTCCAACCAGTCCATCCGAAAGGAGATCAGTCCTGGGTGTTCATTAGAAGGACTGGTGTTGAAGCTGAAACTCCAATACTTTGGCCACTGATGCGAAGAGCTGACTCATTTGAAAAGACTCTGATGCTGGGAAAGACTGAAAGAGGCAGAGAAGGCAATGACAGAGGATGAGATGGTTGGATGGCATCACAGACTCAGTGGATATGAGTTTTGGTAAACTCTGGGATTTGGTGATGGGCAGGGAAGCCTGGTACGCTGTGGTCCATGGGGTAGCAAAGAGTTGGATACGACTGAGCGACTAAAATGAACTGAGCTAACCACAACTATGGTTAGACCAACCCTTGTGGTTATTATTATCATTGCAAGATCCCCTTCAGCAATAACTACTAGGAAACTTTGAAGGAAAAAATAATAATAAAACAAGCTTATTACTTTTTGATCTAGAAACTATACAGCACATCTGGGTCAAGTAGTGAGGTAACTGGTATGGTGAGAGAGCAAGATAACACAAAGTGGGTTCTGCTTTTATTTAGATAAAGTGAGGGCAGAATTTAATGGTCTTTTCTTATTGGTGAATTTAAGACATAAGCATGGCAATTTAAAGTATTGAGAGAGAAGAAAAAGAAAATAGGTAGTCTAACGTGGAGGTTTTTTAAATCAACAAATATCACTAAAAGAAAGTAATCTCAGTGGGAGAAAGTGGCCTGGCTCTTTATCTGTTCTGTAGGTGACAATGTGTTTGAGATAGCAGTCTTTGAAGTGGATGCCACAGAAACTGAAACTGCAGTCAGGCACCTGCATTACAGTAAAGAAAAATACAAAAACATGGACAGCTGTCAGGGTTTCCACTCTACAAATATATTAACAAAAGCCTGGAATTTACTGGGTAATGCATATTCACTGAAATGATACAAAATGCAATGACATTGTATCAAACTAAGTCTTCTATTCAGAAAAATACTTTTATAAAATATATTGCATTTTAAAATAACTTTGTTCCCATTTTCTCACTTTGCAAAACTTCTCCAGTTCTGACATTCCATCATAATTACTGTGGAAATTATGCAGGACTGAAGAAAAAGCCACAACCCAAAAGCTGCAAGTTTTTTTTTTTTGGTGGGAGTTGGGGGAATCTTGCTGAGGACTATAGCCCCAGAGGCAGCCTCTCAGTTTGAAGGAACTGCTCTGAGGAGGTAATGAAGGAACCAGAAAATATGAGAATTTGGGGGGAAAAGAAAATAATAAAACAACAAGGAAACCCATGAAGTCCAGCATCAAAGATTACTACTAATCACACACACACACACACACACACACAATCCAGACATTTCAAGTTAATGATTTTACTGCCTTTCTATATATGGGAAGAAGCAAGTGTTTGGGCTCACTGAAATTATTCCTTACATATGAACCTTAATTGTATGCAGTTATTATTTGAAAAACATAATACTTCATGTGCTGTTTCCATCCCTGATTTCCCTCAGGGGCAGTGTCAGGGGGAAGTTACAGTGGCTGATGGCCTGCTGGTGGACAGAATTTGTTGTTTACTGGAATCACAGGCAACATTCCTCATCCATCGTATAATTCATTGCCAATAGCAAATTAGGGTTAGGGTTAGGGTTAGATGAGTTAATGAGTTCATCTTTACAGAATTATTTCAAAAATAAATTATTAACAAAATTATTTTACATTTTGATGGCTATAGGCATCAAATATATATATATATAGTTGCTGGATATTAGACTCTGTAAATTAAGGGTGCCTAAGTTCTATTAACAACAGACTGGTTCCAAATAGGAAAAGGAGTACGTCAAGGCTGTATATTGTCACCCTGCTTATTTAACTTATATTTAGAGTACCTCATGAGAAATGTTGGACTGGAAGAAGCACAAGCTAGAATCAAGATTGCTGGGAGAAATATCAATAACCTCAGATATGCAGATGACATCACCCTTATGGCAGACAGTGAAGAGGAACTAAAAAGCCTCTTGATG
>NW_011494829.1:1206770-1214910 GCF_000754665.1 Bison bison bison
AAAAAAGATGGGAATACCAGACCACCTGACCTGCCTCTTGAGAAATCTGTATGCAGGTCAGGAAGCAACGGTTATAACTGAACACGAACCAACAGAATGGTTCCAAATCGGGAAAGGAGTACGTCAAGGTTGTATATTGTCACCCTGCTTATTTAACTTGTTTTCAGAATACATCATGAGAAACGCTGGGCTGGAAGAAGCACAAGCTGGAATCAAGATTGACGGGACAAATATCAACAACCTCAGATATGCAGATGACACCACCCTTATGGCAGGAAGTGAAGAACTGAAGAGCCTCTTGATGAAAATGAAAGAGGAGAGTGAAAATGTTAGCTTGAAGCTCAACATTCAGAAAACTAAGATCATGGCATCTGGTCCCATCACTTCATGGGAAATAGATGGGGAAACAGTGGAAACAGTGTTGAACTTTATTTTGGGGGGCTCCAAAATCACTGCAGATGGTGACTGCAGCCATGAAATTAAAAGATGCTTACTCCTTGGAAGGAAAGTTATGACCAACCTAGATACCGTATTCAAAAGCAGAAACATTACTTTGCCAACAAAGGTCCGTCTAGTCAAGGTTATGGTTTTTCTGGTAGTCATGTATGGACATGAGAGTTGGACTGTGAAGAAAGCTGAGCACCAAAGAATTGATGCTTTTGAACTGTGGTGTTGGAGAAGACTCTTGTGAGTCCCTTGGACTTCAAGGAGATCCAACCAGTCCATTCTAAAGGAGATCAGTCCTGGGTGTTCTTTGGAAGGAATGATGCTAAAGCTGAAACTCCAGTACTTTGCCCACCTCATGCAAAGAATTGACTCATTGAAAAAGACTGATGCTGGGATTGGGGACAGGAGGAGAAGGGGATGATAGAGGATGAGATGGCTGGATGGCATCACCGACTCGATGTACCTGAGTTTGAGTGAACTCTGGGAGTTGGTGATGGACAGGGAGGCCTGGTGTGCTACAAATCATGGGGTTGCAAAGAGTCGGACACGACTGAGTGACTGAACTGACTGACTGACTGAAGTTCTATTAGAGCTTCCCAGGTGGTTCAATGGTGAAGAATCTGCCTGCCAATGCAGGAGACATGAGTTCAGTCTCTGAGTTGGGAAGATCCCATGGAGAAAGAAATGGCAACCCACTCCAGTATTCTTGCCTAGGAAATCTCATGGTCAGAGGAGACAGGCAGACTACAGTCCATGGGGATGGCAAAAGAGTAGTACACGACTTAGGAACTAAATAACAATTTCTGCTAACGTCTTTCAGTAGCTCTAGTCTTTCAAATACTAGAGAATTTATCCAAGCTTTAAATTATTTTAAATTTGTAAAACACTGGATTCAATAGATAATAGACCATATATAATTTTATTTACCTTTTTTTCACTAAAAAATATATTGGAGCATACAGTTGCTTTACAATGTTGTGTTAGTTTCTGTTGTACAGTAAGGTGAATCAGTTATATGTACACATATATCCACTTTTTTTTAGATTTCCTTCCCATTTAGTCATCACAGATCATTGAGTAGAGTTTCCAGTGCTAAACAGTAGGTTCTCATTATCTATTTTAATATAGTAGTGTATATATGTCAATCCCAACCTCCTAATTCGTCCAATACCCCCACCCTTCATTGTAACCACAAGTTTATTCTTTACATTTGTAACTCTATTTCTGCTTTGCCAATAAGCTCATCTGTAAATTTTTTCTAGATTCTACAAATAATAAATATTATATGACATTTTTCTTTTTCAGTCTGAGTTACTTCACTCTGTATGACAGTCTCTAGATCCACCCATGTTGCTTCAAATGACACTATTTTGCTCATTTTTATGGCTGGAGTAATATTCAATTGTATATATGTGAAAGTGATAGTGAAAGTGTTTGTCGCTCAGTCATTTCTGACTCTTTGTGACCCCATGGACTGTAGCCTGCCAGGCCCCTCTGTCCATGGAATTCCCCAGGCAAGAATACGGGAGTAGGTAACCATTTCCTTCTCCAAAGGATCTTCCAAACCCAGAGATCAAACCCAGGTCTCCTGCACTGCAGGCAGGTCCTTTACCATCTGAGCCACCAGAGCCACCAGGGAAAGCCTATAGTTGCTCAATTGTGTCAGACTCACTGACTCTTTGGACTGTAGCCTGTCAGGCTCCTCTGTCCATGGCACTTTTTCAGGCAAGAATACTGGAGTAGGTTGCCATTTCCTCCTCCAGGGAATCTTCACCACCCAGGAATCAAACACAGGTCTCTTGTGTCTTCTACACTGCAGGCTGATTCTTTACCTGCTGAGCCATCTGGGTTTCTCATAGTAGCTTATATGGCAAAGAATCTGCCTGCAATGCATGAGTTCAGTTCAATTCAGTCACTCAGTCGTGTCCGACTCTTTGCGACCCCATGAATTGCAGCATACCAGGCCTCCCTGTCCATCACCAACTCCCGGAGTTCACTCAAACTCAGGTCCATCGAGTCTGTGATGCCATCCAGCCATCTCATCCTCTGTCATCCTCTTCTCCTCCTGCCCCCAATCCCTCCAAGCATCAGAATCTTTTCCAATGAGTCAATTCTTTGCATGAGGTGGGCAAAGTACTGGAGTTTCAGCTTTAGCATCATTCCTTCCAAAGAACACCCGGGACTGATCTCCTTTAGAATGGACTGGTTGGATCTCCTTGCAGTCCAAGGGATCTCCTTGCAGTCCAAGGGACTCTCAAGAGTCTTCTCCAACACCACAGTTCAAAAGCATCAATTCTTCGGCGCTCAGCTTTCCCACGTTCAATCACTGGGTTGGGAAGATCCCTGGGAGAAGGAAATGGCTACTCACTTCCATGTTCTTGCGTGGGAAATCCAATGAACAGAGGAACCTGGTGGGCTACAGTCTATCAAGACACAGAGTCAGACACGACTGAGTGACTAACACTTTGACTTTCACTTTTTCATAGTAATATTCTACATTAATTTCTCGCATATCAGTTCTCACAAGTGTAACTTGGTGAGGTCTAGATGCCACCACACATGCCATGGGATGCACTTAAATGAGGACCCCCCACAGTGGGACTCCCCCTAGTTTTATATAGGACTGCTGTTTTTTTTTTTTTTTTTAATATGCGGGGGGTGGGGGGTGGCGGGGATAGAGAAGCTTATCTTTACTCTGGAGCATAAGAGAGTAAATTGCATTCCAGAGAGGGGAATGATATTTTTACTTTTCTGGAATGTTTCTGCGGTTGTGCAGGCTCAGGAGAACCGAGAGGAGCTACTCCGCCTTCAGGGTCAGGAGGGGTGGCCGTGAGGAGATACCCCTCATCTGAGGTAAGGGACAGTGGCTGTGCTTTGCTGAAGCAGCCATGAAGAGATACCCCACGTTCAAGGTAAGAGAGACCCAAGTAAGATGGTAGGTGTTGTGAGAGGACATCAGAGGACAGACACACTGAAACCATAATCACAGAAAACTAGCCAATCTGATCACATGGACCACAGTCTTGTCTAACTCAATGAAACTAATCCATGCCGTATGGGCCACCCAAGATGGGAAGGTCATGGTGGAGAGGTCTGACAGAATGTGGTCCACTGGAGAAAGGAAAGTCAAACCACTTCAGTATTCTTGCCTTGAGAACCCCATGATAGTATGAAAAGGCAAAATGATAGGATACAGAAAGGGGAACTCCCCAGGTCGATAGGTACCCAAGATGCTACTGGAGATCAGTGCAGAAATAAGTACAGAAAGAATGAAGGGATGGAGCCAAAGCAAAAACAATACCCAGCTGTGGATGTGACTGGTGATAGAAGCAAATATTGCATAGAAACCTGGAATGTTAGGTCCATGAATTAAAGCAAATTGGAAGTGGTCAAACAGGAGATGGCAAGAATGAACGTCGACATTCTAGGAATCAGCAAACGAAAATGGACTGGAATGGGTGAATTTAACTCAGATGACAATTATATCTACTACTGCGGACAGGAATCCATTAAAAGAAATGGAGTAGCCATCATGGTCAACAAAAGAGTCCAAAATGCAGTACTTGGATGCAATCTCAAAAATGACAGAATGATCTCTGTTTCCAAGGAAAACCATTCAATATCACAGTAATCCAAGTTTATGCCCCAACCAGCAATTCTGAAGAAGTTGAAGTTGAACCATTCTATGAAGACCTACAAGACCTTTTAGAACTAACACCCAAAAAAGATGTCCTTTGCATTATAGGGGGCTGAAATGAAAAAGTAGGAAGTCAAGAAACACCTGGAGTAACAGACAAATGTGGCTTATAATATGGAATGAAGCAGGGCAGAGGCTAATAGAGTTTTGCCAAGAAAACGCATTGGTCATAGCAAACACCCTCTTCCAACAATACAAGAGAAGACTCTACACATGGACATCACCAGATGGTCAACATTGAAATCAGATTGATTATATTCTTTGCAGCAAAAGATGGAGAAGCTCTATACAGTCAGCAAAAACAAGACCAGGAGCTGACTGTGGCTCAGATCATGAACTCCTAATTGCCAAATTCAGACTTAAATTGAAGAAAGTAGGGAAAACCACTAGACGATTCAGGTATGACTTCAATCAAATCCCTTATGATTATACAGTGGAAGTGAGAAATATATTTAAGGGACTAGATCTGATAGATAGAGTGCCTGATGAACTATGGACTGAGGTTCATGACATTGTATAGGAGACAGGGATCAAGAATATCCCCATGGAAAAGAAATGCAAAAAAGCAAAATGGTTGTCTGAGGGGCCTTACAAATAGCTGTGAAAAGAAGAGAAGCCAAAAGCAAAGGAGAAAAGGAAAGATATAAGCATCTGAATGCAGAGTTCCAAAGAATAGCAAGAAGAGATAAGAAAGCCTTCCTCAGCGATCAATGCAAGGAAATAGAGGAAAATAACAGAACGGAAAAAACTAGAGATCTCTTTAAGAGAATTAGAGATACCAAGGGGACATTTCATGCAAAGATGGGTACGATAAAGGGCGGGAATGGTATGGACCTAACATAAGCAGAAGATATTAAGAAGAGGTGGCAAGGATACACAGAACTGTACAAAAAAGATCTTCACGACCAAGATAATCCCAATGGTATGATCAATCACCTAGAGCCAGACATCCTGGAATGTAAAGTCAAGTGGGCCTTAGAAAGCATCACTACAAACAAGGCTAGTGGAGGTGATGGCGTTCCATTTGAGCTATTTCAAATCCTGAAAGATGATGTTGTGAAAGTGCTGCACTCAATATGCCAGCACATTTGGAAAACTCAGCAGTGGCCACAGGACTGGAAAAGGTCAGTTTTCATTCCAATCCCAAAGAAAGGCAATGCCAAAGAATGCTCAAACTACCGCACAATTCCACTCATCTCACACGCTAGTAATGTTCAAAATTATCCAAGCCAGGCTTTAGCACTACATGAATTGTGAACTTTCAGATGTTCAAGCTGGTTTTAGAAAAGGCAGAGGAACCAGAGATCAAATTGCCAACATCCTCTGGATCATGGAAAAAGCAAGAGAGTACCAGAAAAGCATCTATTTCTGCTTTATTGACTATGCCAACGCCTTTGACTGTGTGGATCACAATAAACTGTGGAAAATTCTGAAAGAGATGGGAATAATAGACCACCTGACCTGCCTCTTGGAAACCTATATGCAGGTCAGGAAGCAACAGTTAGAACTGGACATGGAACAACAGACTGGTTCCAAATAGGAAAAGGAGTACGTCAAGGCTGTATATTGTCACCCTGCTTATTTAACTTATATGCAGATTACATCACGAGAAACGCTGGACTGGAAGAAGCACAAGCTGGAATTAAGATTGCTGGGAGAAATCTCAATAACCTCAGATATGAAGATGACACCACCCTTACGGCAGAAAGTGAAGAGGAATAAAAAGCCTCTTGATGAAAGTGAAAGTGGAGAGTGAAAAATTTGGCTTAAAGCTCAACATTCAGAAAACGAAGATCATGGCATCTGGTCCCATCATTTCATGGGAAATAGTTTGGAAAACAGTGGAAACAGTGTCAGACTGTATTTTTAGGGGCTCCAAAATCACTGCTGATAGTGACTGCAGCCATGAAATAAAAAGACACTTACTCCTTGGAAGGAAAGTTATGACCAACCCAGATAGCATATTGAAAAGCAGAGACATTACTTTGCCGAAAAAGGTCCATCTAGTCAAGGCTATGGTTTCCCCTGTTGTCATGTATGGATGTGAGAGTTGGACTGTGAAGAAAGCTGAGCACCGAAGAATTGATGCTTTTGAACTGTGGTGTTGGAGAAGACTCTTGAGAGTCCCTTGGACTGCAGAGATCCAACCAGTCCATTCTGAAGGAGATCAGCCCTGGGATATATTTGGAAGGAATGATGCTAAAGCTGAGAGTCCAGTACTTTGGCCACCTCATGTGAAGAGTTGACTCATTGGAAAAGACTCTGATGCTGGGATGGATTGGGGGCAGGAGGAGAAGGGGACGACAGAGGATGAGATGGGTGATGGCATCACTGACTCGATGGACGTGAGTCTGAGTGAACTCCAGGAGTTGATGATGGACAGGGAGGCCCGGTGTGCTGCGATTCATGGGGTCGCAAAGAGTCGGACACGACTGAGTGACTGAACTGAACTGAATATTCCATCATGTATATATACTAGATGTTCTTTATAGATTCATCTGTTGGTGGACATCTAGGTTGTTTCCATGTGTAAATAGTGCTGCAGTGAAAAATGGGATACATGCATCTTTCTTAATTTTGGTTTCCTCACAGTATATGCCTAGGAATGGGATTGCTGGGTCATATGGTGGTTTTATTCTTAATTTTGTATGGTATTTCCATACCCTCTTCCGTAGCGGCTGTATCAACTTACATTCCCACCAACAGTGCAAGAACTTTCCATTTTCTCCACACTCTCTCCAGCATTTATTGTCTGTAGACTTTTTGATGATGGCCATTCTGACTGGTGTGATGTGATATCTCAGTGTAGTTTTGATTTGCATTTCTCTAATAGTGAATGATGTTGAGCATCTTTTCATGTGTTTGTTTGCCTTCTGTATGTATTCTTTGGAGAAATGTCTGTTTAGGAATTTTTCCTGCTTTTTGTTTGGGTTGTTTTTCTGGTATTGAGTTGTATGAGCTGCTTGTATATTTTGGAAATTAATCCTTTGTCAGTTTCCTTTGCTATTATTTTTTCCCATTCTGAAGGTTGTCATTTCACCTTGCTTATAGTTTCCTTTGCCATGAAAAAGCTTTTAAGTTTAATCAGGTCCCATTTGTTTACTTTCATTTTTATTTCTGTTATTCTAGGAGGTGGGTCATAGATTACCTTTGATTTATGTCATCGAGTGTTCTGCCTATGTTTTCCTCTAAGAGTTTTATAATTTCTGATCTTACACTTAGGTCTTTAATTCATTTTGAGTTTATTTTTGTGTATGGTGTTAGGAAGTGTTTTAATTTCATTCTTTTACTTGAAGGTGTCCTATTTTCCCAGCACCATTTATTGTAGAGGCTGTCTTTGCCCAATTTTATATTCTTGCCTCCTTTGTCAAAAATAAGGTAACCTTAGGCGTATGGGTTTATTTCTGGGCTTTCTATCTTGTTCCATTGGTCTATATTTCTGTTTGTGCCAGTACCATACTGTCCTGATAACTGTATTATAATTGTATTACAATCTGAATACAGATTATAATTATCAGTTATAACTGATAACTGTATTGTAATCTGAAGTCAGGAAGATTGATTCCTCCAGCTCCATTATTTGTTCTTAAGAGTGCTTTGTATTCTTTTTAATAGCTGAGTAATACTCCATTGTGTATATGTACCACAGCTTTCTTACCCATTCATCTGCTGATGGGCATCTAGGTTGCTTCCATGTCCTGGCTATTATAAACAGTGCTGTGATGATCATTGGGGTACACGTGTCTATTTCCCTTCTGGTTTCCTCAGTGTGTATGCCCAGCAGTGGGATTGCTGGATCATAAGGCAGTTCTATTTCCAGTTTTTTAAGGAATCTCCACACTGTTCTGCATAGTGGCTGTACTAGTTTGCATTCCCACCAACAGTGTAAGAGGGTTCAGTTCTAATGAGGTGGATGAAACTGGAGCCTATTATACAGAGTGAAGTAAGCCAGAAAGAAAAACACCAATACAGTATACTAATGAATATATATGGAAT
>NW_011494829.1:1215010-1219512 GCF_000754665.1 Bison bison bison
ACTGGATGCTTGGGGCTAGTGCACTGGGACGACCCAGAGGGATGGTACTGGGAGGGAGGAGGGAGGAGGGTTCAGGATGGGGAACACATGTATACCTGTGGCGGATTCATTTTGATATTTGGCAAAACTAATACAATTTGTAAAGTTTAAAAATAAAATAAAATTTAAAAAAAAAAAAAAAAGAGTGCTTTGGCTATTTGGAGTCTTTCTTGTTTCTATACAAGTTGTGAAATTTTTTGTTCTTGTTCTGTGAAAAATGCCATTGGTAATTTATAGGGGTTGCATTGAAACTGTAGATTGTGTTTGGTAGTATAGTTATTTTCACAATATCGATTCTTCCTACCCAGGAACATGGAATATCTCTCCATCTGCTAATGTTATCTTTTTGGTTTGTTAGTGTGATAATTTTCTGTGTACAGTTCTTTTGTCTCCTTAGGTAAATTTATTCCTAGATATTTAATTCTTTTTGTTGCAATGGTGAATGGGATTGAATCCTTAATTTCTATTTCTGATTTTCCATTTTTAGTATCTAGAAATGCAGGAGATTTCTGTGTATTAATTTTGTATCCTTCAACTTTGCCAAATTCACTGATTAGCTCTAGTAATTTTCTGATACTATCTTCAGGGTTTTCTATGTACAATATCATGTCATCTGCACACAGTGAGAGTTTACTTCTTCTTTTCCAATATGGATTCCTTTTATTTCTTTTTCTTCTCTGATTGATGTAGATAGGACTTCCAGAACTATGTTGAATAAGAGTGGTGAAAATGGACACCCTTGTCTCGTTCCTCATCTTAGGGGGAATGCTTTCAGTTTTTCACCATTGAGAGTAATGTTTGTTGTAGGCTTATCATACATAGTCTTTACTATGTTGAGTAGGTTCCTCCCACGCCCATTTTTTGAAATGTTTTAATGATAAACGAGTGCTGAATTTTGTCAAAGGCTTCTTCTGCATCTATTGAGATTATCATATGGTTTTTATCTATCAGTTTGTTAATATAGTATATCACATTGATTGATTTGTATATACTGAAGAATCCTTGCATCCCTGGAATAAACCCAACTTGATCATGGTGTATGAGCTTTTTCACATGTTGCTGAATTCTGTTTGCTAAAATTGTGTTGAGGATTTTTGCATCTATGTTCATCAGTGATATTGCCTGTAGTTTCCTTTTTTTGTGCATTGTCTTTTTCTGGTTTTTGTATCAGAGTGACAGTGGACTCACAGAATGAGTTTGGAAGTGTTCCTTCCTCTGCAATTTCTTGAAAGGGTTTTAGGATAGGCATTAGCTCTTCCCTAAATGTTCTTTAGAATTCTCCTGTGAAGCTATCTGGTCTTGGGGCTTTTGTTCTTTTTTTGGAAGATTTTTTTAATCACAGCTTCAATTTCAGTGTTTGTAATTGGTTTGCACTTAATTTCTATTTCTTAATTTCTCATCTTCTAAGACTAAACTTTTCTAAGAGTCTGTCCTTTTCTTCCAGGCTATCCATTTTATTGCCATATAGTTGTTCATAATAGTCTCTTATAATCTTGTATGTCTTAATTGTCTGTTGTAACCTATCCTTTTTCATTTCTAGTTTTGTTGATTTGATTTTTCTCTTTTTTTCTTGTTGAGTCTGTCTAAAGGTTTGTCAATTTTGTTTATCTTGTCAAAGAATCAGCTTTTAGTTTTATTAATATTTACTATTGTTGCTTTCATTTCTTTTTCAGTTATTTCCATTCAGATCTTTATGATTTCTTTCCTTCTACTAATTTTTGTTCTTCTTCTTCTTCATTTTTCAGTTGTTTTAGGTGTAAAGTTGGGTTGTCTATCTTTTTTTTTCTTGTTTCTTGAAGTAGGATTGTATTGCTATAAACTTGCGTCTTAGAACTGCTTTTGCTACATACCATAGGTTTTGAGTTGTCGTGTTTTCATTGCCATTTTTTTCTAGAAATATTTTGATTTCCCTTTTAATTTCTTTTTAATTTTAATTCCCTTTTAATTTAATTTACCCTTTAATTTCTTAACTTCTCCGTTATTAAAAATGTTTTGTTTAATCTCAGTGTGTTTGTGGAGTTTGTGAACTTACAGTTTTTGTTTTTGTTTTCTTGTAATTGATATCTAGTCTCATAATGTTTTGGTCAGAGAAGATGCTTGATACAATTTTCAATTTTCTTAAGTTTACTGAGGTTTGATTTGTGACCCAAGACATGGTCTATCCTGGAGAATGTTCCATGTGCACTTGAGGAGAAGGTGTATTCTTCTGCATTTGGATGGAATGTCCAAATTATCTCATTGAAGATATCAATGAGATCCATCGCATCTAATTATTGTTTAGGACTTGTGTTTCCTTATTAATTTTCTGGTTTCATGATTTGTCCATTGGTGTGACTGCAGGGTTAATGTCTCCTACTAATATTGTGTTACTGTAAATTTCTCCTTTTATGTCTGGTAATGTTTGTCTTATGTATTGTGCTCCTATGTTGAGTGCATAGATATTTCTGATTGCTATATCTTCCTCTGGAATTGATCCCTTGATCATTAGGCAGTGTTCTTCTTTATCTCTTATAATCTTCTTTATTTTAAGGTCTATTTTGTCTGATATGAAGATTGCAATACTAGCTTTCTTTTGCTTCCCCTTTGCATGGAATATATTTTTCCACACTTTCACATCCAGTCTATATGTGTCTAAAGGTCTGAAGCATGTTTATTGTAGACAGCATATATGCTGCTGCTGCTAAGTCACTTCAGTTGTGTCCTACTCTGTGCGATCCCATAGACGGCAGCCCACCAGGCTCCTCCATCCCTGGGATTCTCCAGGTAAGAATACTGAAGTGGGTTGTCATTTCCTCCTCCATAGACAGCATATATGTGGGTCTTTTTTTCTTTTTTTTTTTATCCATTCAGCCAGTCTATGTCTTTTGGTTGGAACATTTAATCCATTTACATTTAAAGTAATTATTGATATATATGTTGTTATTGCCATTTTCTTACTTATTTGGGGTTGATTTTGTAGATTTTTTTTTCTTCTCTTGTATTTCTTGATTATATAAGTCTCTTTAACATTTGTTGTAAAGTTGGTTTGTTGGTACTGAATTCTCTTAACTTTTGCCTGTTTGAAAAGCTTTTTATTTATCCATCAGTTTTGAATGAGATCCTTGCTGGGTACAATAATCTTGGTTGTAGATTTTTCCCCTTCAGTATGTTAAATATATCTTGCCATTCCCTTCTGGCCTGCAGAGTTTCTGCTGAAAGATCAACTGTTAAATGTATGGGGTTTACCCTGTATGTTACATGTTGCCTTTCCCTTGCTGGTTTTAATATTCTTTGTGTTTAATCTTGTTAGTTTGATTAGTATGTGTCTTGGCATACTTGGCTTCTCCTTGCGTTTATCCTGTATGGGACTCTCTGTGTCTCTTGGGCTTGATTGACTATTTCCTTTTCCATGTTGGTGACATTTTCAAATATAGTCTCTTAAAAAATTTTCTTATACCCTTTCTTTTTCTCTTCTGCTTCTGGGACTGCTATAAATCGAATGTTGGTGCAGAGGTCTCTGAGACTATCCTCAGTTCTTTTCATTCTTTTTACTTTATTTTGCTCTTCAGAAGTTATTTCTACCATTTTATCTTCCAGTTCACTGATTCATTCTTCTGCTTCAGATATTCTGTTATTGATCCCTTCTAGAGTATTTTTAACTTCAGTAATTGTTGTTTGTTTCTGTATGTTTTTCTTTAATTCTTCTAGGTCTTTGTTAATTGATTTTTGCATTTTCTCCACTCTGTTTTCAAGGTTTTTGATCATATTTGCTATCATTATTCTGAATTATTTTTCAGGTAGTTTGCCTATTTCCTTTTCATTTATTTGGACTCCTGAGTTTCTAGTTTGTTCCTTCATTTGTGTAGTATTTCTTGGCTTTTCATTATTATTATTTTTTTTTAACTTATTGTGTTTGAGGTTTCCTTTTCCCAGGCTTCAAGGCTGAATTCTTTTTTTTTCTGGTTTCTGCCCTCCTAAGGTTGGTCCAGTGGTTTGTATAAGCTTAGTGTAGGGCGAGATTTGTTCTGAGTTGGTTTATTGTTGTTGTTGGTGGTGGTGTTTGTTTTTCCTCTGATGAGCAAGGCTGAATGAGATGGTAATCCTGTCTGCTAATGATTGGGTTTGTACTTTTGTTTTGTTTGTTGTTTAGATGAGGTGTCCTGCACAAGATGCTGCTGGTAGTTGGGTGCTTCCTGGTCTTGTATTCAAGTGGATTTCTTTGTGTGAGTTCTCACTGTTTGATACTCCCTAGAGTTAGTTCTCTGGTAGTCTAAGGTCTTGGAGTCAGTGTTCCCAATCCAAAGGCTCAGGGTTTGATCTCTGATGAGGAATGAAGATTCCACAATTGGTTTGTTATGGCATTGCTGCTGAGTCACTTCAGTCATGTCCAACTCTGTGCAACCCCATAGACGGCCGCCCACCAGGCTCCCCCGTCCCTGGGACTCTCAAGGCAAGAACACTGGAGTGGGTTGCCATTTCCTTCT
>NW_011494829.1:1219612-1219773 GCF_000754665.1 Bison bison bison
CATTTTTGCCTGTGGCAGCTCTGCCCCAGTGAGGGTTCAACATGAAGGTGGCACAGCTGCTTGACTTGCAGGACACTGGCAGCTCCAAATGTCCAGGGACATGGACTGGCTCCACAACAGGAGTTATGGCCCTATCAGTCTTTTTTTTTTTTTTTTTGGGC
>NW_011494829.1:1220046-1223702 GCF_000754665.1 Bison bison bison
GCAAAGTTAGATAGAGGTAGATAAAGAAGATTTACATACATTAAAGATGAACTGCAAGTGGAAAAGAACAGTAGGAATAAATGTAGAAACAATAAAATAGATTTTTAAAAATTAAAATTAAACAAAGAAAAAAGAGAAGAAGAAGAAAAAAAAAACTAGGAAAAAAAAAAGGAAAACTACCACAGAATGGCAAAAGCCCAGTGTAGAGGTTTATAACTATGTGACTGGGTGGGTGGGGGTGGGGGAGACTCAAAAGCTTAATTAGATTTCATAGTGCCAATAAAATTGAAAACTACAACAGAGGGGAAAATTTTTTTAAAAACCCAAAAGAATACAGAACAAGTCAAAACATAAGAATAATAAATGTTTTTCTTGAGTCACTGCTGTCAGAGCCCTTTCCCTCCCTTGCAGTCACAGTCCACCTCACTTTCCTAGGATGCCCTCCAACACTGTGCTGATCTCTGGACGTGCTGTAGGGGCAGCACAGATTCTAATCTGGTTCTACTTCTGTTTGTTCTTGCCTCCAATGTCCACAGATATCAAAACTAGTGCATTTTCTTTTGTGGTAACTCTCAATGTCCTTTTATATATTCCATAGACACAGTCTGCCTACTTGATCATGTGGATTTAATCTGCATCTTGTACAGCTGGTGAGAAGGTTTTGGGTCTTCTTCCTTAGTCACACTGCCCCTGGATTTCAATTGTAGTTTTATTTCCACCTCTGCATGTGGGTCATCCACTGCGGTTTGTTCCTGAGGCTGCCCTGGAGGACTTGGGTTTGCCCCTGTGAGGGCCAAGTGTGGAGGTGGTGCAGCTGCTTGGGTTGCAGGGGTTCTGGCAGCACCAGGTACTCAGGGGAATTGGCGGCTAGGGCATCAGGAAATATAGTGCTCTAGAAGGGTATGGCAACCAGTATTGGCCAATATGCTCCAGTATTTTTGCCTGGAGAACCCCTCTGACAGAGAGGCCTGGTAGGCCACAATCCATGGGTTTGCAAAGAACTGGACATGACTAAAGTGACCCTGCATATGTAGATGCAATTCTTTTTTTTTTTTTTTTTGGAGCCTCTTTTAGCTGGTGATCAGAAAGCCTCTTTGGCCAGTCTTTCTCTGTAGCTCTGCCCGTTCAGGCACTTAGAGAGCTCCCTTGCCTGGGGTCCTTCTCTGTTGTTTGGCACATCAGACACATAGAGGGCCCACACTGGCTGGGTTCCTACTCTCTAGATTGGCACATCAGGCATTTAAAAGGCACCCTGGGTGGGGTTCTACTCTGTAGTTCACTGCATCAGGCATTTGATGGACCAGCTTCTCTGTTGTTCACCTGCTGGTGCTGGCATGTGGGGAGAGAGAGGATATGGTGATGGCTCCACCCCCCATGCATGACTCAGCAGTATTGCTTTGCTTCCATGGCTGCCTGGCTTTCTTACACAGGCATTTCCCACCACAATCTCCTCCCTCACATCTCCTTGATCTGTCTCTCCACAGTCAACACCAGCCCTGGGATTGCTCCACAATCCCTAAAATCTAGCTTCCAGCCGCTATGCCTTCTAGGGGACCTGCCTCCCTGTCTGGGGTATGCATGGCTGTAACAAGGACTGTCTGATTCTCATTCTATTTAGGATGCCACAGATCAGCTATTTCACTATCAGCTTTAAATGTTTCTCCTCTAAGACAATTGCCCCAGTGTGGAAATCAGACCCCTGCTTCAGTCACCCCACCCACTGTGGGCAGGTCCAGTCCTACACACACTCCTGTTTTTCCCTTATTTCCTTCATCCTACCGAATTTTGTGTGGTTCTATATATTCTTTTCTGCTGGTCAGGTACTCCTGTCTGTGCTCAGCTGGTGTTCTGCAAGCACTTCTGTGTCTGAAGGTGTATTACTGATATATCCGTGGAGAGAGATGTACTCCATGTTCACCTACTCCTCCACCATCTTGTTCTCCTCCTTAAACTTCTTAAGAATCTTTTAGCAAGGCATCTCACAGTTTCATTCTGCACCAAATATCATAAATTATTTACCCTGTTCTGTTGTCAAAACAAGTAACACCAACAACAACAAAAATGTACTTTTCCTGGGAACTTCAAACGTGACTTGTACATTAGCAGTATGATATCAAGTAATAGAAATAATAATTAATATTTGTTCCTAATTACTGAAAATTTAGGAAATGTTTCTTTTTTTTTTTTCAAAAAATTCTACAAACAACAGTAAAGAAATAAAATAAGCATCATTTGCTTGTTTAAAATTTCTGATTTATATTCAGATGTTTAAAGCAAAAATTACTGGAGTATCATCAATCATAAGAATTAATTATTCCATATCTAGTTGAAATTCTTTTTTGACAAATGCCACATAATTTAAAATATCTATGGCATGAGCTCAGTTTTTAGGCTGTAAACTAAAAATATTTGTTCTTACTTTCTAAATACTTAGAGAAAATACATACCTGATGTTTTAACCAAGTAATATCTCTTGCACCACATAACTGGATGAAACTAAAGGAAAGTAATTGCAATTTTAATATTATTAATCAATTAACCATAAATAATGCTGGAAAGTTTTTTATATTATACAGGTATTTGTTGATTTAACTGAAGAACTTTCACTTAATCGAAAGATAATTTTTTAATTTCAATATATATTCGTGAAATAAAATTTCCAGAAATAATAATTGATACTTAATTTTTTCTTTCCTCATCTTATAAAAATGTTTTAAATTTGTTTAAGAACCAGGTAATCTGATAACTTACTAAAGTCATATGATCATATTTTGCTAAATATGATTTTTTTTAATTTTGTTGAATTTTTAATTCTGATCTCAGGAGAATACTTTTATCTATCTTTTTTTTTTTTGAGGAAAGTAATGTCTTTTCAAATTCAGTGAATATTATAATAATCCTTACTTTTTCAACATTATCTGCAAATTTATTTTGTTGTCTTTGTTCTATTGTTAAGTTGTGTCTGACTCTTTGACACCCCATGAACCATAGCACGCCAGGCTTCCCTGTCCTTCACTCTCTCCCGGACTTTGCTCAAACTCATGTCCATCTAGTTCGTAATGCCAGCCAACCATCTCATCCTCTGTCATCCCCTTCTCCTCCTGCCCTAAATTTTTCCTAGCCTCAGAGTCTTTTCCAATGAGTCGTCTATTTACATCAGGTGGCCAATGTATTGGAGCTTCACCTTCATTATAAATCTTTCCAATGAATATTCAGGGTTGATTTCCTTTAGGACTGACTGGTTTGATCTCCCTGCTGTCCAAGGTACTCTCAAGCACCACAATTTGAACGCATTGGTTCTTCAATGCTCAACCTTCTTTATGATCAAGCTCACACATCCATACAAGACTATGGAAAAACCACAGCTTTGACTATCCAGACCTTTGTTGTCAAAGGGATGTCTCTGCTGTTTAATACGCTGTCTAGGTTTGTCAAAGCTTTCCTTCCAAGGAGCAAGCATCTTTTAATATCATGGCTACAGTCACCTTCCATAATGATTTTGGAGCCCAAGAAAATAAAGTCCGTCACCGTTTTGACTTTTTCTCTATCTTTTGCCATGAAGTTATGGAACTGGATACCATTATGTTCGTTTTTTGAATGTTAAGTTTTAAGCCAGGTTTTTTACTTTCCTCCTTCACCCTCAACATATATATATA
>NW_011494829.1:1223802-1226825 GCF_000754665.1 Bison bison bison
TTTGCAACCCCATGAATCGCAGCACGCCAGGCCTCCCTGTCCATCACACACACACACACACACATATATACGTATATATATTTTCATTTTATTTAGCCTAGAATATTGAACTTGGCATTCATTATAAAATTCCCAGGTTAGATATTTTGAAGTCTTTTTAAATTACTTTATACATTTGTATCTTTAATCTATCCTGTATCAGTAATATTTCTTTCTTTATAAATCAATGGGTACCTTCTTATTTTTAACTAGAAAATAATTTAATAAATTTATAAAGTCATTAGTATTATATTTAATTTAAAATTATAATGTAAAAGCCGAAAGATTTATGCAATATGAAACATGTAGAATATCATGTAAGAAACGAGTTGCCAGTCCAGGTTCAATGCGCGATGCTGGATGCTTGGGGCTGGAGCACTGGGACGACCCAGAGGGATGGTGTGGGGAGGGAGGAGGGAGGAGGGTTCAGGATGGGGAACACATGTATGCCTGTGGCGGATTCATTTTGATATTTGGCAAAACTAATACAATTATGTAAAGTTTAAAAATAAAATAAAATTTAAAAAAATAAAATAAAATTATAATGTACCTAGTACAACTTAAGCTACAATGCTATTTGTAATACTTTAAACATTAGTGTTTGGACAAAAGCTATTGATTTGTTTCAATACATCAATAATGATTAGATATATTTATATATATCTCCAGCTTCCCATGTGGCTCAGCTGGTAATGAATCCACCTGCAATGCAAGAGACCTGGGTTTGATCCCCGGGTTCAGAAGATCCCCTGGAGAAGGGAAAGTCTACCCACTCCAGTGTTCTGTCCTGGAGAATTCCATGGACTGTATAGTCCATGGGGTCACAAAGAGTCAGACACAGCTAAGTGGCTTTCAGTTCACCTCCAGAAAGATACACGTACCAGATATTAACACTACTACATAGTTATAAAATAAAAAATACAACAGGGTGGAATATAGTGCTAACAAAACAGTAATTCTTATTTATAGAGTTGTATTTCATATTCTTCAGTTTTTATTTATTTTTTTTATTTTTTTTTTTTTTTTTACTTTACAATATTCTATTGGTTCTGCCACACATCAACATGAACCCGCCATGGGCGTACCCGTGTTCCCCATCTTGAATACCCCTCCCACCTCCCTCCCTATCCCATCCCTCCGAGTCATCCCAGTGCACCAGCCTCAAGCATCCTGTTTCGAACCTGGACTGGTGATTCATTTCTTATGATATTATACATGTTTCAGTGCCATTCCCCCAGATCATCCCACCCTCTCCCTCTCCCATAGAGTCCAAAAGACTGTTCAGTTTTTAAATTGAGGTTATTGAAGTTAAGTTAATCCATACTGAATAGATTAAAAATTCAGATCCTCATATTAGCTAGTGTCTGTGGCGCCAGTGGTAAAGAGACCACCTGCCAATGCAGGAGACCAAAGAGACAGGATTTGATCCTTGGGTTGGGAAGATCCCCTGGAGGAGGGCACAGCAACGCACTCTGGTATTCTTGGCTGAAGAATTCCATGGACAGAGGAGCCTGGTGGTCTAGAGTCCATAGGGTTGCAAAGAGTTGGACAGGACAAGCAATTTAGTACACAGGCATACATGCATATGCTCTTAAATACCTGTGCTTGTGCCTAGTTGCTCAGGCATGTCTGACTCTTTGTGACCTCATGGACTATAGCCTTCCAAGCTCCTTAGTCCATGGAATTCTCCAGGCAAGAATACTGGAGTGGATAGCCATTTCCTTCTCCAGGGTATCTCCTTATTGTAAGGATTGAAACTGAGTCTTCTGCAGCTCTGTGTTGGCAGGCAGATTCTTAAATATCTATGGCCAAGTTAAATGTATTGGATGAGGGCTTCTTAGTGTTGCTCCTTCCTAAAGTAGATTTAATGACACTCTTTTACAATTTATGTAGTAGATGCAATATAGTGTCACAATTTTCCACTGATGCCACTCAAAACAAATTCCTTTTCAAAATAACTTCCATCTAACTATCTAGAGATCACAATATTCCAGGTTAATAAACCTTCATATCAGATCAGATAAGTTGCTCAGTCATGTCCGACTCTTTGCGACCTCATGAATCGCAGCACGCCAGGCCTCCCTGTCCATCACAACTCCCGGAGTTCACTCAGACTCATGTCCATTGAATAAGTGATGCCATCCAGCCATCTCATCCTCTGTCTTCCCCTTCTCCTCCTGCCCCCAATCGCTCCCAGCATCAGAGTCTTTTCCAATGAGTCAACTCTTCGCATGAGGTGGCCAAAGTACTGGAGTTTCAGCTTCAGCATCATTCCTTCCAAAGAAATCCCAGGGCTGATCTCCTTCAGAATGGACTGGTTGGATCTCCTTGCAGTCCAAGGGACTCTCAAAAGTCTTCTCCAACACCACAGTTCAAAAGCACCAATTCTTCGGCGCTCAGCCTTCTCCACAGTTCAGCTCTCACATCCATACATGACCACAGGAAAAACTATAGCCTTAACTAGACGAACCTTTGTTGGTAAAGTAATGTCTCTGCTTTTGAACAGACATTATCTAGGTTGGTCATAACTTTCCTTCCAAGGAGTAAGTGTCTTTTAATTTCATAGCTGCAGTCACCATCTGCAGTGATTCTGGAGCCCAGAAAAATAAAATCTGACACTGTTTCCACTGTTTCCCCATCTATTTCCCATGAAGTGGTGGGACCAGATGCCATGATCTTCGTTTTCTGAACGTTGAGCTTTAAGCCAACTTTTTCATTCTCCACTTTCACTTTCATCAAGAGGCTTTTGAGTTCCTCTTCACTTTCTGCCATAAGGGTGGTATCATCTGCATATCTGAGGTTATTGATATTTCTCCCGGCAATCTTGATTCCAGCTTGTGTTTCTTCCAGTCCAGCGTTTCTCATGATGTACTCTGCATATAAGTTAAATAAACAGGATGACAATATACAGCCTTGACGAACTCCTTTTCCTATTTGGAACCAGTCTGTTGTTCCACGTCCAGTTCTAACTGTTGCTTCCTGAC